>NC_140165.1:150795247-150927747 GCF_963971535.1 Notolepis coatsorum | reverse complement strand
CTCGGGGGAAACACTATGTACAGTCCACACGGCTTGAATGTAAGTGGACGTTTTTCCTGTCGCACACATGGGAACGCACTGTACTGAACATTTCATCCAAATTCTTCAAATTCAATGCATTTTAAATAAAGGATAAGTCGTAGTTAATTTACTGTATATCGGGTAGCAGTGCTTGAATGTTTTCTTCTCATCATTTGACATAACTTTAAATAATTTCTATGTTTTTTTCTGGGAGTGGAGTACACTGGATGTTATCAGACATATAGTAGTGATATATATAGTGAAGATAGCCAGGAGCTAATCTCTGCTTACAGAGCTTGGGGAGGGAAGCCACGTTCAACACTGCGATTTAGCTTCTTTACGGAGGGAGAGTGCATATGGCATAAAATATTAGATATTGTAGACATCTTGGCACATCATCATCATGTCATCACGATCTAGATCTCAAGGCAGGGGAATAAAAAGACATTTAGAATCCCCATGATTTACTTTTATAAACACCATTTAACTCCATATGATTCCAACAACATTTTCTATATTTATAAATAAATAAAAATGAAAAGACGTTTCACTGTAACGCACTGTGTCTGTTTCATTTAGCTGTTCTGAAATGCTTCACGGAATATGAAATATGAGCATGTGATCGCCTCTAGCCTTTTTCCAGACGTGAATTCCATCATCCTTGATGAGGGTTGATATGGAGCCTTTTTGTAAAACAGTGCATAATCAGGAGCTATCAGAGTAAAGATTTTAATTTATTTGATGAGCGAGACAAGAGAGGCAGAGAAAGAGGAAGAAATAGCAGCCTACTAGACAGCTCCGCTATATCACAACAACATTGGCCATTTGTTTTCTTATACATTGTCTTGGTTCATGTGTTTATTGGAATTAAGAGTCTGGTATTATACCATTTTAAATATTATTAGTATTGAGTATTGAGGCAAGGAGCATACATTAAACAATAGTGAATGAAGAGCCTTGAGGTTACAAGCAATAAAAAAGTAAATTTCATTCAAATTATTCAAAGACAAAACGATGTCATATGTAAACAGGAATGGCAGGGACATGGTGTCATTTTGGTTTCGTTGAAGGCCCTCTTGCCATAAGCTCTTTAGAGGTGTCAGCTCCTATAGCTGGCGCTTCACAATTTCTCACAAGGTTTCTCACTTTCATGTGTGGTGTAGGCCTGTGCTTACTGACTTACTAGAGCATCCAGTAAGGTCCACACCGAAACATCAACTTCATGTGTGGTGTAGGCCTGTGCTTACTGACTCACTAGAGCATCCAGTAAGGTCCACACCGAAACATCAACTTCATGTGTGGTGTAGGCCTGTGCTTACTGACTCACTAGAGCATCCAGTAAGGTCCACACCGAAACATCAACTTCATGTGTGGTGTAGTGCTTACTGACTCACTAGAGCATCCAGTAAGGTCCACACTGAAACATCAACTTCATGTGTGGTGTACGAATGGAATCAAATATAACTTTATTTACATAGCACATTTTACACATCGTTGTGACACAATATACTTAACAAACAAGATACCCCCCTTAACATACAAGATTAAAAGAGTAGTAAATTCCAAAAGATGCGGAAAAATTAAACAAATGGCTTCGTATCTGTTCTGGAATAAGCCTAGATGTGTACGCATCAACAGTCTCTGTAAATTAACTAATGATATTGCAAGCGATCAAATGATGATACTTCTTCTTAGGCTATGATGAGCCACACAATGTGCCACAGCTTCTGTTTTATAACAACGAGGAGGAGTGCGTTATGGAGAAATTAGCATACACTAACCTTTCACTTTGTTGATCATGACGTAGGGGGTTCCAGCAAAGGCTAGGTCATGCCTCAAGCGAAGCAGAGTCAGGCTGGCTAAAGGCGGCCGCTCTTGGAAAGGCCCTGCCCCGTCACTTTCACTCAGCTTCCCACAAGTGGCCCAAACCCTCCCTCTTCCTGACTGACAGAGGAATATGTAGCGACAAGCTGTCTGCCTATGCAGAAATCTGGTTAGACACTGATTTCGGGCATCACTCCCATTGGTTGGGACACGAGACAAATGTGTTCTTGTCTTTGAGCTTTTAGCCATGTAACCATACATTGACCAGTGATCCCACTCCCATCACCAGATGTTTTAATCCACTCTTAAATTAGTGCAGCCAAAATACGCTTTTCTACCTGAGTTATATACAGTGTGTTTATTTCCAGGTGTTTTTTTCTGTTTTAAATGTTTTTGGATTATGCATACATTATGCATTCGTTTCAAGATGTGTCATGGAGAATTTGATTATAATCTCTACATTTTGCATTTTAGGCTAATGGGGGATGGCAAGATGCAACGACTCCATCTTCTGTAATATCTCCAACAGAAGGGCCTGGAAGTGTGCACTC
This sequence comes from Notolepis coatsorum, assembly GCF_963971535.1. Taxonomy (NCBI): domain Eukaryota; kingdom Metazoa; phylum Chordata; class Actinopteri; order Aulopiformes; family Paralepididae; genus Notolepis; species Notolepis coatsorum. Next base: position 150,925,351 of record NC_140165.1, on the reverse strand, counting down.
TGATACCTCCAACTGATCCATTATTGATGCATCTTACCCCCGAGCTGGGCATGGACTTTCACTGGTTGACCAACTGCAGAGGACATAGAAAAACTTTTGTCAGAACTAATTCTTTCTTGCATCTAGAAATTCCTCCCCACCACAAACACACACACACATCTACATGCACACACACACACACACACACACACACACACACACACACACACACACACACACACACACACACACACACACACACACACACACACACACACACACACACACACACACACACACACACACACACACACACACACACACACACACACACACACACACACACACACACACACACACACACACACACACAACTGCGTTATGAACACCAGTGTTTCTCGATAGTTCAGTGTTTTTCCTCTCTATCCTCATAAGTCTCACAACTGTATTCACCATGCTCTATTTGTTGTTTGTTGTAGGGGTAAGCACAGACATCTGCAAATGAGGTAACCAGCCAGGTCTTGCTCATTTTCAATTTCAATACTACTTTTCTGAAACTGATGAGATGAAAATGGTCTTTCGATGGAGTGCCGGATGACATGGATCTAAAAAGTGACTTTTCGTGATTTGAGTATCTTTAATATTTGTGATCAAATCGGTGGTTTCTCTGTAGGCTACAATGCAATTTGCTCTCTACAATACCTATATAAATTAAAGCGGTGGGTTCTTTGATTTATGTGTTTGCAATCGAACGTTACTACAGTAACTGAACAATACTACTCTTTGACAGCTCCGTGGCAGCTTTGTAGAGTTAGAGTACCTTCAACATTTATTTTGCCTTCTAGCTGATTTTCTCAACCTTGGGGTTAGTGCCCAGTGAGTGGGGCCCCGTGATATATATGAAAATTATATCTCAACATTCCTATAAAAGAATTACTGAAATAATATCAAATTGCCATGGAAAAAACTTGATACCAACCAAGTTCCCGATAGATGTTTGTTTTTTCTTCCCCCCTGTGGAATGAAAAGTTGGTTTTGCACTGGTTACCTTGTAAACATCAACAATCTGACACTCAATTCTTATTGGTCACAGGTATTTTCCATCTTCTATTATGGGATCACCTAAAAGGTTGGCAGCCCCTACCTTAGTTCTCAGTGCATTCACAAAAGGATTTGACTTTTCAGAACATAAAGATGTAACCTACAGTACAGTATAAGTGATTGTGTTAACATCCAATAGCATTTCATTTGAAACCTTTTATGTTGGGATACGTGTTGCATCCTGTTTTTAAAATGTTTTTTTAATTTGATTTCCTCGCTAATGGAAATGACTATACTGAAGGTTTGACACAGACAAATCAGTTACTGTACGTACAGCACTTACTTTTGGCAAACAAAGGTGCAGCCCAAACCACATGGGAAAAAGTTGTATATAATATAGCTTAAGAGTATTTATACACCCCACCAATCAATACAGCTTTATTACCTCATTCAAACTCATAGAAACCAATAGATTTCCAACGTTTCTGTAGCTTAGAGTGCTCACTTACTACCTCTAAACAATATCACCATAGTTTTTGTTCTTATTTGACGTTTTTTATGTAGTTATTTTTATTACATCTTGTAACATTGTAAACTCTTCATTCTCCATGTAATCTAATGTATATTTTAATCTTTTAATAAAATATGGTTGCTGTGTTGCAACTTAAAATGAAAAAAATAAGAAAATGATAATGTTAATAATATTAATATGAAGGGGAAAAAAAAGAGGGTCAGGTGCAAAATTGTTGGTTTGTGGATTTTATGAAGGGGAATGGAAAACATTGTTGATAAATTAACACCGAACAGTAAAACTGTTGTAAATACTGAAGAACATTTTGAATGTTGCTCATCTTGTTACTAAATCATGCAAAAAAAATCATGATAAAAAACTGTAATGCATAGAGGTTTCAGTATTCAGAACTGTACATTTCAGACTCTGTTCAACAGGGTTCAAACTTCTTTTCTCTTTTTTCTATTGTATGTGATTCTGAAACTGAAAGTCATGACAAATGATTTGTGGCAGTGATTCTAATGTATTAAAGATGTTTAGTGTTCCTTTCTAACCAGACTACACCCTGGACTGAAAAGTCTTCCTTGTGGTAGTTGTGTAATTTCAAATATGAATAAACATTTTGCTTTCATGATGGGAATTTGCACTTTATTTGTATTTGCTTTAATGCAGTGAGTGGAAGCTGTTTGATATAAGAATGAGAATATGATGTATCTATAATCACCTCCTGAGGTCATCATGGGATACTGTTTATGAGTATACTGACTAACTGGAGTAAAGGACAAAGTCACCACATTGACTTAACACTTATTACAATTACAATTACTTCTCATATAAACATTTCACAGTGACTTTTACAGGCCAGTTTGTTGTGTGAAGCACTTATACCCACAGTGGAGTGATTTACCTATCACTGCTGTTGTGCAGAATGACAATTGGTTTGGGGAGAAAATAGTTCACAAACAAAGTGGGTTGTATACATTTAAAATGTTCACGAGAAGTTGTAATGAGTGTATTCACAATTGTCACAACTGTGTCATTCACTCTCATTTCTTCTGTGTAAAATACAAATGGAATTATTGGTCCGAATCCATCTCTGGGGCGAGTGGCATTGTCTGCTTGCAACAAGGAAGGCTAACAATATGGGAAGCTGGTAATTTCAGCAACCAATGATTTGGAGAACAGTGTTCTAGGCGGCAATAGACGTGATCGGTAAGAGAGGCAGAAAATAATAGGCCCACAATTACAAAACCTTCACGTTGTGATGAACTGAAATATCAGGGACTTATCTTGTCTCTTTGTGAAAAGGCTGGCCATTGATTACTAAATAAAAATGGAAAATGACATCCACTTTCTCAGCAGACCTCTGTTTTGTTTTTGTTATGCTCAGTGCTATACTGTCCAAAGTATTCTGTATCCCAAAAAGGGGCGACTGACAACCGAGCTGCTGTTGAAGGGAATTGAAAGGTGCAAATGGCCACACAGTGTCCCAACAAACACTCAAACACACGTGATTTGAGACAAATAAATTGTGCTTTGAGGCCTAAGTTATAACTATTTTGAAACCATGATTTGTTGTTTTGAAACACCAACAAACGGATTGTTTTGATTTAGTGTCAAGATATTCAGAACTCTGAACCACCTCATTGTATCTTTAATAAGAGAAGATGTGTGCCCTCCAAACAAGGCGCTAGTCTCTTGGAAAGCCGTACCCCTTTACGAATCGGAGCTACTGTATGAAACAACTGGGTATTGAACCACACACTCTTAATCTCAGGATAGATCCAGTACTGTTGAGGTTGCAGAGCTGGTTCAATTCTTGTCATAGGTAGTAAACCAAAGTACATTTGTTCACAGATGCCAATAGAGACAGACTTATCAGGAGATACATTATATATTTTATATATAATTTTTTTTTATAAAAGAGTCAACATCCTTCAGAATTTGCTTTGGTTTTAAGAAAATACAGTGAATGTGGGCTGGAACAAGAGCAGAGCGATATCACAGGATGAACATAATTCACACCCATGCAAGTAGGGCTGGGCGATTAATCGATTTGATCGATTAATTCGAATTAATGATTTAGGTCGATTTTCAAAAATGAAAATCGATTATTCAATTTTTTTTTTTACAAAAAGTGATGTTTGGTGAAAGTTATATTTGCACTTTATTAATCCCAATAGGGAAATTCATTCTTGTTTGATGATCAAGAAGCACCTTTTATTTGTTTTAAGTGAAGTTTGGTGAAAAAGCAAGTTATTGCACTATAAATCCCAATAGGGACATTCATCTTTGTTTGATCAAGAGTAACCTTTTATGGGGCGCTCCAGTAGCACACCATAGCATGCTGAGTCACGAAACGGTCGTCCCGGGTTCGTTTCCCACACCCGGTGACCATTTGCCGCATGTCTTCCCTACTTCTCCTCCCGTTCTCCCTCTCTCCTCTATCGGTCCTGCGTGGACAGAAAAAGCTGTAAAAATGCTAAAAGATAATAAAAAAATATATATTAAAAAAAAATAGTAACCGTTTATATATATATATATATTATAATTTTTTCTGTGAAGATTGGTGAAAGTTAGGTTTGCACTTCAATCCCAATAGGGAAATTCATCTTGGTTTGATATTTTTTGTGTAAAAACAAAGCTTATTTGAATGATTTCCTTGGCGTTTCTAGTTTTTAAAAGAAATAAATCGGATGTGGTGTGAACAAATCGGAGATTTTATTTTTAGGCCATATCGCCCAGCCCTACATGCAAGCAGCGAAATGGGTCTCATTCCCGAAAATTTGTTTTATTGATTAATTATATATTTGAAAGAATGCAGGTTAGAGCCAACATGCAATATATCCCATGATTAACTCATTCAACGGCAGTCACGATGATAGTCGGGTTAACTCGTCATTGCTTGAGCGCCAATCACGAGTATAGTCTGGTTTTAATCGTTATTTCTTTTATTAGCGATATCCATACATTTTCATCCATCCAACCTGATGTTATCGTTGGGAATGGGTCTGAGCTCGCAAAAGGGCAAATACCGCCGCCTATCGTCTCCCGGATGGTATTGCAAATCATTGGATTGGATTGGCTGGGGATGTGCATCAAGAAAAAAAGTCCAGTCCGGGTTTTGCTTCTCGGGCACAGGGGCGCGGGAAGTCAGTCAGAGTTGGGGGTGCTGAGATAACACTTCCGCGTTCGGTTTGCACAATCTGATTGGCCGGGAGCAGATAGGGGCGGGACCAATCACAGTGCTCCGATGTTGCTGTCCAGCTGCCGGTGATACAAGTGGGCTCGCTCTGAGGGAAGGAGGCCGTTCGCGCTAGTGGAGGAGGAGGAGGAAGAAAGCGATGGCTCGGGGGGCGAGGAGGACGCGGACTGGGTCCCGGAGGTTCCGGACGAGGTGGAGGAGGAGGAGGAAGACAGCGATGCCAGCGGGGAGGCTGACACCGCCGCTCCGACGCCTGGCTGGGTTTCCCGAAACGGGTTGTGTGCAAAGAGCACAGCCTCTCCATTTGCACAACGTGCACGAAATAAAAAATTATATAAACATCTATTTGTCTTTTTCAATTCAATACAATTTTTCATGTAGGTCAAACACGAGTGATTAGCTGCATCAACTGTACATTTATTGCAGGACAATGTGTGCCATGCAGTGCATCTGTGTTGATACAATTATATATATTGTATATAATATATTTTAGGCAGTTTCATGGCATGAATTGCATTTATCTGTAGACCGCAGCAGCGATAGAAATATAGGGTGAAATGGTGAATGTAGCTGTGCATTCACTGTACATGTATTGCAGGACAATGTGTGTACTGCCTAATATCTGTGTTGGTACAATTATATATAAAACGATATATATTTGAGCGACTAGCCCCTCTACACTAGCGTGAATGGCCTCCTTCCCTCAGATCGCGCAAACCGAACGTGCAACTCAGTTAGGGAAAATATACACGCTTCCAGGCCATCGGCTACACGCATAACTTTAACACTGCTTTAATAACACTGCATTATCGAGACAGCGCCCCTATGAGGATCTGGCCGGTAATAAATTCCAAGAGTAGGGTAAATCTGCAGTGCGGCTCGGTGACATTGAGTAGGATACGGTATTACAATGGAATAAAAGCCAAAACAATCTTGCAGTTACAACTCCCTGCCAGGTGGGGGTGCTGCAGCCCCCGCAGCACCCCCCTGTGCCGCGTCCCTGCTCGGGCATGCAGTATTGTTGTACCACGTTGACTGGGGGACTGGGAGCAGCGTGGATTATGTGTTTTGGACTATAACGTTGGATCAATGGACGCAATAGATATTTGGAATGACGATCAGGAATTGGATTAATCTTTTTGCAGAACATCTGATGTGAGGTAAGGACTCTATGTTACCAGTTTTGGGTTAATCAGATGTTTTTTTCATAGCGATCACAATGAGTCTGTGTGTGTGTGTGTGTGTGTGTGTGTGTGTGTGTGTGTGTGTGTGTGTGTGTGTGTGTGTGTGTGTGTGTGTGTGTGTGTGTGTGTGTGTGTGTGTGTGTGTGTGTGTGTGTGTGTGTGTGTGTGTGTGTGTGTGTGTGTGTGTGTGTGCCGTTGGCGCTGAGCAAGGCACGGATAAGCGATTTTCCAGCCCGCTTTTGTATCGTGCATAAGGACACATATACTATCGATAATCTAGCGTTTATTTGAAAACGATTCATAAATCAGCCGAAAAATTACAACGTGTTTTGTGTATTCCACTAAAGGGCTATTATCGCGTCTTTCTCTGGAATTACTAGAAATCTCCAAAACTATACTCGTATTCAAAACGGTATAAAAACGGAAATGTACAGATGAAAAAACAATCTGTTTCATACATGTTGACTGCAAGCAAGCAAGTCATTGATAAGTGACGGGTGTATTACACCCATAGCCATAATTTAAGATATATTTTAAGCACTCACAAATTTCCCCGTCCTCCCATTGATTAAAGCGGTGGCGTGGTAGCCAATTTGGTCATATGGGCATGGCGGTCAATGAGTTAATGGGACAGACATTTGTTTGATATAGCTATAACTTGCCTTCCTTCAAATATATCATTAATCAATAAAACAGATATTGAAATACACTATGTAGCCCACCAACACTGCAAATGACAGTGGATAAATAAATAAATAAGAACTAAAGCTAATTGTGTGGAAATAGACTGCATTGATATTCCATAAGTCTTGTGTGCGCCAGTATAGCCTACGTGTCTAATGAATGAACAATAGGCTTATATTATTCTAATTACTTGTTTCATTAGGATTTAGTAGATACTATATGCTCTGCACTATACAGTAAGTACAGTACACATATTAAGGCCGCCAGAGTCAGGCAACGGACTGGTGGACTGTACTATGGCGCAGTATCTGCAATCTCCTAATAAAACAAGTCATTAGAATAATATAAGCCTACTGCGTTCATTCATTACGCACGTAGACTATACAGTACTGCGAGCGTGTGTGTGGGGGGGGCAGGTGGGCACGAGTGGGCCTGTATTCTGTATAATGATGACAATACATTAATCTAATCTCATTTTGATTGGTCGCAAAGCACTTCCGCCACCATTTTCACATGGCTGCATCATTAGTTGCATTTAATGAGCTGGACAGGTGTGTCTAAACCCTCGACTTTTCTCGATTTCATTTGCACACGGCACAGAGCCTGCTTTATAAGGAGCTCTGGAGGCGTTCTTTTGTATGCAAATTACCTAGACAGGAACACACGTTCATGTTTCAGAACGGTGACATTCCTCATCGCGGCATCTCAGCTGTGATAGTTTGAGCCACTTAAGACATCTTCCCCACGCGTTGGGGACTCAGAGTGAACTTGTTGTAGATTCTGTCTCAGTCGGTTCCAAGATAAGTCTTACAAGAGAACTCTTTGGAAAATATTCGGGAATGAGACCCATTATTTATTAATTTATTATAATTTCTTTGGGGGGGGGGGGGGGGGGTTAAACAAACCTTGTTTGAGTGTTTTGATGTTTTCTTTTAAGAGTACCCAAAAACAAGGCATTATTAATGCATTTTGAGTTTGAAGCGCTGTACCCTGCTAATTGAATTACAATCTATTTGCTCATTCTACATTTACAAATAGGTACATTTGCTTCTTCAAGAGTTTAACTATTGGATTTTAAATGTTGCACTCTGCTAAATTGGCCTTTATAAATAAAGAAGTTATATTTTCTCAAATTATGCCTATTAGAGCTTTGTCTAAGGTTCATTAAATACGCCATTTTCTAAGTAAAATTCACCATGAAAAGCATGCATCATTAAATAAGAAAATACTGAATTATATTAGCAATATGCACGATCTGAGCTGATGCCAATTAAATTAAAGAAATATATAATTTATTTTATTAAGGAAGAGTTCATATACTGTTAACTGTGAAATGTAATTTTTTCCTGGGTTTGATTTATTGCTGATAGTGCATTGTTCAAAGACCCATGGTGTATTTCAATAGGGGGATTGTTTATCCATTAAAATTTAAAGAGCTGTTATTGCATAGCACTATGGCGCCAAATTAAATTAAGTGTAAAGCATAAATTAACAAGTTGGCACACACATCTATTGTAAATGTGGACCTATACAAAGTCTGGCATGTACTCAAAGCAGTAACAAAACTAGAATAGTGTGCTCAGTAGAGTGCAAATCTCCACCAGGCGTCACCATATATCATATCTATGATGAAAGTAATTTCTTATAGAACTGTGTTCTCAAGGTGTTTCTCTGGTTCCGGAGGTTATGGTATTGGCCTACTTTGCTTTGCATCGTAAATTAATTGGCAAATGCCTGACTTCCTGCCTGCTATCAGAAATGCAAGCTGAGTCCACAATGAGACATAAAAAAGTCTTAATCAGGCATTCCAATGAGTTACTAGAACACAAAGGACAACTGATCACATATTCGTGGCCACAGTTAAATGAACGGATCAAGTTCCCTGCCTACTCTTTTGCCATAATATTATGTTGGTCCTCGCATTAAAACACTTTCGCGGCCAACCACTTATATATACGTTTTTGGATAGTTTTCTCTTTTTTTCGATTTTAATATCCTATTCAATGTCAGGGACCTGTATGTTGCCGTTAAAAGGCATACTGGGACTCCAAAGGTGCAGTACCAGCCAGATCCTGCTAGTAGGCAGTATCGAGAGTGCAGTAAACCCTGTTCCATACCGGGTGCTACGTTTAAACCACTCCAGACAGACTTTTCTAGTAATGGGAAACCTAGGGCTTCACCCGATCGCATTGAACCGATCCATATGTTGTGGTGGGTTATGTCGTGGACCAGATGGACATAGGATGGACCAGATGGCGATCAAATAATTGGAATATTCTTTTTGGAATACCACCGACCACAGGTAAGGACAATCTGATGTAAATTTCAGCTTGATCGTGCAAGGTTATCATACCCACCCCCCCTGATCGGCGTGTGTTGTGGTAATAACGAATGACGTTACTGGCAATCAAATAATCAGAAACGACCCCTGATATAGATTTGATTTTAAAATAGTAGCGTGTCCAGGGACGAAACACCAATGGTTTTAGTAGAATTCACGTTGCACCCTGTAGCCGGCCTCCCAGGAATTAGCCCGGATCATTCCGAAATTATACTTATATTCACCACGGGATAACGCGTGAACGTATTCATGAAAACATTTATTATTTTTTGCATCTTGAACGGAAGATAGTTAGTCAAATGACCATGGTATTGTATCCATAGCTATAATATAAAATATAGATTTAGCTCTACAAACAAGGTGATGTACAGTGAAACTATGTAATGGAAAGCTGGCCCAGCTATAGCTAGATGGGGAAATCGAATGGCCGCGAATGTGTTAAACACGAACGTGCAACAGACCGCTCAATGCAACGGCAACTCTAGTCCAGATGACTGGTGCAGACACTACCAATGGGAATGTGCTCAGAAATACGTTATGGAACATTAACAGGTGACATGACAACAGAGCACAGCAGGAGAGAGGATTAAAAGCAGAGCAAAACATTGAAATAAGGGAAATTGTGTTTTTAGATCTCTTAGTTGTTACATCAATATTGTGCTGTCAGAACAGTCTTATGTTTGCAGGTTAAGTATTTAATGTTCACTATTGCCTATTACTAGCACATGCACCACACAGTAGCCTATAGGGTAAATGAGGAAGGTACTGTACCCTGATCAGCTAACTCAGCGAGAGGTAGTCTGGAGAGCCAAAATGGTGGAACACATACACAGTTAGCAGCACCAAAATGGCGAAATACACACAATAATATAGGTGTAACAGCAGTCAGTCAGTCAATCTCTGGACCCGCAGCAGTGTAGATTCCCTTTGCCTTGGGAAACAGTCTGCCATCTTAACGCTAGGCTGACATTATAAAGCCCAGGTGTGTAGCCATTATCTCATCACACACCTATGAGAAACTTGAAAGAGGTAAGGGACCGTTCTTCAACCCCAGGTCCTCCTCCACCCACAGCTGAGCCTATTCATGTATTACTTAGTTAATTTGTCCATTATTCTGGGCTACAGCTATAAGACAAAGACAGCTGTTGTAGATCCAAATAAAATATATAGCCCGAAATGACAAGGAATTGCCCCCATGGGCTTTACAGATCAAGAAGAAACATCACAATAGATCCAGAACAAAAACCACCATAAAATCAACATTTGCAAGACTCCACTCATCTTCTTCAGCAAAACACTTCATAAATCCACAAGTAATCCACAATTGATTGTCTATACATTCACAAATAATCCACAGTTCATATTCCCAAGGGGTAATTCCATGCATGCAGGTAAAAAAGCAGTAGGAGTTAGATCATTTTGTGTCCTGTACTGTCCTGCTACTGTTTAATCACTGTCCTGCACTGTCCTGCTACTGTTTAATCACTGTGATGCACTGTCCTGCACTGTCCTGCTACTGTTTAATCACTGTGATGCACTGTCCTGCTACTGTTTATTCACTGTCCTGCTACTGTTTAATCACTGTCCTGCACTGTCCTGCACTGTCCTGCTACTGTTTAATCACTGTCCTGCACTGTTTAATCACTGTCCTGCACTGTTCTGCTACTGTTTAATCACTGTGATGCACTGTCCTGCACTGTCCTGCTACTGTTTAATCACTGTGATGCACTGTCCTGCTACTGTTTATTCACTGTCCTGCTACTGTTTAATCACTGTCCTGCACTGTCCTGCACTGTCCTGCTACTGTTTAATCACTGTCCTGCACTGTTTAATCACTGTCCTGCACTGTCCTGCTACTGTTTAATCACTGTCCTGCACTGTCCTGCTACTGTTTAATCACTGTCCTGCACTGTCCTGCTACTGTTTAATCACTGTCCTGCACTGTCCTGCACAGTACAGGACACAAAATGATTTAACTCTCTCTCTAAAAAAGGCAGTTACAATGGCAGGTGATGTCTAGTCTGGGGAGCAATGTCCTGTCAACCTGTGACACAAATATTCTGTGGGTCCACAAAACTAGTCTCTGATTCATTGTCTATGGCAGTTCCAGACCTGACAGTTTGAGACTTACTTCTCTCTTCTCTGATCTCTGGCTTTGAAAGAGAGTTGTTCATGTTGATTGATTGATTGAATGAAAACTTTATTAACAGATTGCATTGGCTGTACATTGGAGGTGGTTGGGTGGGTGGGGTGGGGGGGGGGGTTGTGTAGGAGGGGTGGGTGGAGAACACTGTACAACTGTACAAGCAAAACTGTACATTGGAATATTGACAAAACCATACTTGGTCATTTACTGTACATTGGAGGGGGTTGGGTTAGGACATTTACAGGAGCCAGTTTCGAATTGCCGTCACCCGTAGGTGTTCTTTGAGAGTGGTTTTGAAAGTGGGTAGTGATTCACATTCCTTTACAGCTTTGGATAGGGCGTTCCACATTGATGTGGCATAATTGCGAAACGTGTTTAGTCCCTTGTTTGAGCCGAATCTGGGTTTAACATGATTTGTGGAGCTTCCTCTGGTGTTGTGATCGTGGTATTCACTGACCTTTGGGAAGTATTTTGACATGTACATGGGTACCTTGGTCGTGTAGTGTATCTTGTAGACCAGGCCCATTGCAAGTTGCTGTACTCTATCGTCTACTCTAAGCCATCATAGGTTGTCAAAGTGGGCAGGGGTGAGGTGGGTTCTAGGAGTAAGGTCAAGCAGTAGTCTGACTAGTTTGTTTTGAGATGTTTGTAATTTTGTTTTTAGCGCCTTTGAGGTGCTTTGGTACCATGAGGTGCAAGCATAGTCGTAGTACCCTTGAATGAGTGCTCCTGCCAGAGTCTTCAGGGTATTCTTGTTTACCAGAGAGGAGATCCGGTACAAGAATCGAGTTCGTTGGTTGACTTTTTTTATTACATTGGATGCCATTTTGTCACAGGAAAGATTAGCCTCTAGGATGGAACCCAGCTAGGTAGGTAATTTCATCTTTCCTTGTTACAATATTGTCACCCACTGTAACTGAGAAGCCGTCGGTCTTGCTATGTTTGTTATTTGAACCGAAGAGAATGGACTCTGTTTTGCCCATGTGTAATGATAGTTTGTTATCAGCGAGCCATATGCAGATTCTGCCTAGTTCCGAGCTGAGGGTTTTTTCAACCTGTAACTTGTTCTTGTCAGAGACCAGCAGGGCTGAGTCGTCCGCAAACAGGAACAAGTTGCAGTCACAAGCTGACGACATGTCATTTGCATAAATTAGGAACAGTAGCGGTCCTAGTATGCTTCCTTGTGGAACACCACAGCTCACTGGGAGGGGGGGGGGGGGGTAGGGTACCGTTTACCTCCACCATCTGTTCCCTCCCCTCAAGGTAGGATTGCATCCAGCTCACTGATAGACTATCAAAACCAATTGCTTTTAGCTTGTCAATCAGAATGGAGTGATTGACAGTGTCGAAGGCCTTTTGTAGGTCCAGCATGACCATGCCGCAGTATTTGCCCACATCCACCTCTTGTTTGATGTGGTCGTTCAAATAGAGAAGGCATGTGTCAGTGGAGTGGGATGTTCTGAAGCCAGATTGGAATTCGTAGATTCGATTTTTTCCCGCTAGGTACTTTTCTACCTGTTCGTAGACAATATTTTCCATGACTTTCGAGATGGAGGTAAGAATAGAAACAGGGCGGTAGTTGCCTGGGTCTAATTTGCTGCCCTTTTTGTGCAGAGGGGTCACCCTCGCAATTTTGAAGTCCTTGGGGACGTGTCCCTGTTTTATGGAGAGGTTTATTATGTGACTAGGGTGATGGCGGCTGCTGAGTCTCTGAGGAATTTGGAGGGGATGTTGTCATGGCCAGTGGCCTTGTTAGGTTTGAGGGCGCTCAATTTTTTGAGTACCTCATCTGTTGTTACCATTTCCAGCTTGAAGTCGTCTTTGCGGACCCCTAGGTTTTTGTAGTAAGCTACTATGTGTTCTACCCCATAATGCCCTGAGTGGGAGGGTAGTTTGTTTACCAGTGTTGTGGCTATGTTTGTGAAGAAAATGTTTAAGTAATTGGCTACATCCAGTTTGTCTGTGATGATCGTGTTGTCCGACTTTATGTTTGAGAATCTGGTTTTAAGTTTTTTACTACAGCCTAGTTGATTATTGAGTAATTTCCAAAGTTCACGTGGTTTGTTTTTGTTTTCCTCAGTTTTGTCATTGATGAAATTCTTTTTTGCAGTTTTGATCATGGAGTTTACGTCATTTCTTAGTCTGTTTCTTTCCAGTTTGAGTTCAGTCACGTGGGCTTGGAGTTCACTGCTCATGCTTTTGGTAAGCTTTGACTGACTTTTACGAAACTCAGAGCATTTTTTGTCTCTGGTTTTCATAGCGGCCAGTATTTCGGAGTGCATCCACGGCTCAGCGCAATTTTTTACCCTGGTGGTTCTTAGGGGGGCCATGTCGTTTAGTATTGTTGAAAATTTGGTTTTGAAACCAAGCCATGTTTCTTCAACCAGTGTACCATATCTGACCAGTCCAGACTCTCCAGTTCAAGGTTAAAGGCCTCGCTAGAGTAGGTTTTGAGGTCTCTAGATGTGACTGTTTTGTGACAGTCAGCCTTTTGTTTTAGCTTTTTGCGGGTGTTCACAAATATTGATTTACTTAGGCCATATAAATTACATATTGGAATTATTTAGGTGTTCCCCTTTAATCAAATCATGTCCTCTGCCTATCATCTGCAATCCCATGAGGAGATTGAATGCTAAGAAAATGATAAAGACCTGTGTAGGATGTCCAGGGGGATTAAGATGTACTGTAGTAATGACGTTTTTGTTGTTTGCCATTAGGGACTGATGGTGAGTGGATGATTCTACTGGTCCTTTTGAGTTATTGTTAAAGTGAAAATTAGATATGCTGTAATAGAAAATATGTTAGCCACACTGTTACCACTGGAGTTCTTGTATTGGTCCCTATGAGTGGTGACAAACTGGGAGTGAAATTCTGTCGTCCTTATTCTGTGGTTCAGCGGGTAGGTGAGTGCAGTTATGTAATCTGCACACCAGAGTGTAGGAAAACATCTAGGTTATGCCATGTTAAATTGTTAAAGGTACCATGAACCTCTATGAATGGGACTGTGTCTGTGTCTTGCATGGCCTCAGCTGGCCAGGATCAATTTGCGGAAGATGACTGTTTGCCACCCTGGACCAATTACAGCTAGCCTGATGACCTCGGGGGTGGGCTTAGAGGAGCATCTTGGTTATCTGACCAAGAAGCAAGTCAAGGATGTGATAAAGCTTGTAGATAAACACAAGGATACTCTTGGGCTTGCTGACCATGACGTAGATACAGGCGATGTCATTAATTTGGTCGTCCTCAGACGAGTTCGCCAGCGGAGATTCCATACATCCGGCCAGTTCCATAGAGCTCTCCACTCCTGCGTCCTTCCTCAGTACGTCCACGTATGTTGGCGTGGGACATCTGGTCAGTACCACATGCAGCCTTCTGGTGTAGCATCCGTCCAGAGACTTCTGCAGGGTGGGCTTCAGGACCCATGATTCACAGCCATAGTACAGTACAGACTCCACGGTTGCTTGGAAGAAGCCTGTCGTATCATTTGATAAATATAGCTCCTAGAATGTACTGGAAAATGTTCCTAGGAGAAAAGGTTTAGGTACATAGGATTTGGTCAGAAAACAGCTGTCCCATTCAGTCAACCAAAGGGGTCAAAGGACCAAGTTGGAGGCAGCTATAAGTTACAGAAGAACAGATCTTTGATGCAGAGAATAGGTATTTTACAATAGTCAGTTAATTAAAGTAAGCTTTACTATGTGCAAAAGGACTGTAATACACGTTTAGTTTAATAAAAGTTAATGATTAATAATAGAAACAGTAAAGTATACTAGGAACAGGATGTAATCAAGAACTGTTCTCAGGATAGGGTGTGTGTGAAGCGACTTGGAATGTGAGCGTGAGACAATGGAAGGTCAACAGAGACTCTGTTTACAACGAGTGTGGGCCAAATGTTGAACAAAGGATGAGCACATATCATGTAGTTGTTATCTCTTACCTAGCTGCCTTGTGACACAGATGCAGACAGTTGGTCTGAGTGGTATATAGGAGGAACTATCTTTTAAGGAACTTGGATTTATTTTAACTGTTAATATACTTACAATTAATGTGAAATAACCTGCAATTATTACTGTTGAACTGTATACAGGCTGATGAATGGAATGATATGAAACACTGTGGTACAAATAGGAGAAGAATCATTGAAGTATGCAACTGAGCCTTGGTTGAATCAAGTGGGACATATTTTAATGATAACTAAGTATAAACTGTTAGTAGCTATTTAACTTAAGCTAAAAGGAATGATTAAAATGCTATAACACTAGGCCTGGTGAGACAAACAGTGATTCTCATCTAGAATGAATGCTTTTGAGACAAAAATAGAATGTATGTGTTCAGGGAATTAAGCAGCATTCAACCATGAATGTTTTGAGACTTAATACCAAAAGTATTAAGTCTATTTCTTACTAGTAAATATCCATTTGATTTGAAACAATGAAAATGAAACAGTTGGACTAAGTCCCACCTACATTGAGATTTGAACTGTGAATGTTGGTGATTGGATGAAACAATTTGTGTGAGGTCACTGATGACCTCACGTTGAGGAGTTGCAGCTCATTGATAAAAGGGGGGTGTGGGAAAGACACGAAAACACAGAAGACACACACCACCCCCCACCGGAAGAGGACGGCGAACAGAGGAACGGACGAAGAAGAAGCTTTTTGAAACGAGAAAACAATCTCTTTGTCCCTAGGAGAAGCCAGACTCATCAAACACCAGAAGACCATTCCTTTTAACTGCTTTTGATTAGTCTGAGACAAGTGGTCGGTGGCATAGTACCGTAGCATACTTGGATCATTGCACATATTCCTTTTCCATTGAACCGGACCATTGTTGTTCACTTTTGGACTCTGAAATAAAAACAGATCTGGGAAATAGAAAACTTCTCCTCTTCATTCTCCTGCTCCGCTGCCGTCGTACAGACCGTGTTGGTTTTATCAGTAAATAGGTTTTAAGGTGAAATTAGAACACAACGCAGAGTAGCTTAGATGGTTTTTTAAGGTAAAACCCTTATTCCTTTTACGATAAGCCAATTTTGATGTGTCTGGGGTGTGATTCCTATTAAACAGCCATATAGGTTAAATAAATATAATAATAAATGAGAGCAGGTGAAGAAAGAACTTATTGCCTATATGATGGCAATAGGAGCAATTGAGCCAGTTTTAGGTGAATGGATTTTTTGTAGAGCTGGGCATAGATTATTTTCTTTAATCTAGATTAATCTACCTGCAATCCTGGAATTAATCTAGATTAATCTAGATTAAAATGGCTAAAAAAATCTGCAGAAGGTGTTCAAAATAGGTGTGTTCTACCCAAATAATGACCAGAGGAGGAGATTTATCCTCTCCTCTTCATCTGAGGAGTCACTAGCTGTTCTATCTCCTTGTTCAACAGCATGAACATGTCTCTTCTTTTTGTAATTTCCAGTGTTTCTTTTAAAACCAGATTTATCGTAATTTTCTGTGCCCTTCCTTTGATGCCATTAACATTGTTACACTGATATTGACATCATATGTATATACTCTGTCAGGATCTAGGGGTAACAGTACTGTATATTTGAATACCGCTTATGTCACAAATGTATCAGTACTAAATACCTATATGTCCCTATGCCATAAATGTCATGTATGTTGTGTATGTCATAAATGTCTATATGAATTGAAAATGGGGGACCCTGATGGAAACAAGACAAACGTCTTTCTCAGGTCTGCATCCCCTTAACAATTGTATGTATTGAGCCGTACTGTATTGTACCCATTCTGCAATCTGTTAAATAAAGTTTTCATTCATTCATTCATTCACAGCTCTCTCCAGTGTCAAATCACTCTCTGTCAGTAGTTTCTTCTGTGAACCTTCATTTCTTAATCCACAGACAAACCTGTCTCTCAATGTGTCTTTTAGTGAATCTCTAAATTCACAATGCTGCTGACTGGTTGCTCACACACAGACTGCTGCAGAAGCAGGTTTCTCAACAAATTCAGTGCAAGCTCAGTGTAACAGTTCCATGAATGAATGAATGAATGAATGAAAACGTTATTTAACAGATTGCAGAATGGGTACAATACAGTACGGCTCAATACATACAATTGTTAAGGGGATGCAGACCAGAGAAAGACGTTTGTCTTGTTTACATCAGGGTCCCCCATTTTCATTTATTTGCTCCACATTGTCATTAGCCCCTTTCATGACTGTGATGCACTGAGTGAATCCACAGTCACTTGCTCCTCAATAGGAAACCAACCTAGATTTACCATGAAGGACTGGTTCTGGCCGAACCGTTCGTTATACAAGAATCACAGAGAAATTACAAAGGTACTCACAGTTGCACGAGGATTTCGGACAGAGATAAGGGATGGTGCGCATGCGCTGTGATCACCCAACGGCGGAAATAATGCCGTTTTGAGCAGTTTATAAAAATTATTTAAAATGTTTATTAGCAACGCAGAGCTTTCAAACCATCCCGTATCTCTGTCCGAAACCCTTGTGCAACTGTGAGCACCTTTGTTTTACCGTTTGGAATTAAGAATCCTACGGTAACATTCCAAAGGTTAATGAATATGTTATAAGAGTAACTGCAGGCTTGGATCATGTGGTCACGTACACAGACAATGTGGTGGTGGTCCATAGCTCCTGCTGGTCATCGCATGTAAACCTGCCTGTGTGAGCAGTGCCATTTCTAGCTTTTTGGGGGCCATATGCAAAATGTTGTTTGGGACCCCTCGAACGTTAAGAGGATATATATTTTTTTTTCTTGAGCATATAGGTGCTTTCACTCAATGCACGAGAGTGGCTTCGGGGGCCCTATGCAACCGCATAGGCCGCATTTGGCAAGAAACGGCCCTGTGTGTGAGATAGGTAAGGGGCAAGTTACTGATCTGGGTCACCAAGTGTGTCAGGGATCAGTGATTCCACTATGGTGCAAAGCCATTCTTTTGATTCTTCAATGTGCCCCAGACAAGAAAACAGCTCATGCAGTCATTCTGGGCATGACTCATGAGTGTGTTTCACAGGAGGTTGTGCCCAACTTTGCCTTTGTAACAATGCAGCTGACATATCGCTTAGGGAAGGTTGGAAAGTTGGAATGGTTTGTAGATTTTCAAAGAGCTTTGGACAAAATATAAGCCTGTCTCGTGAGTCCTGTATCGAGGGCCCCTGATTTCTCTGTCAGTCGATGCAATACATTGCGGTGGGAGCGATGAACTCACTGCTTTGTAGCGTGTCTATGTGTCTTTTGAGGATGAGAGTGAGTTTAACCCATAGTACCGCTACTCATCCCAGTCACTTCACAACATCTGAAGTCCTTCGTGACTGCGCTTCGCGGTACCATCCGTTACATATAGGACTCATTACCTTTCATTCGTAAGCTTAGCATTGTATTATATTTTATCGTAGTACCTTTTATCATGTCTATCTATTATCTATTCTATTTTATTACAATTACAATCAAGGCGGGCATGGCCACCTTCATTTCACTACATGTCTTGTGTATGTATGTGACTAATAAATCTCTTGAATCTTGAATGCTTCAAGAGTAAATAACCACCATCAGAGGGATTATTATTTGATAGAGAAGGAGACCTTGGTCTCATTCTCCAATGGACTCACGACAAATAGGGCTTTCTCTTAGGGCCATTTGAGACCTTTTCGGGAAAGACATGAATATAGACAACAAGAATATTGGGACGGTTGGTGAATCCCAAAATCGTCCCGAAAAGGTCTCAAATGGCCCTAAGAGAAAGCCCTTTTTGTCGTAAGTCCTTGGAGAATGAGACCCAAGTTTGTTACGAATGGCGTGTTTTGTTGGCATGGTGGAGTGTGGAACCCAATTGCAGCAGATAACGGAGAGATAATTAACAGGAGGCAGGAGACGGCATTGTGACGATAACAAGGTTTACTCAAAACAGAAAACAAGGAAACACGACTGACACACAGGTAACATGAAACAATGAACCAGCAAGTGTATGCTGGCCCAGAACACCTAAATACAAACACTAATTAGAGACAGAGGGTAATTACTAACAGGACAGAATACAGAGCACACAGGGGAAAACAATAACAATTGTAAAAACTGAGACATACGAGACTAAAACACATTTACAAAACACAGACAGTAGGGACACAAGTCTAACACAGTGGAAATAATAAAGACAACATAGACAACGAATATATCAAACATATATTTTAACTGTTAATATACTTACAATTAATGTGAAATAACCTGCAATTATTACTGTTGAACTGTATACAGGCTGATGAATGGAATGATATGAAACACTGTGGTACAAATAGGAGAAGAATCATTGAAGTATGCAACTGAGCCTTGGTTGAATCAAGTGGGACATATTTTAATGATAACTAAGTATAAACTGTTAGTAGCTATTTAACTTAAGCTAAAAGGAATGATTAAAATGCTATAACACTAGGCCTGGTGAGACAAACAGTGATTCTCATCTAGAATGAATGCTTTTGAGACAAAAATAGAATGTATGTGTTCAGGGAATTAAGCAGCATTCAACCATGAATGTTTTGAGACTTAATACCAAAAGTATTAAGTCTATTTCTTACTAGTAAATATCCATTTGATTTGAAACAATGAAAATGAAACAGTTGGACTAAGTCCCACCTACATTGAGATTTGAACTGTGAATGTTGGTGATTGGATGAAACAATTTGTGTGAGGTCACTGATGACCTCACGTTGAGGAGTTGCAGCTCATTGATAAAAGGGGGGTGTGGGAAAGACACGAAAACACAGAAGACACACACCACCCCCCACCGGAAGAGGACGGCGAACAGAGGAACGGACGAAGAAGAAGCTTTTTGAAACGAGAAAACAATCTCTTTGTCCCTAGGAGAAGCCAGACTCATCAAACACCAGAAGACCATTCCTTTTAACTGCTTTTGATTAGTCTGAGACAAGTGGTCGGTGGCATAGTACCGTAGCATACTTGGATCATTGCACATATTCCTTTTCCATTGAACCGGACCATTGTTGTTCACTTTTGGACTCTGAAATAAAAACAGATCTGGGAAATAGAAAACTTCTCCTCTTCATTCTCCTGCTCCGCTGCCGTCGTACAGACCGTGTTGGTTTTATCAGTAAATAGGTTTTAAGGTGAAATTAGAACACAACGCAGAGTAGCTTAGATGGTTTTTTAAGGTAAAACCCTTATTCCTTTTACGATAAGCCAATTTTGATGTGTCTGGGGTGTGATTCCTATTAAACAGCCATATAGGTTAAATAAATATAATAATAAATGAGAGCAGGTGAAGAAAGAACTTATTGCCTATATGATGGCAATAGGAGCAATTGAGCCAGTTTTAGGTGAATGGATTTTTTGTAGAGCTGGGCATAGATTATTTTTTTTAATCTAGATTAATCTACCTGCAATCCTGGAATTAATCTAGATTAATCTAGATTAAAATGGCTAAAAAAATCTGCAGAAGGTGTTCAAAATAGGTGTGTTCTACCCAAATAATGACCAGAGGAGGAGATTTATCCTCTCCTCTTCATCTGAGGAGTCACTAGCTGTTCTATCTCCTTGTTCAACAGCATGAACATGTCTCTTCTTTTTGTAATTTCCAGTGTTTCTTTTAAAACCAGATTTATCGTAATTTTCTGTGCCCTTCCTTTGATGCCATTAACATTGTTACACTGATATTGACATCATATGTATATACTCTGTCAGGATCTAGGGGTAACAGTACTGTATATTTGAATACCGCTTATGTCACAAATGTATCAGTACTAAATACCTATATGTCCCTATGCCATAAATGTCATGTATGTTGTGTATGTCATAAATGTCTATATGAATTAAAAATGGGGGACCCTGATGGAAACAAGACAAACGTCTTTCTCAGGTCTGCATCCCCTTAACAATTGTATGTATTGAGCCGTACTGTATTGTACCCATTCTGCAATCTGTTAAATAAAGTTTTCATTCATTCATTCATTCACAGCTCTCTCCAGTGTCAAATCACTCTCTGTCAGTAGTTTCTTCTGTGAACCTTCATTTCTTAATCCACAGACAAACCTGTCTCTCAATGTGTCTTTTAGTGAATCTCTAAATTCACAATGCTGCTGACTGGTTGCTCACACACAGACTGCTGCAGAAGCAGGTTTCTCAACAAATTCAGTGCAAGCTCAGTGTAACAGTTCCATGAATGAATGAATGAATGAATGAAAACGTTATTTAACAGATTGCAGAATGGGTACAATACAGTACGGCTCAATACATACAATTGTTAAGGGGATGCAGACCAGAGAAAGACGTTTGTCTTGTTTACATCAGGGTCCCCCATTTTCATTTATTTGCTCCACATTGTCATTAGCCCCTTTCATGACTGTGATGCACTGAGTGAATCCACAGTCACTTGCTCCTCAATAGGAAACCAACCTAGATTTACCATGAAGGACTGGTTCTGGCCGAACCGTTCGTTATACAAGAATCACAGAGAAATTACAAAGGTACTCACAGTTGCACGAGGATTTCGGACAGAGATAAGGGATGGTGCGCATGCGCTGTGATCACCCAACGGCGGAAATAATGCCGTTTTGAGCAGTTTATAAAAATTATTTAAAATGTTTATTAGCAACGCAGAGCTTTCAAACCATCCCGTATCTCTGTCCGAAACCCTTGTGCAACTGTGAGCACCTTTGTTTTACCGTTTGGAATTAAGAATCCTACGGTAACATTCCAAAGGTTAATGAATATGTTATAAGAGTAACTGCAGGCTTGGATCATGTGGTCACGTACACAGACAATGTGGTGGTGGTCCATAGCTCCTGCTGGTCATCGCATGTAAACCTGCCTGTGTGAGCAGTGCCATTTCTAGCTTTTTGGGGGCCATATGCAAAATGTTGTTTGGGACCCCTCGAACGTTAAGAGGATATATATTTTTTTTTCTTGAGCATATAGGTGCTTTCACTCAATGCACGAGAGTGGCTTCGGGGGCCCTATGCAACCGCATAGGCCGCATTTGGCAAGAAACGGCCCTGTGTGTGAGATAGGTAAGGGGCAAGTTACTGATCTGGGTCACCAAGTGTGTCAGGGATCAGTGATTCCACTATGGTGCAAAGCCATTCTTTTGATTCTTCAATGTGCCCCAGACAAGAAAACAGCTCATGCAGTCATTCTGGGCATGACTCATGAGTGTGTTTCACAGGAGGTTGTGCCCAACTTTGCCTTTGTAACAATGCAGCTGACATATCGCTTAGGGAAGGTTGGAAAGTTGGAATGGTTTGTAGATTTTCAAAGAGCTTTGGACAAAATATAAGCCTGTCTCGTGAGTCCTGTATCGAGGGCCCCTGATTTCTCTGTCAGTCGATGCAATACATTGCGGTGGGAGCGATGAACTCACTGCTTTGTAGCGTGTCTATGTGTCTTTTGAGGATGAGAGTGAGTTTAACCCATAGTACCGCTACTCATCCCAGTCACTTCACAACATCTGAAGTCCTTCGTGACTGCGCTTCGCGGTACCATCCGTTACATATAGGACTCATTACCTTTCATTCGTAAGCTTAGCATTGTATTATATTTTATCGTAGTACCTTTTATCATGTCTATCTATTATCTATTCTATTTTATTACAATTACAATCAAGGCGGGCATGGCCACCTTCATTTCACTACATGTCTTGTGTATGTATGTGACTAATAAATCTCTTGAATCTTGAATGCTTCAAGAGTAAATAACCACCATCAGAGGGATTATTATTTGATAGAGAAGGAGACCTTGGTCTCATTCTCCAATGGACTCACGACAAATAGGGCTTTCTCTTAGGGCCATTTGAGACCTTTTCGGGAAAGACATGAATATAGACAACAAGAATATTGGGACGGTTGGTGAATCCCAAAATCGTCCCGAAAAGGTCTCAAATGGCCCTAAGAGAAAGCCCTTTTTGTCGTAAGTCCTTGGAGAATGAGACCCAAGTTTGTTACGAATGGCGTGTTTTGTTGGCATGGTGGAGTGTGGAACCCAATTGCAGCAGATAACGGAGAGATAATTAACAGGAGGCAGGAGACGGCATTGTGACGATAACAAGGTTTACTCAAAACAGAAAACAAGGAAACACGACTGACACACAGGTAACATGAAACAATGAACCAGCAAGTGTATGCTGGCCCAGAACACCTAAATACAAACACTAATTAGAGACAGAGGGTAATTACTAACAGGACAGAATACAGAGCACACAGGGGAAAACAATAACAATTGTAAAAACTGAGACATACGAGACTAAAACACATTTACAAAACACAGACAGTAGGGACACAAGTCTAACACAGTGGAAATAATAAAGACAACATAGACAACGAATATATCAAACATAAATGGCAGCAAATAATGTTAATCAGGTGAGTGAGCTGATGCCAGATCTGCCACATCTGGATCAGCCCACCGGTTGGCAATGTTGTAGTGTGAAGTGGTGTATTGAAGGGGAGTTGTGAAGGTCCGAAACCTGGACCAGCCGAACCGGGAGGAGGGTTGCCGTCTGGTCCCGCAGGACCGGGGGAAGCGTTACACAAGTTGACTGTAGTTCTGGCAGTCCAACACTTTGAAGTATATGTGTTGAGTGAAGGAGGGGAGGTGGTTGTACAAACTGACCATAACCCACTTACATTTCTGTGTAAAAGGAGAGTGCTCAGATGGAGCTTGGTTTTACAACCTTATAACCTTACTATAGTGCACTTGCCAGAAAGAAATAACGTTTTTGCAGATACCCTGTCCAGGGGTTGAAAGGTCATAGCAGATATTCTTTGGTAGAGTCTTTAGTAGTGGAACTACTCGCTGGTAGAGCGATGCACACAAGAGAAACTTCATTGCAAAATTGCGATGGGAAGTTCAGGAATTAGATGAAATATGACAAAATCCCTCTTATCTTTTAAGGCTGAAAGCCCATAGGGAGCCTATTATGTTTTATGTTTGTGTACAGATTTTTGTCTACAAGAACAAAAAACAGGGAAAGATACAAAAGAAAACAGAAATAGCCTAAACGTACAGTATGGGTTTGTGACTAAAGTTTTGTTGAGTATTGTGTGTTTTTGTGGAATTTCACAGACCAGCCAATATTGGGGCTATTTGTAACATAATTTAACCTATTGGCAGTTATATTTACAGACATCAGGGTATAATACAGTATTCATGCTTTGTCAGAGCTTGCTTCATCAGAGGCTAATAAAGCCAGTGACTTGACAGAGCTTGTGACTACTGTACTGTACAGCGGTTTGATTTATTGAGTAAGAGCATAATGGACCATAGATTGTGCTGAAGAGATCGGCGGTGCTGATTTCTATTAAGAGATGAGTCCTGAGTGGCCTTTGAGCTTAAACAGTTCACTTAATTAACATTTGATCCCACCTATCCTTACATCTTTGGACGTTCATTTTCTATTCAATTTCAAAGACCATCAAATCCAATCAGTCCGTTTCACGCTATACCTAGCAGTGCATGATGGTTGTTTTAAAATCACAAGTAGCGTCCTCTGACTTATGGTGATGAAACTGATGGTGGCTTATCTCAGGGGTTCTCAAACTTTTTTGTACCACGACCCCATTTTATTTAGGATTTTTTTTGGCGACCCAACACTTAATATATTGCGTAATTTCAATGTGGAATTAAGGAATATCAAAATAAAAGCACACGTTGTTGAACTTGATCATGCATATTTATTCGAAAATGTAATTACAGCACTATGTTATCAATACGCACATTTATAAAAACGAGGCATATTTAGCCAAAATATGTTGCCAGAACATTAAAAGACATTTAAAAAAAATATTGATTTTATTTTTACCATTGATTATTTTTTACCTGCCAATGCACAACCCCCCTGTCACCTACCCACGACCCCACTTTGGGTCGCGACCCGTAGTTTGAGAACCACTGGCTTATCTTACCTTGCTGGGTAAAGGCAGGCATGTGAAGACGTGTGACAGGAGGCAGATGTTTGCTTTTACCTCTCAGCGGAGGCATGGCAGCAACCATGGGCTGTCTCTGTGTTGTTAAAGTACACTTGACATCAAGTCACAAAACCATTAGTCGAGAGGGTTCTCTTTCTCCCTCTCTCGTTCTCTATCTTGTCTAATAAATTTGGCTGTCAATTCAAAATGAATTGAATTGTCTAGACTTACTCTCTCTCATTTTGTCAGAGTTACTGCATTAGTTGTGAGAGCAACTTTTAAACATTCACTGAACCAAACAACTCACAAAACAAGTGGAAATAACTTTGTAACACATAAAGAAGGCCCACACACTTTGAAACAAGCATAACTTTCCATAGACCCACAGCGCAACTATGTGTATAAGTGCTGCCGGTTGGTGGCATCAATGTGAGGCTAACGCTAATGTCACCAAGCCTACAAACTGGTGAGACAGTTACCGCTTATGCTCATGCGTGCAGGATATCATCTGTACTGGTATTTTCTAAGAATTTTTTAATCCCTCTGGTATTTTGTGTTGTGTTCAAACTGTATGTATGTCATATATGTTATGATGAATTGAAAATGGGGGACCCTGATGTAAACAAGACGGAAGTCTTTCTCTGGTCTGCATCCACTTAACAATTGTGTGTATTGAGCTATATTGTATTGTACCCATTCTGCAATCTGTTAATACAATTTTCAATCAATCAATCAATCATGTTCCACATAAGTATAAGTTACGCTAATTCACAAGATAAATTGGATAGCATTGGAATACCATGCTGTAGGAAAGCCCTTGTTAACACATTGAGTGCCAACAACGATAAATCTTGTTATTTAATCGTTATTTCTTTTATTAGCGATATCCATTCATTTTTCATCAATCCAGCCTCACATTATCATTGGGACTGTCTCTGAGCTCGAAAAGGGCAAATACCGCACCCCTATCGTCTCCCGGATGGTATTGCACCCATTGGAATGGACTCAATGAAAATGCATGTGAAAAAAAAACTCCGGATTCCACATTTTACTTCTCAGGCATGTAACCCGAGACTATTGCATTCATTGGTGCAACCGAAAGCAGCGTGGATTATCTGTTTCGAGGTCTAATGTTGGATCAATAAACACGATCGATATTTGGAATGGCAATCAGGAATTGGAATAATCGTTTTGCAGAACATCTGATGTTGCAGAACAATCTATTTGACCAGTTTTGGGGTAATCAGATGTTTTTTTCACATATTTCACAACGTGTCTGTGTGTGGCTGTGTGTGCGTGTATGACGTTAGCTGACACATGCCTTCTCTATTTAAACGACCACATCAAACAAGAGGTGGACGCGGGCAAATACTGCGGCATGGTCATGCTGGACCTACAAAAGGCCTTCGACACTGTCAATCACACCATTCTGTTTGACAAGCTAAAAGCAATTGGTTTTGATAGTCTATCAGTGAGCTGGATGCAATCCTACCTGGAGGGGAGAGAACAGATGGTGGAGGTAAACGGTACCCTATCCCCCCCCCCTCACAGTGAGCTGTGGTGTTCCACAAGGAAGCATACTAGGACCGCTACTGTTCCTAATTTATGCAAATGACATGCCGTCAGCTTGTGACTGCAACTTGTTCCTGTTTGCGGACGACTCAGCCCTGCTGGTCTCTGACAAGAACAAGTTACAGGTTGAAAAAACCCTCAGCTCGGAACTAGGCAAAATCTGCATATGGCTCGCTGATAACAAACTATCATTACACATGGGCAAAACAGAGTCCATTCTCTTCGGTTCAAATAACAAACTCAGCAAGACCGACGGCTTCTCAGTTACAGTGGGTGACAATATTGTCACAAGGAAAGAAGAAATTACCTATCTGGGCTCCATCCTAGAGGTAAATCTTTCCTGTGACAAAATGGCATCCAAATGTAATAAAAAAAGTCAACCAACGAACTCGATTCTTGTACCGGATCTCCTCACTGGTAAACAAAAATACCCTGAAGACTCTGGCAGGAGCACTCATTCAAGGGTACTACGACTATGCTTGCACCTCATGGTACCAAAGCACCTCAAAGGCGCTAAAAACAAAATTACAAACATCTCAAAACAAACTGGTCAGACTACTGCTTGACCTTACTCCTAGAACCCACCTCACCCCTGCCCACTTTGACAAACTAGGATGGCTTAGAGTAGACGACAGAGTACAGCAACTTGCAATGGGCCTGGTCTACAAGATACACTACACGACCAAGGTACCCATGTACATGTCAAAATACTTCCCAAAGGTCAGTGAATACCACGATCACAACACCAGAGGGAGCTCCACAAATCATGTTAAACCCAGATTCGGCTCAAACAAGGGACTAAACACGTTTCGCAATTATGCCACATCAATATGGAACGCCCTACCCAAAGCTGTAAAGGAATGTGAATCACTACCCACTTTCAAAACCACTCTCAAGGAACACCTACGGGAGACTGCAATTCGAAACTGGCCCCTGTAAATGTCCTAACCCAACCCCCTCCCAATGTACAGTAATTTACATAGTATGGTTTTGTCAATATTCCAATGTACAGTTTGGCTTGTTTGTACAGTGTCCACCCCCCCCCCCCCCCCCCCCCCATCCAATGTAAATTACCTAGTATGGTTGTTAATATCCCAAAGTACAGTTTTGCTTGTACAGTTGTACAGTGTTCCCCCCCCCCCAACCCCTCCCTACCCAACCCCCCCCCCCCCCCCCCCCTAACCCTAACCCTAACCCTAACCCTAACCCTAACCCTAACCCCCACCCAACCTCCTCCAATGTACAGTTTTTACGTCAAATGTATATACTCCCTTTTCTGGACTCTTTTTGTATCACAAACAGTAGGGGAGAGTGGGGTGAGCAGTGCCACTTTTTATTTAAAGTGCCTTTAAAGCAAGGGGATTACAGTAATGCCCCCAACTAAAATATGTACATATAGTTTAGGATGTTGTGCATCCCTGGGGACAATCACTTTGGATCTTAAATAAACTGTTTCAGAAATATAGCTTTAGAAAAAAAAGTGGTTTTGTGGCACAACTTGCCCCCGGTGCGGGGTAAGCTGTGACATTAGAGAGAATACAGGCAAGCGATACCGAAGTCTCAAGGCGAGCACAGAAAGACTCAGAAGAAGCTTCTATCCCCAGGCCATCAGGCTGCTAAACGAACAATGAATGAACACTACACAACAACAACCACCAAACGCACATAGCACACACATCCACACGCACACACTCACTTTAAACAAACACACTGTAGCACCCACTCCACACACTTTATAGCACACACCCACTTTAAACAAACACACTGTAGCACCCACTCCCCACACTTTATATTTATTGATGAAGGATTGCACTACAACTCGTACACCTTACTGTAAATTGTACCTAAAATTGTACCTCATCCCATTTCTGCTTTGCACTAGATAGTACTGTACATTAGTACACTGCATAGTATTGTATATTATATGGTAACTCAGAACATTGTACATATGTCTATACCGAACACTGTGACCTAATTTTTCTTCTTCTAAATTACATGCTATATTATGTTATTTGATACTATCTTGCCTAGCACAGTCTCTGGAGCGTAACAGTAAGAAGCATTTTGTATGAAAGTATTCTGTACTTCTGTATGACAACTATTAAAGAACTTGAACTTGAACTTGAATACACTGGGGTAAATTGTGCCATTGATAATTTTACGTAAAACAGATCATTTTAATCTCAAAAGCGGTAAAAGCATCCTGCAGATCCTCATCTCCTTTCCAACCTGACGTATAGTCTTCCCCTGTTGCACCTCTTTCACTGCTCTTTCCAACTTCTCAAGAGGAGTTGAAACCCTGTCTGTCTTCCGTTTGTATATCTGCGTGGCATGATGGATTTTGGTCTAAAATGACGAATATCACATAGTTTTAGTGATCAAATGCAAGAATGCAATGTACAATAACAATAAAATACAATAAAGTAATATATATAGTTAATAAAATAAGTTGGGGCAACTTAACAAAGAGAATATCTGGCACAACTTAACCCAGGCCCTTTGGCACAAATCACCCCAAGCCTACCATTTTGAAAAAAATGAATCCCCCAGCTGTTTTGAGCTAGCATCATGCTAACTGTATAGACGCATGGTGTAGCTTACTAAAGCACTAAAACATGTGTGAACTGTTTTCAAAGTTGTCTATAATTGTTCAAACACAGCAATAAAAAAACCTTGATCATACAAATTTTACTTTGGAGGGCAAAATACTGTTTTTTGAACTTAAATGTGCTTACCTCTCAAACCAGGTGTCTCCCTTCTCTGCAGGTTGAGTGAAATGGATGCCACTTCAAAAATATGTTGTCACATGACCAACTTCTTCTATGGTTTACTAGATAACAGGGGTGGAACTACATGCCCATTGACACTACTCACCCCACTCTCCCCTACTGTATTTGCAAATCTGGTATGTCATAGATGTATAGATGTAGCAGTACTGTCTATCTGTATGTTATGTATGTCATATATGTCCTGATGAATTGAAAATGGGGGACCCTGATGTAAACAAGACTAAAGTCTTTCTCTGGTCTGCATCCCCTTAACAATTGTATGTATTGAGCTGTACTGTATTGTACCCATTCTGCAATCTGTTAATAAAGTTTTCAATCAATCAATCAAGCGCTGACCAGGTCATAGAATAGATTTTTCAGCCCGCTTCTCTAGCGTGCATAAGTACACATATACTATCGATAATCTAGTGTTTATTTTAAAACTATTCATAAATCAGCCAGAAAATGTCAACGTGTTGTGTGTATATATTTTTTTCTAGAAATTTTCAAAACTATACTCATATTCAAAACGGTATAAAACGGAAATGTACTGATGAAAAAACAATCCGTTTCGTACATGTTGACTGCAAGCAAGTCATTGATAAGCAACGGGCGTATTAGACACATAGCCATAATTTAAGATATCGTTTATACATTCACAAATGTGCTCGCCCTCTCATTGACTAAAGCGCTGGCACTCAAGCGATAAATAGCGCACCCCCTGCTGGCAATCAAAGTGTTAATAAGATAACTTTGATCTGTAATTATCCTTTAATAGATGTGTTTCTCGTCCACGTCAGACTCAGTGTGCGCGTGCATCAAGGCGGCAAAAAGGAACGTAAACCTGGTCAGAACAACGGGGCGGACTACAATATATTTGCATTTGTTAGCCATGCTAGCGATCTAAACAATCAATCCATGCCAAAGCTAGACATGTAAAAGGTGAAAGACTCACACTCACAGCCATGCTGATTTTGGCAAAATGACATCCAGCCGTTTTCATTTGAAACAACTTTTTAATCAGGGGCGTGTCATGGTTTCTCCATAGAGCCCCATTGTACTTCATTTGGTGCAGCAGCTCGCGCAGGTCCGAGGAGGCTTAGTCACGTGACTCAGTTGGTATTGCTTATTGGCTCGACCACGGTATGTTTATAAACAAGAAACAGGTCTATATGTTGTTGTTGACAGGAAAGGGTTATTGATTTTATTCCAGTGTAACTGTTCAGCGTGATGTGCTCCAGCTAGTGTCACATTCTGGTTTGCTGATAAGGTTACTGGCCCTTTTAAGATTTGGTTCCCTAACTTTGGCCAGTTTGTCTCAGTCCAGCTGTTTGATGGTATGCTGCAGTTACCTCTCTCCCTTTGGGGAAGGTGTGAGTCAATGACAGATGTAAGTACAGTATTTATGTTTAGTTTTTGCCTAATTCATTTACTGCAGCTTACTTTGGAATTATGTTCATATTGATCCATTTCTGTTGATGTTGTTTCTCTCTGCTAGTGAGATGCTGTTAGCCATGCCATGCTGGTTAGCTTAGTTGTGTGTTAGCTAGGCTATATAAATATAACTTGTCACTTGTTACTGTTAGTGCATTGAATGTTTCTTTACATTTGGTTTACAGTGTGTGCCTACTTGTATTGTTTTGCCTGTATTGCATGAGTAATTTCCCTGCATACAGTCTGTGAGGATTGGTTCTTTCCCCGCCACACACTTCTTGGGGTGCTGTGATGATTGGTCCGTTGCCTAACGCACACTTCTAGGTTAAGTATCAATTACCATCACGCACCTGATGTGTGTGCTAATCAGCGCCCCAGAGGGCTTTATATACCTGGACCTTCTTTCTATCGATGTCGGGTCGTTCTGGAATACAACTGCTTTGCCTGCTTTTTTCCCGTTGCTGTTTCCTGGTCTATATTCTCTCCAGGACCTTTCTGTGGAGAACTGTTTGGAGCTGCGCCTTGTTACCCGTTACGCGTTGCACTTGGGTGAGTGGAATCAAACCCCTCTGGATAATTTGGATTGTGTGTTATTGAAGAAACACAGAAGATATCCTTTTGTTTGCTCTGGATAAGTTCTGATGGTGTGTTATTGAAGAAACACTGAAGAGATAATTTTGTTTGCTCTGGATAATTCTGATTGTGTGTTATTGAAGAAGCACTGAAGATATAATTTTGTTTGCACTGGACTCAGCCGGATTGTGTGTTATAGAAGAAGCACTGAAGACATCTTTTGTTTGCACTGACTCTGCTAATTGTGTGTTGGGGAAAACACTGATACCTATCTCTTTCTCCGTTTCCCACCTCGAGGAAGAGCTGGGAGTATCTGCAGAGCCGCAACAACATCATATGCCAAATTCCCACCACTGTCGCCAGGAGGATTCTGCAGAGCGGCTGATGACTCTGCCGGAGGCAGTCTCCCCGTTTGTTTGATTACTGTACCTATTCCATCTTTTGACTCTGTAAATAAATACGCCCTAGCATTTGGCTAACTCTGAACTTCCTGTCTGTGCCGTTGCGTTTGAGGTCGGTTACAAACCATAACATTACGACCCGACCATGACGACCTCAGCCGACACAGACAGGGTCAGGGCAGCGTTGGCGGTCCAGATCGAGTTGGTCAACGACTACACCCAACAGTTGGGTGCGGCTGCGGCTGCTTTACAGGACCTCCGGGCCGAGGTCCAGCTTATTCTGGATGCCATTGACACTCTGGCCACCCAGCAGACTACCCAGGGGTATCAGCAGACTAATATTCTCCACCAATTACAAGCGCTGAGTGAAGCCGTTAACACCTTGCTTGTAACCCCACCTACTTCAGGAGCCTCGGCCGGAGCATCACCCGCAGCCGTGGCAGGCCCCGCGCCTCCCGATCCCGCACCTCGGGAGCCCCGTCTCTCCGAACCACGGTTGTTCAATGGTAACTTCGAGGATTGTGCCACATTCATCATGCAATGTGAGTTGGTTTTTCATCATCAACCCAGCCGATTCACTTCAAGGGGAGCCCGAGTAGCCTACATGACTAACCTGCTCACGGGCCGAGCAGCACAGTGGGTTACTGCCTCCTGGGCAATGGGGGCTGATTTCTGTTTTTCCTACCCAGACTTCGTGGCAGAGCTCCGCAGGGTTTTCCACCACCCAGCCCGTGGCCAGGACCCAGGAGCTCGGTTGGGCACCTTCCGGCAGGACAGTGGCAGTGTCAGAGACTACGCGCTGGAGTTCAGACTGGCCGCAACGGAGAGCGGTTGGAACAATCAAGCGCTTCGTCTCACCTTCCTGAGGGGGCTCAACGACGCAGTAAGGGACCAGCTCGTGACCCAAGAGGAGCCTGATTCTCTCGAGGGCCTGATCAGCCTCGCTATCCGCATCGACGGACGCCTCCGGGAGAGAAGGAGTTATCGAGCACGACTGGGACCCCCAGACGTACCCCCCGAGTACCACGACCTCCAGGAGATTTTCAGTGAGTCCCGGGCTCAGGTCCTTCCGCCTCACCGGCCTTACGACTGTGCCATCGACCTCCGCTCAGGGGCTTCCCTTCCCGGCAGCCGCCTCTACAGTCCTGACCGTCCTGCCCCCTCCGTGACTGGTGGGTTTTATCCCTCCCGGGCTGTGACTATGGAGGAACCCATGCAGCTGGGACGCACCTGCCTTAGCCCGGCCGAACGGGAGTCCAGGCTCAGGTCCGGCCTTTGCCTCTACTGCAGCCGGGATGGACACCGTGTCTCCAATTGCCCTACCCGGCCAAGAAGACCAGGCTCGCCGGGACCCCGGGAGATCCTGGTGAGCCGTTTTTCCTGTTCCCCCACCCGTGCACCACCTAACCGTCTGACGAACGTCACCCTAGCCTGGGCGGACCAGCGGGCGACGGTGGGTGCACTCATGGACTCTGGTGCTGATGGGAGTTTCCTGGACGTTGAGTTTGCCACCCGGGCCAACATTCCACTTGAGGACCTCGAGAGGCCCTTGGAGGTCTTCGCGCTGGATCATCGCCGCCTGGCTGACATCACTCAACGCACCTGTCCTGTCCTCCTCACCGTTGCTGGTAACCACGTTGAGAGACTCCAGTTTTTCATCACCAGCTCTCCTCTTGTCCCTGTAGTCCTGGGCAGGCCTTGGCTCGCGCTGCATGAGCCCCACATCGCCTGGTCCTCCGGCACCATCAGGGGGTGGAGCCCCTCCTGTCATGCCCAGTGTCTTCAGGCGGCGTCCAGTCCTTCGTCCCGGGGTTCCCCTGGTGTCCCTGTCTCTAGCCCCCTCTCCGGGCCTCTGTCTCCGTCTCCGGCCTCCCTCGCCGGTTCCCTGTCCCTTTCTCCGGCCCCCCTCACCGGGTCCCTGTCCCCATCTCCAGCCTCCCTCACCGGTCCTCTGTCCCCGTCTCCGTTCCCCCTCTCCGGGCCTCTGTCTCTGTCCCCCTCTCCAGTGCCCCTGATCGCCGGCTTCCTTCGGTCCCATCCGGGCAGGCCGGGGCCGAGTGGGTCGCCGGGTGGCTCCCGTGGATGGGGGGGTACTGTGAGGATTGGTTCTTTCCCCCGCCACACGCTTCTTGGGGTGCTGTGATGATTGGTCCGTTGCCTAACGCACACTTCTAGGTTAAGTATCAATTACCATCACGCACCTGATGTGTGTGCTAATCAGCGCCCCAGAGGGCTTTATATACCTGGACCTTCTTTCTATCGATGTCGGGTCGTTCTGGAATACAACTGCTTTGCCTGCTTTTTTCCCGTTGCTGTTTCCTGGTCTATATTCTCTCCAGGACCTTTCTGTGGAGAACTGTTTGGAGCTGCGCCTTGTTACCCGTTACGCGTTGCACTTGGGTGAGTGGAATCAAACCCCTCTGGATAATTTGGATTGTGTGTTATTGAAGAAACACAGAATATATCCTTTTGTTTGCTCTGGATAAGTTCTGATGGTGTGTTATTGAAGAAACACTGAAGAGATCATTTTGTTTGCTCTGGATCATTCTGATTGTGTGTTATTGAAGAAGCACTGAAGATATAATTTTGTTTGCACTGGACTCTGCTAATTGTGTGTTGGGGAAAACACTGATACCTATCTCTTTCTCCGTTTCCCACCTCGAGGAATAGCTGGGAGTATCTGCAGAGCCGCTACAACATCATATGCCAAATTCCCACCACTGTCGCCAGGAGGATTCTGCAGAGCGGCTGATGACTCTGCCGGAGGCAGTCTCCCCGTTTGTTATTACTGTACCTATTCCATCTTTTGACTCTGTAAATAAATACGCCCTAGCATTTGGCTAACTCTGAACTTCCTGTCTGTGCCGTTGCGTTTGAGGTCGGTTACAAACCATAACATTGTCTATGTAATGTGAAATGGTCATATTAATAACTCAGTTTAACTGATTGTCTTAGTTACTATAGTTGTATTATATTATTAATTAATATTATTGTAGCTATATAGACCACATGTTTATGACATTATGTTTATGTATGTCATTCCTGATTACTAATGTATTGTATTTCTTTGTAGAAAACCACACATGAATATTCCCAAATACAAATCGTTAACTGAAGCATGCCCCTGTGATTCTTTAATCTGAGTCACAACCCCATGTCCGCCAGCTCTATCAAACACACCTGTGGAGGCCCTAGACCTCCGTTTCACACGCAAACTACCATAGTTTGGGTTAAATAAAGCGGTCAATAAAGCTGTGGTTTACGAATCTCTTGTGAGGACGAACGGCACGGCTAATACTCGGTCTTAGGCCTGAATCAGAGAGATGTGTAGCAGCTGTTAGATATCAAGTCTATTAGGCTTACAGTACTGTATAAGGTAAATTAGGCTATCAAACAATCGATGACATATGACAATTGGTGAAATGTAGATTTCTACTGTAACCAATTCTGATGTGAGATACCCAACACAGCTCGTGGTAATTATTTTAAACAATAAATACTTAAGCACATCTTCCGTATCAAGAGCAGAGTACAGAGTGGCTATAGGCTACAGAGAGTCATTAGCTATTGGTCTGATGTGGTGTTCTCTCAATCCCTCGCTGATACATTTATATTTCATATCTCATGTTTCACATTGTATTAACAGCTGTGGCTTGTTTTTGCCATCTGCAGACAATTACTTTAGTTTACTCTGCTTTGTAATAAAAGCGTGTTTTCTTCTCGCAACTCCTCTCAGACAACGTGCTGCAGATTCTTGACAGGTGCCGAGGCGTTGACTCGGGAGACACAGTGAGGAGGATTATTACTGCATTATTTAGTCCTGTTGAAATAAACAAACATGCTCCCTACCAGCATCACAAGCAACTACTGTAGCAAGTCAGTGTTGTGTTTTTGCATTTCACCAGCTCGTAGCAGCCAATTATGATTTACGTCGACTATCCGAGAGCCCCACATGCCCAACAGCCACTTTTAGTGTAAAATATTTCCCCCTCAACACCCTCTAATTTGCTCAGTATCTCCTTCTCTCCTGACCTTTTTACATTCACCTTGCCTTGTTTCACCTACTTCCTATCACTGGAGTGGCTCAGGTTCCACTCCACACAGTCTAGTTTCGGTATAATAACTTGACACTTCACATTGCATTAGTCTTAGTCCCGACAACAAGGTTACGTGACCTATAGTGTCAGAGAGCATACTCCATGCTTGCCTGGAGTGGCTATTTATCAAGACAGCTTTGGGCAACCTATGATTCAGAGCAGAGCAGATGTGAGGCAGTTACAGTATACTGAGGATGTTTGTGCAGAAACTAGAGCTTTAGCTGGTGAGCATCATATAGTCATTATATAATATATGCATATTATGCATTACAAATGTTAATATTCACATTAAATAGAGAGTATTATTATTAGTTTTATTATTATTAGTTTAATTAATTTTTTTACAAATGTAATACCTGTACAGTGTAGTAGATTATTGCATAGAGTATCTACATTGAAATAGCATAGTTTTAGATTTTCCTTATTCACCCCTGTTACAACCCCTGGGGTCTAAGGGTAAACGGGCTGTAACAAATATTAATTGACAGAAAGGATGACCAGGTTTGTAAACAAAAATTATATTTATTGACATAAAAGGAAGCACAGGTAACTCAAGGCCAAAATAACAAACAAACACCACTATTCTCAAAATACACCTACCTAACCTATGGTAAAGGAAAATACATCCAGTAACCTAAACCATTGGCATTGACTAACAAAAATAGGAGAAAACAATATGCTTCCTGGAAATTTGAAAAAACACACAGTAATATAATACAAGGTAAAACAGAAAACAACTGCCAACTAAATGTATAGCAAAACAAAGTAAAATACATTAGATAATATAGGCTATATGGCCAATTACAAGTATAGAAACACGTATTTAGTCCCTTGTCTGAGCCGAATCTGGGTTTAACATGATTTGTGGAGCTCCGTCTGGTGTTGTGGTCGTGGTATTCACTGACCTTTGGGAAGTATTTTGACATGTACATGGGTACCTTAGTCGTGTAGTGTATCTTGTAGACCAGGCCCATTGCAAGTTGCTGTACTCTGTCGTCTACTCTAAGCCATCCTAGGTTGTCAAAGTGGGCAGGGGTGAGGTGGGTTCTAGTAGTAAGGTCAAGCAGTAGTCTGACCAGTTTGTTTTGTGATGTTTGTAATTTTGATTTTAGCGCCTTTGAGGTGCTTTGGTACCATGAGGTGCAACCATAGTCGTAGTACCCTTAAATGAGTGCTCCTGTTAGAGTCTTCAGGGTATTCTTAATTACCAAAGAGGAGATCCGGTACAAGAATCTAGTTCGTTGGTTGACTTTTTTTTATTACATTGGATGCCATTTTGTCACAGGAAAGATTTGCCTCTAGGATGGAACCTAGGTATGTAATTTCATCTTTCCTTGTGACAATATTGTCACCCACTGTAACTGAGAAGCCGTCGGTCTTGCTGAGTTTGTTATTTAAACTGAAGAGAATGGACTCTGTTTTACCGTTTGTTATCAGCGAGCCTGTTTTGCCCATGTGTAATGATAGTTTGTTATCAGCGAGCCATATGCAGATTTTGCCTAGTTCCGAGCTGAGGGTTTTTTCAACCTGTAACTTGTTCCTGTCAGAGACCAGAAGGGCTGAGTCGTCCGCGAACAGGAACAAGTTGCAGTCACAAGCTGACAACATGTCATTTGCATAAATTAGGAACAGTAGTGGTCCTAGTATGCTTCCTTGTGGAACACCACAGCTCACTGGGAGGGGGGGTGGATAGGGTACCGTTTACCTCCATCTGTTCTCTCCCCTCCATGTAGGATTGCATCCAGCTCACTGATAGACTATCAAAACCAATTGCTTTTAGTTTGTCAATCAGAATGGAGTGATTGACAGTGTCAAATGCCTTTTGTAGGTCCAGCATGACCATGCCGCAGTATTTGCCCGCATCCACTTCTTGTTTGATGTGGTCGTTCAAATAGAGAAGGCATGTGTCAGTGGAGTGGGATGTTCTGAAGCCGGATTGGAATTCGTAGATTAGATTTGTTTCCGCAAGGTACTTTTCGACCTGTTCGTATACAATTTTTTCCATGACTTTCGAGATGGAGGTTGGATGGGGGTGATCCAGGATTGGGTGCAGGGATCCTGAAACCCATCGACCAATCGGGTGAGGTGTGGAAAAGTAGTCCACCAATATAGGGGCATGAATGGCAGGGACGAATGGTGGAGTACTGGTCTTGACTGGAGGGATGAAACAAGATGGAGACAAACAAACACTGGGGAAGCAAAGTTATAGAGATGTAACAACCCCCAACTCTTGATTACAATTAGGACAATGAGCGAAGAAGCTAGCCATGTTGGGTGAGCCATGCGGGGGGAGAGGGGGAGACCCCGGGCAACAGAGAGAGAAGGAGGCTGGCTGTGAACCCTGAGGAAGTGAGACCAGTGACCTCACTGGTGCAACGCTCAAACAAGCTGCCCACTGGCATGATGTCATACATGTTATCAATCATTCTAGCACCCATGGCTGACCAAATCTGACGAGCATATAGATACTGACCACTCGGGAACACTATCATGACAAAGAAATGTATTAAAGTGAAATTCACTGGAACTGATGACAGCAGTTCTAAGTTAACTAGATGGTCTTTTAGGACCACAATTGATTCACACTGTGGCCATTTTGCTCTTATGACATCCTCAGGTTGGGATTCCTTGCCACCCTGTTCAACAGAGCTCTCATCAGTATGTTTGACTGTACAGAACCTCTAGTGATCCAGTCACTGTGGGCCACCTGCATACACACCCACGCTCCTTGAATCTGACACCCCTGATGAATACTGTCTCACCTGATGTCTATGTCAGAGGAGAAAAGTTGACAGTCGTGTCCGAATATAGATACCTCGGGATAAAAATGGACTCCAATCTTACATTTAAAAAACAAATCAAATCGGTAGTAAACAACGCAAAGTTTCACTTATCAAACTTCCGTCACATCAGAAACTCTCTGTCAACAAAAGCAGCAGCACTGTATTTTAATGCCATTATTATGTCACATTTATCATACTGTCTGACTAGCTGGACACAACACAACACTATGATCTGTACAGGTAGTTTACCACCAGGCTGTGAAAGTACTAGACAGGAAAACAAACAGCCACCACTATTGTCATAGCATAACAAACCAGAACCTACTGAGCTGGAACAATCTTGTTAAATTCAAAGATGCCTGCCTTACCTATAAAATCCTACATGGCTTGGTTCCTCCCCCCATCTGTACTTTCATAAAACAGAAAGCATCTACTGACAGATATACCAGGGCTGTAGATAGAGGGGACAGTGTAGTCCCAAACAGGAGGTCTGCTTTTAGTCAGGCAGCTTTTTCCGTGAGAGCAGTCCACGTCTGCCAATACGGACTGTACCAATACGAACTTAAAATCATGGTTGAGAGATGGTCAAGTGTGCAAACATTTTAACTGAGGGGTTGTGATGTATTGTATATGTATTTTAATTAGGGATGTCCGATATTATCGGCCGACCGATATTATCGGCCGATATCGGCAGTAAAATGTGATATCGGAAAATATCGGTATTGGTAAAAAAAATTCAAAAAACAATTTTTTTTTTTTTTTTTTTTTTTTTTTTTAACCTTTATTTACCCAGGCAAGCAAGTAAGAACCAATTCTTATTTTATTTATTGTCAAAAGTATGCATGTTGGTTTAATTCAACAACTTGTATGTTAATTTTAACTTTTTTAATGATCATATTTTGCACAGATAATGCTTACATTTAGAAAGCCTTTTGAATGCATCCAGTGAAATTATTAGTTACCTGAAATTATTCCGTTTTTTTGGGGGGAAACCCTGCATATATCGGTATCGGTTGATATCGGTATCGTATCGGTATCGGAAATTAAGAGTTGGACAATATCGGAATATCGGTATCGGTAAAAAAGCCAATATCGAGCATCCCTAATTTTAATCTATTTATTTTAGTGTATTGTAACCTACTTATTCCTACTGTGTTTTAATTATTGTACTGTCTTAATTATTGTAGTGCTCATGTCACCGCTGCCCCAGAGACTACAGTTGAAAATTAGCCAACCTGGCTAAACTGGCATATTTACAGTAAAATGTTCCTTAATGTGCACTGTCTGTTAGGGTGGCGTCTAGTTTTGAACCCAAGAGCAGAATACAAGGCAGAGGAGGATGAGGCGGTTTAGGATGTTTAATTGGGTACCATGCTTGACAGGGTTAGAATTGACTGAAATGTACAACAGGGGGAGAGGAAGGTCACTCCATGTGATTCCCAGAGCACGTCCAGGCTGGTGATGTCTCGAGTGAGACGTAGACCGGAGGTGTGTAATCCTACACACAGAAACACAAGGTTAGAGCAAGGCAGATACAGAGGCAGAGTAAGCAACAGGTTAGAGTCCTAGTACCAAGGCAGGTGAAGCAACACTCGGACTAGGAGTGGCAGGAACGCAGGTCTCATATCCAGGTCTGGTGATGATCTGACGAGTCTCAGGTGTGTGGGTTGATCCTGGGGGGACAGCGTGTGGAAGCAGGGACAGGAAGCTGCCCATATAAGGACGTAGAAGCCTGCTGCCAGGCAGGTGAGAGAGAGGCCCTGGCTGAGATTGTAACACTGTCTCTGTATTTTAAACAAATAAATACAAATACAAAATACCCACATGGATATCTAACCCATATGTGCAATAATAGGTGCCAGTGTGTGCAAACCTGTATGAAGGTATTCTATCATGGATCCATGCAAAGGTGTGGGTTTTTATACTATACTGTTGTCCATGATATATACATTTTATAACAGTTTTAAGTTAATAAAAAGAAAATCCTTGTAGCAGTATAAAAATAAGAAAATAAACTAGACCATTTTGAATGAAATAGTACTGTGACGGTTTTATTACCAGATAACAACATACATTTCATCATATGATATGCCATATCGTCCAGCCCTAATTCACAGGTATATGGAGTTTATACTTAGCCTACCTCTTTCTCTAGGCATAATAGAGCATACCCACCTCTGCAAAATTACTATTGACTTATATTGGATGGTGATCACATGATATCGACCTGCAGTGTCAATCAGTCATATGCATGATTCACCAATTATAGAAAAAATTGTTGATGTTGTTGAATTTCTTGGGCTGAGTAACAGTGTAATCTTGCTTCTGCTGTAATACAATACCATGTTTACAGACATGTAAACCAACAACGCTAGTAGTGTGTGTAGCTTGGTAACACAGGTGATCTGACGTGACAACCATTGACCAAGGGCTAACAGGGAACAAAGGTAATATCAGGTCTTGAAATATCCGAGTCTCAATCGCCACAATGGGGAAACTAAAGGAAACATCCTCCTCCAGACAGTAGCCTAGTTCTTTCTGAAATATACCTTTATGTGTTTCCTATTTACATTTCTCTGCGTGGTTGTTTTCACCATTATGTAATGATGGATGTGGGTCGCCAACCGTAATTCAAGATTAAACCTAATTTGTAGCCATGCAGAGTCACCTACTCTGTGTGCAGCAGTGCAGGGCAAGCGTTGCAGCCCTTTGGCCAAGAGGCATTAGTTCACTATAACCAACAGGAGAGTGAATGACAACCTTACTGGAGAACCTGGCTATGGCAGCGAAAAACTTAGATAGTAACATGAAATCCCTTGAGGCATTTTGCCTCACAAAGACATCTGTAACCAGGCCGGCAATATGTAGATTTTTGTCACAATATACCAGACTGCACTGCATATTTTATTTCAGTCCATGAAAAGTAACACAATGGGTACCATAATAATTCTGTTTATCTAGTGTGTTCTCTCTCTCTCTCTCTCTCTCTCTCTCTCTCTCTCTCTCTCTCTCTCTCTCTCTCTCTCTCTCTCTCTCTCTCTCTCTCTCTCTCTCTGACCGCTGGGTCTCTGGGGTCTCTGTGGCCTGTGTCTGCTTCCTGGTGGTGTCTGGGAGCCCAGGTCTACGAGGCTCCAGGATCATTTCCCTCTGTAGCTGTTGTCACTAGCGTGGACCCAGCTAATTCATCTTGCTAATGGCAGGTGGCTTAGTTGAGCGCTATTATTGTGATTTCCTCCTTTCGTCTCTCAGTGGTGGTTGCAGTTTCTTAAAATTAGCAGAGGTAGACTTAAAGTAAAACAGCTTCTGCTCGCCATCACTGTTTATTCTATTTTCCCTTTGCATTACAGAAAGTCAACCCTATGATATGAAGACTTAATAAAGGACTGAAGATATTATTCTTTATTTCACGGGTATAACAAAACACTCCACAGATGTGGTCTTCAAACCCAACACATATATTTTGGTGTGCGTTTAAAAAATATATATATATATTTTATAGAGTTTAATAGAGTAAATGCAGTCACTTACAGTCGGTGCTGCATGAATCTCTAGGGAGAGAGAAAGAGAGAGTAGACGTGCAGTGAGCCAGCCAGCCCGGCCTGGTTTCAGTCAGGAGGAAGGTCATCACCACACAAATGAAGAACATGAGAAGTGGTTTGAGGTCTAATCAAGTCCTCAGACTGCACTCACTGGGAGCAATTAAGACCCCTCTTACTCAGCGTAGGTAACCAGATCTTCCATCGACATTCCCAATAAAAGGTAATTTACAGGATGGATCAAATAATCAGGCTCCGCAGACAAAGAGCCTCCCGGTATAAAATAAACTTGCAAATTGTGGTCTGAGCTACAAAGAAAAATAAATAAAGGAAGCTATTTACAATATTGGTAACGACATAAAATCAAAGGTTTGACTCGCATATAGAAGATCAAGTGGAATATGTTTAAGAAGTGATGCAACAAGACATGACTGCACTGTGTCTCGGGGATCTGTGTTCGGAATCTTTATCGCATGAATTTGGAAACCTTGGCAGAGAGTGCAGCCCCGGCCACAGGAATTCATTACCATCATTGCT
Source organism: Notolepis coatsorum (assembly GCF_963971535.1). Classification (NCBI taxonomy): domain Eukaryota; kingdom Metazoa; phylum Chordata; class Actinopteri; order Aulopiformes; family Paralepididae; genus Notolepis; species Notolepis coatsorum. Next base: position 150,882,657 of record NC_140165.1, on the reverse strand, counting down.
AGTCTGACACAAATTAAGTCCTGGTACTTTCTGTCTCGCCTCTCTGACCACAATACTTCATCATAAGTCATCCTTAATCTGTTTGGTTGTCGCAGGCGCCTGTTGTCAAGTCTGTTCGCTTGCAGTTCCCTTTGTCAGTGCTCGTCAGGACAGCAGGAGAGAGGTAGGAGGAGAGAGAGGTTTTTTCACACACCGCTGCCTCGCTCGAGTTTCCCCCCACCTCCAATCCCGTACCTGTGGGATAGATCTCTCATTTGCCCTAGAGCCAGATATGTAAAATACAGTCCTATAGTAATCGTTTCCCTTCACCTCCACACCTCTATACTGTGATGTCGTAAAAAAAAAAAAAAAATGTGTAACCACACAAAAATGAAAATGTGTTAAATCAAACCACATTGGTACAGACATTTCCCACCCAATCAGAACCTGTCAGCAAAAAGGAATTTGGCATTCCAACTCCATTTGAAAACAGCCTCCCCCAGGAGGAATCAGCACACCTCTCTGTCTTCTCACAACACCTACTCTTTACTTCAACACATCCCTCTTCAATTGTACTCAACTTTTGTTTAGATGTATGTATCGGCCGCAGAGCATACAGCGACTATTCATACGGATCTTGATATGACTTGACAGGCATTTACATTTTTATATCGACAATAATCATCCAGTGGCGTCGCGTGGGTAAAATAACAGGGGATGCCAAAATAAAAGTTGTAAAAAAAATATTTATATGTTATTAATATTTAATTTTTTTATATTTAAGCCAAGCAGTCACCATGTATGTTGTGTATGTCATAAATGTCAATATGAATTGAAAATGGGGGACCCTGATGTAAACAAGACGAAAGTCTTTCTCTGGTCTGCATCCCCTTAACAATTGTGTATTGAGCCATACTGTATTGTACCCATTCTGAAATCTGTTAAATAAAGTTTTCATTCATTCATTCATTTGCTGTCTCGTTATAACACAAACAGCTCACGTTAGTCACCATGAACCATGACCAGCTTACGTTAGTTAGCATCCAAGCTAGCCTGATAACGTTAGTAGTTTAGCATCCAAGCTAGAAACTGCTAGGCTGCCTGCTTACCTGGCCAATAATGTCGTCCTCCTTGCTCCTCCTGGACACTATAGATTTGTTAAATCATAATATCCACAGTGGTGTGCGTGCTGGTCCGCCGGCGAAAATAAGTTGCTATTAACACTTTGACTGCCGGGAAACGCTTTACAGCGTCATTCCCGGCCATGCTCAAGTTGCCGGAGGACGCTGTACAGCGTCCTTATATCAATATTTCAAAAATCTGCGATCGGATTCATATTTCCCCTCCGCTGGCCTGAGATCCACCAGGAGGACCCACTGAGCTCTCTGGCGGTTCAGGAGCGCCATCTGGTGGCCGATCGGCACAATCGCCAAACAGGAAGTGCTATGGAGGTTGTGCTGGTCGGCCATATTACTTCCGGGCACTCTGTTTGGCTCCCGGGACTCGATCTCGACACAATCCATAGCGATCGATTGCCAATAACTCGATAAACAACATGATTTGGACATATATACTATTATACAAGCTGGAAATGGACCCGATATTTCTACATACCATAATAGGTAAATGACTGTTCCACGCTCATCGCCCAACGGCGCGAGGAGGATACGGTAAGATTCAGCGTTATTTTTGATCGTATTCCATATAAACTGTTATGATGAACATATCACCCACACTAGATGAATGATATAACGCTGCCCACGGAATTATAAACGATCCCCCGCCCATCCGGTCATCATCAGATCATACGTAGATCATTCTAGAAGTACGTCCAATTGAAATTTTTTATATCGCCCCGATTGCCATCAAACTGTATTTCATCATCAATATAATGCATTTGGGGCTATATATCACGTTCTGGAGAAAGCTGCAGAAAGAGATGAAAACATACTTATACATTAGACCATACTTTACTATGAATATGTGAATGAAAAAGTTTAACGTTGCTACACAATGAACAATACATATAGGACTTTGAATGGGCCCTAATAATGGCAATGTAGCAATAGAATTTAAATAGTTATAGCCCTGCAAAGAAGGGGAATTTCTCCATAGACAAATAGCGCTGGCAATCCACAGTCATTTTCCGGATTTCTGGCCGGCACCCAGTGCTAATAGAGGATTCGAACGTGCCCGCTCTGTTAATACAATTTTCAATCAATCAATCCCGCGAGGGGATGACGTTCAGACGTTGTCACGTGACTCACGTTAGATGCCCGTATGTGGACGCTAGAGTACTTTTCTATCAGAGGGACCCGTGTTATCGTGTGGAAAGTGCTTTATTAAGCTCGAATCCTATTGGCTAATAATTGGTTTTGGGCTCCACACCCATGAATCACGTGGTGGAAGCTAGGGAAAGACACCTCCCTCCTCCCCTCCTGCCTGAGTTGCAGTGACTGAGCACAGTGACTGCCAGCCTGCCTCAGTAAGTCTGACAGTGTAAAAAAATTAATAAAAATTATAACAGAGATGAAAAATAAAGATTTTTTTATTATTATTGTAAACTATATAAAAAATATATATATTATTTTTATTTTTTATTTTTTATTTTTCATATTTCATATTTCATATTCATATTTTAATGGGGAAGCCTGGCTTCCCTTGGCTTCCAGGAGGATTCACCACTGTAATCATCCCTCATGAACTCTCTTCAGGATACCCCGGATCATCTTAACATTTAAAACGAGGGAAGATTCTGTGATTTGGGGCTCGTAAATAATGTCTCTCTCGCTTAACAATCATGTCAATTGTCTCTGAGAACATTATTTGCGACAACTGGGGTTTTAGGGCACTTCCAGTGTTAGCATCTCTTGTTGATATGCTAATAATTTCAAACCAAGTAAAACGAAGGTGCTCGTAAAAAATGTCATTTTTAGATTTGACAGAATATTTTTTTATTAACTCAATATTCTAGAGTAAGTCACTACCATAAGATTGGTAAGTGAGAGAAGAAAATAATATAGGTCCAAAATCACCTGTATTTCAGTACTATTTACAGCATGGTAGCCTATTAGGTAACTTAATACTTTTACCAAAGTCTGAGAAGTCGGTTCACTCTGCCACCATCTTGATAACGGGGACTAACAAGACCAGACCCCTATATTTTTAAATGGGGAGTCAACTGTATCTAAGAATCCGTCATACATATTATTTTTATTTCATATTTGAAGTCACTGGTAAATTGCTGACAACCCAGAATAGGTCACAATTATGTGAAATAAACGTTTTCCACTTAGCCTACGCATGGGCCACCTGCCACAGTATTTTTTTTTTTTTTTTTTATCTTTCTTCCCCTCCTTTTTCCCGATTTTTCTCCCATCCCACCCTTCCTGGTTGTTGCATACTTTCCCCTACTGTTGGTCCGGGAGACCGGAGACTGTCACATGCTTTCCTCCGACGCATGTGCAGCCTGGGGCAGGCCAACCTGGCCGCGCAGGTTCTCACCGGGGAGAGTGTAGCGTGTGGGAGGCCACACTATCTCTCCTTAGTTCCAACCCTTGCTGAGCAGGCGCCCCGACCGAACTGTAGGGGTCGCTGTCCACAACGCCCAGGACCCACCCTTCAGCTTTCCCACCCCCTGATACAGCCAATTGTATCAGTGTGAGAGGCCAGCCAAGCTGATAGCAACGCCGGGAGCTGGATTCGAACAGGCGAATCCAGTGTCTCCCGGTGTTGGTGACGAACGTAATGTCCGTGCGCCACCTGCCCCCCCTGCCACAGAGTCTTTAGTTACCATGGCAACCACTCACTGCGTGATTCCCAGCCTTTTTAGCAGAGATCATGATTAATTCTAAGCATCTTTAAAAGTCACATTTAACCTCAAGATTAAGTAGATTATACTGTAGTTTTACTAAACATAAAACTGCATCATATTTAGTAGTAGTAGTAGTTTTATTCAATCATCATCTCACACAATACAATATGCACAATCATTTTACAATATTTGATTTGACTGACTGAAAAGGTACAGACTGAAGTATAATGCTTATACATGCCTGTCCTATATTCCTAACAAAAGCAAGACTCCTAAACAGTATTCTAAAAGAAATGAACAAAGAAAGTATTATTCACCTTTGTAGTTTTCAAAAATAGCTTTACAAACCAAAAGCGAATTACTCATTACTTACTACAAATTACTTTATATCTGCATTGTTACACAAGTTAACCCCAATAATAGAAATACACCTCCTTTTAATCCCTTTCTTAGCTTTTTGAACAGTAAATTTACAAATATCTCTCAAATCATATTTTCTTTCATGTATTGAAAAAAACATTTGCACCCCATCCGGGAGTAAAGGTGCTCCTCGAAGGTACGCGCGGACTCAAATCGTACTCAAAGCATACTCAAAGTGGACTCCATGTGAGGGCTGGCCCAGCACTGCGCGCCTCTCAGCGCCAATTACCTTCACGCACCTGAGAGGAGTTTCCAATCAGCTCCTCTGGATGACTATTATACACAGGTTTGCAGAGCATTCAGTGTCGGGTTGTTTTGTCACCACATACTCTACTGCTGTTCCCTCTCGTGTTCCTCCAGTGCGCCCTTGGAGGTTGTTGCTGTGTTCTCTCTCTGCCTCCGTGGAACCGTGCCTCGTTTTCCCACTTCGACCTTGCTTCTGGTGAGTCTTTTGGAAGACAATTTTTCTATGAATTGATATCCTCGTTTTTGCCCTGGACTCACGGCCTTCATCTGTTTTTTGTGACACTGAAGATTTGTTGATTGTGTTGTTACTGGACTCTGCCTGTGTGTGAAGTGGATTCCCAAGCTGTCCTGTTCTGCTCTGCTCAGAACCGGGTTGGTTAGTACTCTCTGCGTTGTGTCTATATCTCTTAAGCTCTGGGAATCACTTCTCTTCTTTCAGCGGTGCAGGCAGAAGGAATTAGGAGGAAAAGGTAGTATATCAGCTATTTAATCAAAGTTTAAGAGTTGATACAAATTACAATAAGAATGCTATAGTTGTGATCAAAAACACTATGCCGTAATTAATCAAAACCAGACTAAAGAAGAAAGCTAGTTGATAAAATGGTTGAAAGTCTTTGTTCTCTGCTGGATAACAAAGAGTTGGTTTTTCCCTCCAAAAAGTTCCTTTGTGTTCTGCTCCTGCTTCCTTGTGGATGGGATGGTGAAGGAGGTCTTGTCGTGTCGGTTGGGTTGTTCAGAGTCCCTCTCCCCCATCACACCCAGATCTTATAGCCAGACCTGCATAATCTTGTGATGTCATCAGAATGACATCACCAAATTCTTTCCTCCAATCCCAGGCCTGCTAAGCTTGCATTTGAAAATAAGGGTTTGGCTTAATCGCCCAACCCCCTTCACCTTAACCCAGAGAATATTTTCCCTGTATTTTTACTTAAACACATTACTTGAATACTTTGATGAACCTCAAGATATATTGATTACATAAACACAGATATATTTCTTTATCACTAAGTCTGCTGACTTTCAGAAAATATCTAACAAATCTAATCATTCTGTTAGCTTACATCAATATTTTATAAACTGAATAGAATATAACTGAATAACAGATCAAATCAGAACTGGATAGAATAGAATACAAATCAATACCATAGATCAAGAGGATAGAACAATCAATTAATCATATTGAACATAAATGAAAACAGAACAGACACATTAACTAATTACCTAATTTAAGTATGACCAAACCTAATTATATTTTAACTTACTTCAATGACTTCAGAATTCAAGATTACAAGTACAATATACCAGGAAATAGTTAGCTTGTTTGGAGCTCAAATTAAGGATTTCAATAGTGATCTTCTCTGTGTGTGTGTGTGTGTGTATGTGTATGTGTAAATGTGTGTGTGTGAGTGTGTGTGTGTGTGTGTGAAAATGTGTGTGTGTGTGTGTGTGTGTGTGTGACTATGTGTGTGTGTGTGTGTGTGTGTGTGTGTGTGTGTGTGTCTATGTATGTGTGTGTGTGTATGTGAATGTGAATGTGAGTGTGTGTGTGTGTGTGTCTGTGTGACTAAAGCTTCCTGCCCCCCACCCCTGAGCCCAGGTGGCTGATTGCGTTTAGCTGTTTACCCACCCCCACATTGTAAACAGTTCCCACAGATCACAGGATACAGGCTGTTGCCCACACTTTGTATGCAAATTCACCAAAAGGGCCGAGTAATCTAATCACCAGACGCCACCAGAAGCATATATTCGGTTGATTTTACTATTGCAGCTGTTATCTCTAAATATAACCCCTTAGTTTGATTGTTGTTCCATTTTGACTGTTTCTTTAAGACTTTTACACAACAGTTTGATTAGATCTTTGATGATCTATGTTGGGATTTTACCACATGTGTTTCCTCAAACACTGAAGAATTGTTGATTGTTTTGTTACTGGACTCTGCCTGTGTGTTTCCTCAAACACTGAAGAATTGTTGATTGTTTTGTTACTGGACTCTGCCTGTGTGTTTCCTCAAACACTGAAGAATTGTTGATGGTTTTGTTACTGGACTCTGCCTGTTATTTTCTACGTTTTGGAACTAATGACATTCTCCGTTTCTATTTTCCCCGCGAGTGGGATAGCATGAAGCTGCAGAGCCGCAGAGTCAACTCTGCTAAGGGCAGTGCTGCAGAGCTGCAGAGTCAACTCTGCTTAGGGCAGTGCTGCAGAGCTGCAGAGCCCAACTTGGCTAAAGGACATTCCCCTCAGGAGGATTAACATTGTGGTTGCACATTTCTGTTTTGTGAAAATAAATACGCCCTTCGGTTTTGGCTAACTCTGAACTACCTGTCTGTGTTGTGCTGTTGGGGTTGTTTACAAACCATAACATTACGACCTGACCATGCTGACACAGACAGTGTTAGAGCAGCCTTGGCAGGTCAGATCCAGCTGACCAACGCCCACACCCACCAGCTAGTAGTGGTGGCTGCGGCTGCTGTGCAGGGCCTGCGGGCCCAGGTCCAGCCACTCCAGACTTCTCTGGACATACTAACCACCCAGCAGACTGCGCAGGGTAATCAGCAGTCTGAAAATGAATTAGAGGGATTTGTGTTAACGTGCAACCAAGGGCGCTGCCCCTCTCTCCAGAGCCTGTTTGTGTGTTACCTTACGTGTTAGGGTAAAGACACATGACGGGCGACAAGTTTTTCGCTTATGAAACAGCCGGGCTCTAGGTGGACGTGTCTTTTAAACAGGCACGGCCGCCTAGCCCCGGTGTTGGTGGTTAGCTGGTTAGCTGGTGTGTTTTGGGTGTTTTCAAGACGATGAGGCGTGCACACGCTTATATGTGTCTGTTCTAGGCTTGGGCGGTATAATTTTTTTCATACCGTCATACCTTGCTCACATAATACCCATATGGCGTATGACTTTCATTTATATCAGCGGGGGGGGGGGGGGGGGGGGGGGCGGAGCTAAATGAACAATATACTCGTTATCACCATACATAACGCTTATATTGAAACACGTTGACATTAGGCCGTTTTTTCAACATAGAAAGTGCACTTTCTTCAACCTCGAACCAAAATTCCTTAGCGACCCGTGTTGCCAAAGTAAACAAATCAGCTTGCACATTCGAGACACACAGATATGAAACGAGTCATATGGAACAAATAACGTATAACGGAGGCTGAAATTAGAACAATATGACTCACAAACTCACGACAGTAGTACACAACTACACATACAGACGCACAAAATTTATTTAGCATTGATTAAGCATTGCATTGCATTGATAATCAAAACACAGCTTAAGCTGTTAAACCCATGTAGTGAATCGCGAAGCTGGGATTCCCGGCCATTGTAAAACGTCACAGGCACCCAGGTCGTTGTTTGGTTGGAACAAACGTGTAGCAATGTCACCCAAACATGCGCCTGAAACGGGATATAACAAGGGTTATTCTATAACTCTAGTTATAAGAATTCATGTCAAGTAGACAAATGTCTATCTAAGCCGGCTTGACTATTGTAATGCACTGTTCACTGGTCTTCCCAAAGCAACCATTGGGAAGCTTCAGCTTATCCAAAACGATGCAGCTCGATTACTAACTCATACAAAGAGAAGAGAACATATCACTCCAGTCCTAGCCACTCTGCACTGGCTTCCAATAACTCATAGAATTGATTTTAAGGTCCTTTTCCTGAGATATAAAGCTCTTAATGAGCAAGGCCCAAAATACATAGCAAATTCCCTAGTTAGTTATCTGCCCTCAAGAACGCTACGGTCATCCACTACAGGTTTACTAGACACACCCAGAAACCAAAAGAGGATAGGAAGTATGGCATTTGCCAACTATGCCCCAAAACTATGGAACACACTACCAACACACATCAGAAACGCCAGCTCCATACACATTTTTAAAGGAAAATTAAAAACGTACCTATACAGTCTAGCTTACAAATAGTGTACCATGCCTTAGGGAAAGCGAGTATCTTATTGAAATGTTTTTATTATTATGTTTTTATTTTTTATGTATTGATCTTTTACTGAAATGTTATTTTACTGTACTTTGCCTATTGCCGTACTTTTATTACTGTTGTCTTATTAATGTGATGCTTTATTTTTAGTACCCGGAGCTGCTAACTGGCTAACGTTATGAGAGCTAACGTTGCTACCTGCTGTACCAGGAGCTGCTGGCTAGCTGACGTTATGAGAGCCAACGTTGCTACGTACTGTACAAGTGCATTGGTTTAGTGCACTTCCTACTTCCGGTTGCTGCTAAACAAGTACAAGTGCATTGGTTTAGTGCACGTTATGAGAGCTAACGTTGCTACCTACTAGATATTGGTTTAGCATTGGTTTAGTGCACGTTATGAGAGCTAACGTTGCTACCTACTAGTTATTGGTCTAGTGCACTTCCTACTTCCAGTTGCTGCTAAACAGTGATGCCAGTAACGCGTTACTAAGTAACGCGTTATTGTAATCTGATTACTTTTCCGCGAAAATAGTAATCTAACGCGTTAATCTTTAAAAGCCAGTAATCTGATTGCAGTTACTTGTCCAAGTGGCTGTGCATTACTATTTCGTTACTATCTCATCATAAATTCATAATGCAGGCGGAATGCAGTATTTTATTTCGTTTTCGACAGTCAAAAATACATTTTGAGCTGTTTTTCTTATTTGGGAGTGACATCGTGTGGCAGTGAAAGGGTTACACAAGAATGTGTCCCGCGGCGTGACTGGACCCTCTGTCTGTGAGTGACTCTGCTTTGGTCCAATCACATTCCCCATCCACAGTCTGCGAATCAGAGGCAGAGTAGGGCGGGTCTTCACAGCACGTCATGTGACATATGCGCCAATCGTGTGACAGCAGGGCTCCGTCGTTACAGCCTCGTCTGCACGGAGAATTCCACCCCAAAACGCTTGTCTAAACACAAAATTAAAAGTGAAACCGCAAGACGACTTTTGCGGTTTCTGTTCAGACTTCCATCCCAAAACGCTCGTCTAAACGTAGCCTCAGTCACTACTTCACGTTTGTGTCAGCTAAGCCGGGTGAAAAAAACATTCATATGCGGAGGAAACAAAATACTGTCTACCGCTAAAAACAGCACATCCAATTGCATTGAAAGCATCTGGAATCACAACACTAGCCGACGCTTCGACTAGGTACAGGAGCACTCGGAGGTCCAACAGCAAAAAAGAGAGATTGTTTCTTTCCCTTTTGATTAATGTATATTTGATGGTGGCAGAGCAAAAGCTCTTATTTGCCAGATTTACAGTTAATTTACATGTTAAAGAGAGACTGATTGTATGTTTATAGAGAGACATTTATAAAAACAATTTAATAGTTACAGTTGATATAATTGAATAGTTCAGCCTGCATTTGTTAGATGTGATACACTGGTTTTGTAAAACCACTGGCTGGCTGCTCTAATGCTGTGAGCATCATAGACTGTTGCTTTACCATACTTGATGGTACAGAAGCTGAAGCACTAGTTTAACAATTTACGTTATGTGCAGAGAAACAAGTTAAAAACAATTTATGCACTTTCAATAAAGCGTTTAAAAAAAACTGTTAGGGGAACGACGACTTCGTAACCTAGTTACTTTCAAAGTAACTAAGTTACTCTGATAATCAAGTAATCAGTAAAGTAACTTAGATTACTTTTTAAAGGAGTAATCAGTAATCAGTAATCAGATTACTTTTACAAGTAATCTGTGGCATCACTGCTGCTAAACAAGTACAAGTGCATTGGTTTAGTGCATTTCCTACTTCCTAACTGGCTAACCTTATGAGACATAACACAAAGACGCTATGGCTTGGATAAGCCTTATGGATCCATAAGGCTTGGAAAAGCCTTATGGACCCAACTCTTTAGATGAGGGAACGGGTACATACGCACACAATACGCGACCACTAATAAAAACGTAACTACACTAACTAGGGATGCCCCGATCGATCGGCCACCGATCGTTATCGGCCGATACTCAGTATAAATATGAAATCTGTGAATTCCGATAATGAGTCATATTCGCCGATCGCGGAAACCGATCAAGCGAAGCTCTCACTCGCTGTCTGTCTCAGACACACACGACCTGCAAACTGCCGCTGCTCCTCCTCCCTAGCCCCGCCCGCCCCGTGTAGAGTTTGTAAACAAAGAGGACTGAGAGGCGGCTCCTCTGCTTGAGTCTGTAGTGCATTCGACCTGCGCTAACATTAGCTACCTAGCTATCGTTACTGTTTAAACAAAATTACCCAGTCAACTATTCACGTTTAGTAGGCATTGTCTAACGGTATTTAGCCGGCTAGCTACCGATAGCTCCTGATATCAACAAATGATCCAGAAAGTCTAGTAGTCCATGTTCATACCTGCGTTAGCTTGCGTTAGCTTGCGTTAGCTGACGTTAGTTTACTGTTCAAAACGAAATGTCCCATTGAACTAAAGTTCTGTCTTAACGTCATCTAGCCGGCTAGCAGTAGCTACAGATAGCTCTTGATATCAATGTCTTATAACATTGATTTAATGCGTATTCGAGCTGAGGGCTTGCTGAATGTGAAATGACCAAAGCACAGTAAAGTAACGTTACCAATAGGGTCCCGCTGCAGCGCCGGAGAATCCTTTTTGGAGCTGGAGGCTACTAGAGTACACACAGACAGTGGAGCTGTTTGCAGATAGCGAGCATTTTGACTTGTTGCGTGGTGGCGATGTCTCGCAGATAATACAAGTACAAGTCTAATTATATAATATATATATTTTATAAAAAAAAAAAAAAAAAATTATATAAAATTATTTTTAATTTCTTTTTAATCAAAAACAATCGGTATCGGATCGGTATCTGCCGATATGGCTCACGACGATCGGTGATCGGTATCGGTGGCAAAAAACGTGATCGGGGCATCCCTAACACTAACCTTATGAGAGCTAACATTGCTACCTACTGTACAAGTGCATTGGTTTAGTGCATTTCCTACTTCCGGTTGCTACTGAACGGACATGTTTGTGCGGACCTGTTCTCCCAAACTGGTCAACAAATGACTGTTTTCATTTTTACGTTATTATTATAATTTTTTTTAAACATTGATCTTAACTGATCACTGTGACTTTATTGCTTTTATCGTTATATATGCCTATGTTTGTGTACAGCACTTTGAGCTACATGACATGTATGAAAGGTGCTTTATAAATACTTACTTACTTACTTACTTACTTACTTACTTACTTACTTACTTACTTACTTACTTACTTACTTACTTACTTACTTACTTACTTACTTACTTACTTACTTACTTACTTACTTACTTACTTACTTACTTACTTACTTGTGGGATGAAGCCGTAAGGCGTATGTATTGAAATTAATTGAAAATGGGGGACCCTGAAAACAAGACAAACGTCTTTCTCTGGTCTGCATCCCCTTAACAATTGTGTGTATTGAGCCATACTGTATTGTACCCATTCTGCAATCTGTTAAATAAAGTTTTCATTCATTCATTCATGTTTTTTCCCTTTGTAGGGAATCGCTTGGCTGACACGGGACACTGCTCAGCGGGGGAGCCGCTTCATTTACCAGGGGTAGTGACTGCTGCTCCCCCCGTTTCAAACCACCCTTTCTGTCCCCCGCCCCTTGGGTGCAATTGCCCCGACCCCTGCTTCGTTGGCTGAGTCAGGGTACGAAACCCCAACCCCACGAGATACCTTGCTGGCACAGTCGGGAGGAACCCTGCCCCACGGGACCCCTCGTTGGTGAAGCCAGGGTTCGCAAAGCACAGCGACAGGGACCGGGTTACCTATCTACGATTCTTAGCAGGCCAGCGTCAGTTGGCTACGAGGCCGCTTTGTGATTCTTACCACATGGCTACAGCAGTACCACATGTCGGTGTGGATGGAGGGAAAGTTGAGAGCGGGGCTCGTGTGGCAATTTGCACGCCCTCGCCTTCCGTTTTTGGGTTCTGAAACAGACTCTATTATCGGAGTCCGCGGCAACGGATTCAATCTCTGTTGGCAAGGCAGACCATCGTTGCGGTCCCATGGGGGATGCGATAGGTGGTGCTTACTCCCAATATTTTTGGGATGTTGCCCGAATATGTTTGGACGTGCACCTGAAACAGGGTATAACGAGGTCTGATACGAGCACCTGCCTGAGGTACGAGTGCCTGCCAGTGGGGTACGAGCACATGCCAGTGGGGTACAAGCGCCTGACAGTGGGGTACGAGCCCCTGCCTGGGGTACAAGCGCTTGCCTGGGTACAAGCGCCTGCCTAGGGTACGAGCACCTGCCTGGGGTACGAGTGCCTGCCTAGGGTACAAGCGCCTGGCTGCCTGGGGTCTCTGTGTCTGAACCCTCTGTGTTTCCCCCACAAAGGAAAATAACTCAGGCTCTGTGTAAACCCTGTGCGGCCATTGAAAATGGCGCAGGCTTTGCGTTTTCTTATTGGCTTGAGAGATATATCCGTGAGTTGAGATCTGCGTGGCAGGTCCCAATTCACAATGTCAATTGGGAGGTCTCTCCGGGATAAACCTGGCGTCTTCCCCTCTCGGGTGAGCGGAATTTGTGACGGATGGTTTTTTCCCCAGGCTCTGTATATAAACCCTGTGTCAGGTCCTTTCGGGGACCGGTTCCCTCCTGGTTCTACCCAGATAGGGAGGAGAAACGTTGTGGGGGCTCTTTCTTGTCTTGTCGCCCGCCACCATTCTCGGATTTTACGAGCCTACACGCTGTTCGATATCAGCGCTTGGTCTTACGGGACCGGTATCAGCGCTGGCCCGGGCGTGTTTTTCAGGTGTTTATTTGAATCAGCCTTTGGGACCAGCGCACCCTGGTCTGGCCAACGGCATAAACAGCGTTTTATGCGGTCGGCCGGGAATATTTTTTTTCTCTCTACCGAGTGCCAGCTCACTAGGCAGCTCGAGGGCTCGCGTGCATCTCTGGGGGTAAATGACGGGGTAGATCAAACATCGGCGGGGGGTTTTCACGCCCATTAGGTGGGCCACCGGGCGCTGTGCGTTCGCGTGCAGACCGTCTTGGTGGCGCCCCCTGTGATGTTTTTCGATCGAAACGTGTACCTATCCCCCTCTCCTTTCGAGAGGTGCGGCAGCGTGAAAGGGCACACGACTCATCCTGGTCGAGGCGGACAGGGTCATCACAGATACGTTCTGATTAACCCGAAGGGCCCTGAGCTTTTCCGGGGGGAAATGCCAGGGCGGGCCGGACGCCACAGGGGCTGATGTCATGAATGTTGTGTGTCATAAAAATGCCACTACAAGTTGAAAATGGGGGACCCCGATATGGACAAGACAAACGTCTTCCTCTAAAGAGGCTCTACATCCCCTTAACAGTTGTGTGCATTGGACCATACTATATTGTACCCTTTCTGCAAACTGTTATGTAGGTTTTTTCCTTTCTCCATTAATTTCACCCCTCCCTCCCCGCTCGGCGGGGGGGGGGGGGGGGGGGGGGGGGGGGGGGGCGTCGGGGGGCTGCTTATTATCAGTCAGCCCCTCTAAGCGCCCCTGTGTAGTTCCCGGTCCTCCAGGCATGGGTCGGGCCTTGCCCTTGTTACCTGTTGGCCAGGGTTAACCCTTTTTTAAGCCTGAAGCGCCTTAAACTGCATTATATATATACGTGTAACGGAGGTACCGCAGTCTATCCACAGTCACGAGGGACAGTAAGTGAAGTGGCTGTTGACATTAAGCGGTACTGCAAGTAAACTCACTCCCCAGAGGCATCCAGACCCAATAGCAAGAAGTGAATTCACCTCTTGGTATAGTGGTCTGTGATGCCGCCCGCGCCGCGGGAGACCGGGGTTCAACTCCCACTCAGGGCAATCCCTTAACAGGGGTCGAATCAAAAACACAATGCAGAGTAAGATCACACCGGCTACACGTGGTGCCGTTAGACCCGGATGCCCTGGATGGAGTGAGTTTAGGGGGGTGAGTGTAACAGAGGTAACGCAGTCTATCCACAGTCACGAGGGACAGTAAGTGAAGTGGCTGTGGACGTTAAGCGGTACTGCAAGTAAACTCACTCCCCAGAGGCATCCAGACCCAATAGCAAGAAGTGAATTCACCTCTTGGTATAGTGGTCTGTGATGCCGCCCGCGACGCGGGAGACCGGGGTTCAACTCCCACTCAGGGCGATCCCTTAACAGGGGTCGAATTAAAAAACACAATGCAGAGTAAGATCACACCGGCTACATACGCACAGTTGTGTTTCCTGGTTTTTTAATGGGTTAAGGGAGCAACCCTTTTCTGTTGGGATGGTTGTCTCCCCGGCATGCCGATAGCGGAGTCAACTCTCTGACAGAGCCTGGGTCCGGCTCCGGCTCCTCGAGGGTCTGCCCTGCATGTTTTATGACCAAAATAACAAACCCCCATGTTGGAGCGCCCTGTCGTGGCTGGAGAACGTAGTGGCCGCAAATGCTATGACCCCTTCACTCTCTCGAGCATGAACCAATAAAAGGGATTTGTAATCCAACAGCAAGAAACAGGGCGGGGTGTACCTTTAGCGAGCACACTATACTTCTTCAATTCACAGCCACAGCGCTGAGGTCTCACACATACAATGTCAAAGTCACTGTGAACAGTCTAGCCGTGGCTGGCTCCAGCACGCGTGTTCATAACGTCTGTGCTTATTTTCTTTTCTTTTTCTTTTTATCCTCTTTTTCTCCGCCTGATTTTTTTCTGTGCTTTTTCCTCCCATCCCAATTTAGTCGTTATGCCAATTCCCCCCTCCCCTACCTGGTCGTTGTGCGCATGTGCTCCCTACTGGTCGGTCAAGGGAGCCCTGAGGTCTACCACTTGCTTCCTCCGACAAATGCGGAGACAACCAGCGGCTCTCTTTTCACCTGACAGCGCGGACTCTCATTGGTGAAGTGTAACACGTGGGAGGTCACGCTGCCTTCATCACTTCCTGTCTTTTGCTGTGCAAGCGCCCTGACCTGACCTGTAGGAGTCGCTGTCCACAACGCCAGATTACCACCCCATCGACTTCCCTCCCGCTAACTCAGCCAAACGAGTTAGTATGACGGCTGGCCCAAGCCGGAGTCAATGCTGACACCTGGATTCGAGACCGGAGTCTCTCGCATTGGACGTCTGTGCTTATTTGACGGTGAAATCAAAATGGTCTCTAGCGACTGTCACCTGGTACACCCGCGCTTGGGATGATGCAGACAGTCAGTTGGTGGTCTCCGTGGCTGCCAGCGACATCCAGTAGAGCCCTGGCGAAATGTCCTTCTCTTTGCTGTAGACTGCGGGACTCTATGAGCTAAGCTAGAAAGGCTAACTCCCAATGCTTGGTGTTAACTAGTAGCCGGTGTGACTACAATAGCTACCGACCTATACCTCTAAAATGCCAAACTCCAGTAGTCCTCTCCCGTAGGTCGGTGACCGTCGTTCCAATAATGCGGTACCTCGATGCCTATACTCGTGTTCTAACTCGCAAATACTCTGCGCTATATACTATTGTTCGGCCACGTTGTTAGCTTCCGTTCACGAATGTCGTAGGAAGGGGCGTGCACCTCGCTTCTTCGTGTGTTACAGTACACCTGCCGTCGTTCTTCTGACCACCAGTCTGACTGTCTCGCAGCACCCCCTAGTGTCCGTCATCCTAAGGGAAATTGTCTGAAAGTCTTATGGAACGTATTCCAATGTCTTATATGAATACCGGAGTCTGTGACAGACACATTCATGTGTCTACATTAGGTTAAGACCTAGAATAAGGTATAAAAAAAAGACATAGTCCATATCTCAATATACAAAATAGATGTCGTATGTATGTAAAATAAATTACAGTGTTATAGGAATAGAACAATGTGTTTGTACTGTACATGTATTGACAACATGTAAATGTATCAAAACATGTTCAGTTAATGAATTTTAAGGCATTATCTTATGTCTTCTAACTGTATTCATAAATAGATTACTGTAAACATACTAATGAGCTCATGATTATGTGACTGATTCAGCAGTGGATACAAAGTGGTTGAGTGTTTTGAATAGCAAAGAGACTGTGTTAGTAAGATATTTAGTGTTTTGAATAGCAAAGAGACCATGTTAGTAATATATTTAGTCTTTAGAATAGTAAAAAGACTGTTAGTAAGATATTTAGTGTTTAGAATATAAAGAGGCCATGTTAGTAAGGTATTTAGTAATTAGAATAGTAAAGAGACAGTGTTACTCGTGTTAGTAAGATATTTAGTGTTTAGAATAGTAAAGAGACCATGTTAGTAAGATATTTAGTGTTTAGAATAGTAAAGAAACTGTGTTAGTAAGATATTTAGTGTTTAAAATAGTAAAAATACTGTTAGTAAGATATTTAGTGTTTAGAATAGTAAAGAGACTGTGTTAGTAAGAAATGTTGTGTTTTTAATAGTAAAGAGACCGTGTTAGTAAGATATTTGGTGGCTACTATTACCCATGAATCTCAGGGATCCGGTGACAGGCTGTATTTCTGTGAGGCCAGGGCAAGGAGACAGAAGTAGTATCAATGGTTTCACACCTCCAATGTGTCCCTTGAGGTGAGCAACATTGCACCATAAAGAAACATAACGGTGTGTTACACCGCTTGACAACCAAGCTTTGGTGGCAAAATCCTCATACAGAAATTCTGTATAGTGTTTTCTTGGCTAACCATTCAAACCTATACCTGGAGGATTCTGGAGGAAATAGGCATAGGCCAAAGAGGCCTTTGGATATGGATTATAGTCCAAGGTAACTTTGGCCCTGGTAAACTGTAAGCAACTTGAATGAAAAAGCACATTTCAGCAAAGTTGTCACTACCATACATGTTGTTAGGCAGTGATGATACTTACTTGCAAAGTGCCATTCTTATTCATGTCTATGTGGACATATGCCACACAGGAAACCTTCACGTTGAGGGAATACAAGGAGTGAACTCCTGTCGCTGTGAAGATGTACAGTAAGTGAGTGTGAAGTAGCTGTGTTGATGCTTTGACACGACATCAAAGCCTTTCTCGACATCAAGACATCACGGCCGACTATCTTTAGAAAGTGACGGCGATCTTAGTTGTGCACCTCATCAACATTGAGAACGATTGCAATGTACAGCTGTCTGCATCCTGCGTCCGTTTGACATCTCGCAAGGTCCTCAGAAGTGCACGTGTCAGCATGCCAACTTGGAACTAATGGTGTAACGTCTAACTTCAGGAGATTAGCCAAGCAATGATATAAGCGGTGGCTGCTCCGGTGTTTTGAAAGCTCTTTTTGAAAAATGTGTTTAGCACTTGTACGTGAGCGGAGAGAAATGAAGGCGAGAGGAGAGGCTCCGTGGGAGTGGAAAATAAGTGAAATGTAAGTCATATAGCAACATTTTGATAAAGTAATGGTGCTTCAGGATTAAACCCTGCACCCCGATATCAGCCTTTGGTGATTCTGTGGAGCTCTCCTGAACATGGCAGCGTCAGATTTACAAATTGAAAATCATTAATAATTCTAACCAGGATGTGATAAATCTGGAATCACTCTCGATGAACCTGGACACACTTTCATAAATCAAAAAGATTACTTGGACATTTTTAAAAATCTGACGCCAAAATGTCAGCCTTACTAATGGTTTTTGTAGATCCCTCGCCGTGATATATCATTAATCTGAGATACATTTGAAGTATGTCAGCGGGGCAATATGTGATCCCTCTAACATTAGGAATATGCTAGTCTGTGTCAATATAGGAGATAGGGGGGATCGGGGGGGGGGGCAGTTGTCGTGGTTTTCATTTTATAGGGTAGGGTTGTTTGTTGATGGGTTTTGCTGTTGATTCATGATACTGACCAGGGACTCATACCAAACAACAGTAGTGGAAGTGGTGGATGATGATGATAATGATGATGATGATGATGATGATGGTGATGATGATGATGATGATGATGATGATGATGATGATGATGATGATGATGATGATGATGATGATGATGATGATGATAAGTGTTGTGTTGTATCACATAATTTAGACTGATGTTACTTTTCAATACCTGGTACCTGGAGCAGGCTGGTAGACAAATACATGTGTAGTACAACAACAACAACAACAACAACAACAACAACAACAACAACAACAACAACAACAACAACAACAATGCTTTGGGCAATGTGATTGAAGTAAAGGTTAAACCTATTGTAAAAACAGATATTAAAGCCCCCACACTCAAAATTCAAGGCACTGCAATTGTTGCCATCTCCCTCCCCTATCTAAATCCAGAGAATATCCACAGTAGATGCTAAAGGCTATCCCCCAAATCCACACTGTTGAGATTCACTCTTTCTATTCTGAGAGCAGCATTGCTGAGACCTAGGAGCCCCATTGTGGAGCAGGAGGTATTGACCGTGGTGCTGAACAGGGCACCTCTGTAATCTAAATGTCATTCACTGAAAGGCATCTCCCACAAACCCCGCGGCTTCCGTCTGAATGTGGCTCCAAAAGATTCAATTACTCTTTTCTCTCTCCCTATTTCTCTCACCCCCGGAATCCTCCCTCTCTCCCATGCACCAGTTGCTTATCTAGTGTGATTATAGTCATTATGAAGCAGCCGTGTCTGTAGTGAGATTTCATCGGAAGGAGACATGCTCAGCCAGCTGCCTCAGCAACCGAGGGGCCGTACAATGTACATAGACCCTGGCAATCCTCTGGCCTCTATTTAGAACACCAGGCTCATCAGGGTTTCTACTTATTAAGACAACACAGGACGATGAAATACAAATAAGCATCTGCACTGTAACACTTCATATTAACCGGAGCGGTTTCATCTAGAATCCAGTAGCATGACCTCTGGGGTGCAGTAATGCACAAGGCTCCTGTCTCCTGGCAGTGACAGGGGTAGAAGTTGATGACTGTCTTTGGATAGAGGGTTTCATCAGACAACGCCGCTGCTCTTTTCATGTTTAAAATCTGTTTCTCGCATGTCTCCCGTCTAGGTTTTCGGTAGGAAAGAGGCGGAGTTTAGATTGTGATGGAACAAAACTCATTCTTTGACAATGACATCAAAGGAGAGAGGCTGCTTTTGGCGTTTGAAGTGGAGTAATGTTTGAAGTGTTCTGCTGAAGATAGTGGAGTGGTAGGGGGGCAAGTTCATTGTTACGTCGCTCCGGGGATGATTATCTGCCGCTATCGGCACGTATCTCCGCAACAACTGTCAGCATGAAGTGTGAATAATGATCTCCAGTGTTCACCTGCTGAAGCCGAACCTACTGTGACACTGAAATATATATTGTAGAGTTCATAGAATGCTTTCTCATTGATTCAGGCAGCAATTATTCTGAGCAATTTATTTCAATGCCTTGATTCACAAACTTTCCTAATAATGACTATGGCCATGCAAGCTCCATGTTATTAAAAACATACTTACAGAGGATTGCAACCCCATGTCTTCATCTTCTTGAGTATGTTCTGTGTCAGAGTGCAATGTTTAACAGTGCCCTTTGATATAGACTATAGACTCTCACTGTAGGTCCCACTCCCATCATATATGTTTATCCTCAATGGACACATTAACTTAAGACAAAATAGACAAGTTAACAGTTATCCCAATAATATGAGCTCTTGGTCTAACTGGGCGTCTAAAACCCTGCACCACTATTATTGTACATGGGTTGGCAGTCTATAGTCCAGCCTGTAAAATCTTTCAGGAAGGGTCATTAAGGATATTTCATTATCTCCATATTGCCAAGGTCAGGTTGTCCATATATCCACTTTACGGCTGCTAGGGGAATATGCTGCGACTGTAGTATAATAGACCAGAAAATGTCCACACCAGGAATGATGGGAAATCAATATTGGGCCCAGCTCATCAATACAAACCCCATTTTCACAAGCAGGAAGAAGGTACTCAGGAAAAAAAACGTTGAGGGAAATAGATTGAATCAGAGAGAGAAAATAAAATAACACAATGTTTCATTGTTCATAAAATGCTTTTTTTCTGTATGGCATGCTGGGAGACTCTTCACAAAAGAGGTTTAAACCAGTTTGGCTTGATTTTGTTTTAATCTGCCACCACTGGATCAAGCAGTCCATAAATGTCCCGGGCCAGTCATGTAACCACGTTAAAGCAGAAAGAAACATGGGTTGTGACAATGATTTGTCCCATTTATTACACCAGTGGCAGCCAGGGGCCTCAGTCTGGCTTTGGTTCATCAGAAGAATGTTGATAACTGCACTTTATCTTAGCAAGTGTAACTGCAAAAAGAAATGTAGAATCCATAAACATTTTTTTACTTTCATTAGGGAGGATATGTTAAGTATTAAGTTGTCGCTAAGCTATCCCAGTATCACAGAGATTGGGGTAGTTGGACTTTGGTAGTTGAGTTTAGCACAAATGAATGGTAGCGGATACGGACCACTAGCTGAGCTGTCCACTTCCATTCATTTGTGCTAAACTAGGCTAGCTTGCAGCCTAGCTGAACGCACAGAGAGGAAATTGGTATCTATCTTCTTGTCTGACTCTGGAGAAGACAATAAGTGCATTTCCCATAATGTTGGTGTGTTCCTTTAATATAAAGAAAAGACTATTAGGCTATGTGTCCACTCAAAGCCTTTTTTTCAAGGCGGACCGCTTGAAAAAAAAGTTGAACTAGTTTCAACTTTATGAGTTGGGAGCGCTCCGCCAAAAACGCTGCCGTCGAGAGCTCATAAAACGCGAGGCGTGGCTCTGGGAAGAGGAGCGCGCCTGACGCTTCTCCAGCATAGAAATTAATGACAGAAAGGAGCTGACAACTCATAAAACGTCGGCTATGGACGCTATTGTGCAGTACTATGGTGGAGAAGAGAGCCAACAGCCTGTGGTTGTTTAACCAGCCGGTAGCAGCCTCAGCCTCAGGCACTTTGTTTATGCAGCAACTTCGCCCAAATGAAAATTGTACTTGCAAACTGCTGTTGGAAAAAAAGCCTCTACATGTAAACGTTTTTAATAAACATTAAGAGACGACCTCCATCTAAATATCCAAAATTACTTTGTGCTTTGTCTGATCGGAATTCCTGCGCAAAATAGTTTGTACTGTACATATTTGACTCCTCTGTGTGTCGATGTGGTGTTTATTTAATACAATTTGTATGTATTTATTTATTTCACATAATAATAATAATAATAATAATAATAATAATAATAATAATAATAATAATAATAATAATAATAATAATAATAATAATAATAATAATAATAATAATAATAATAATAATAATAATAATAATAATAATAATAATAATAATAATAATAATAATAATAATAATAATAATAATAATAATAATAATAATAATAATAATAATAACAATAACAATAACAATAACAATAACAATAATAATAATAATAATAATAATAATAATAATAATAATAATAATAATAATAATAATAATAATAATAATAATAATAATAATACATCAAATTTGTATAGCGCTTTTCCAAATGCTCAAAGACACTTTACAGAGCAAAATAAACAATACAGTTTTAGTAAAAGAAATGAATTTAATTTTTTTTTTATAAAAGGTGAGAGAGGAAGGAGTTCAACGCTTGAAGGCAAGGGTAAAAAGGTGGGTTTTCAATAGTCCTGAATTAGACTGCTTGTATGGCATGGGCACAAACACCATCTCCCCCTACTGTAACTAGCTACATGGTCACTGTGTGAACATTACACATTGTCTACTGCATGTTAATAGCTTATTGACCATGTATGGTGTAATGAGACCTTGGGTGCGGGGCAGTCATGATATATGAGGGGGAAAATTGGCCTCTGCTGCACCGATGACCTAATTTCAATATTCGGGGACCTGGAGGGGGAGGGGGGTGGAAGGGGGAGGGGTGGTGTATGTGACACTTTTCACATTTAAAAGCTCCCTTAGTCGCCTCTGGGTTACTGTACCTCTGCCGAATCCCATCACGCAGACAGAACCACCACACAGTACGGAAAGAGAGAGAGAGAGAGAGAGAGAGAGAGAGAGAGAGAGAGAGAGAGAGAGAGAGAGAGAGAGAGAGAGAGAGAGAGAGAGAGAGAGAGAGAGAGAGAGAGAGAGAGAGAGAGAGAGAGAGAGAGAGAGAAAGTACCGCTACGACTACCGTTCTGGACCCTTCAAATCACAACCATTCATTGTGGTCACAGCAAGGTGTGCACACACCCCCTCCAATCTAAACCCACCGCCAGGATCCATGTCGAGCGAGAGGGTTTGACTTGTTCTAGAAGTCACCTTCATCTTCCCCCTGCACAGCTGACTTGATGCATGCATAGAAGGAAACAAAACAGAGGCTGGATTCCTAAAAGCCTCTGTCTCTTTAGAGATAACCTTGAGGACGTATGGCATTTAGCATTCCCCGCTCAACCCCCTCCGGTCATGGCTTCCTATAATGCACATATTTTTGATTCCCTAGCATACTGAAGCATTAATACCTCCTTTCACACCGAACGGAAGTGCGCTGCCAATTTTCCTCCTTTTTTTTTCTCCTCTGAGAAGTGGCTTGAAGAGGGGAATTTAAAGACTGTCATTGTACGTTAGGGGCCAAAAGGGGGGATGGAACTCAACGACCTATTTGCATTTCTGTCTGCGAGAGAAGAACCAGGAACGTGGGGTCAGGGGAAGGGGTGTGAAAATGCAACCTTATTTATCATTCATCTTTTCATATCTCCTGTATTAGTGAGTTGAGGTGTCATGTTCGGGCACGTGGAAACTCTCCCCATGTTCCGCCAAAGACATGTGACACACCAAGAGAAATCTGTGTTGTTTTTAACCTTGAGCCTGATCCGAGAAAACATGAATATATTACAGGCAGTATTTTATCCCCTCATCCCAGCAAACCAACATGCTCACACTTTATTTACCACCTCCGCTAGTACTGTGTGTTAGGTGCACCTTTTACCGCAGACAAGCCATCCATTCCAGAGTACAAGCCATGTCAAGCTGTGCACAAAACCAGGCAGGTGAACCATAGTGTGAAAGTTTTGTGTTCTTCCTTCCTTATTGTCGAGGTATGTATAGGCAACTGTACTGCTGACAGCAGAACAGTATTATCTCCCGAATGATACAAACATAGCCTGCAGTACAATAAAAGTTATAAAAGTTTTAAAAGTGTTTACTTTTTAATAGTAAATGTTTTGTTCTCCTCATGATGCCATATGTGAGCAGGTGGGGAATACTGTATACTGCTAGAGCTATTTATATAAAGAAAGTGTGTTTGTATTTTCTGTCTGTGTGTGTGTGTGTGTGTGTGTGTGTGTGTGTGTGTGTGTGTGTGTGTGTGTGTGTGTGTGTGTGTGTGTGTGTGTGTGTGTGTGTGTGTGTGTGTGTGTGTGTGTGTGTGTGTGTGTGTGTGTGTGTCTGCGTGTGCGTGTGCGTGTGTGTGTGTTTTTTGTTGTTGTTGTCTTTTTGTCTTTGTTACAGTAAATAAACACAATGGAGCATGCTGGCGCGCGCATGTCCTTGTGTATTTGTAGATTCAGTACTGTGTGTTTGAGAGAGAGAGAGAGGGAGAGAGAGAGAGAGAGAGAGAGAGAGAGAGAGAGAGAGAGAGAGAGAGAGAGAGAGAGAGAGAGAGAGAGAGAGAGAGAGAGAGAGAGAGAGAGAGAGAGAGAGAGAGAGAAAGAGAGACAGAGAGAGAGTAAGGACAGTGAGAGAGAAAGAACAAGAGAGAGGGGGACAGAAAGAGAGTGAGAGAGGGGGAGAGGGAGAGAGAGACCTAGACAGAGGTGGTGTGCAGTAGGCCATTGGGACAGTGCAGTAGCTCACAGAGCCTCCGACAGGTCCACTGCGTGTGGTGTTCTGCTGCCTCAGCACCCGGACAGGGGCCAGACGTTGGATTTATGATGCCAGGGAGTGGAAATGACCTGCTTCTGTCATTGGGTGTAAGCCCCATCACGAGAGGCCCTAAACTATATTGGCACGGCACTGACAGACATGTTTGTCATCTAGTCAATTCTGAAGATACCAAGCAAGCAGTATTATTCCTTTGACAAGCTCCCGCTCTCCCTCTACAGTATGTGTGTGCATGCTGTGTCTGTCTATTCAACTCCCACTACACTGTCCCAGGTAGGATCAGACACTGTTGTCCCTGGTAGGATCAGACACTGTTGTCCCAGGTAGGATCAGACACTATTGTCCCAGGTAGGATCAAACACTGTTGTCCCAGGTAGGATCAAACACTATTGTCCCAGGTAGGATCAGACACTGTTGTCCCAGGTAGGATCAGACACTATTGACCCAGGTAGGATCAGTATATTGTCCCAGGTAGGATCAGACACTGTTGTCCGAGGTAGGATCAGACACTGTTGTCCCAGGTAGGATCAGACACTATTGTCCCAGGTAGGATCAGACACTGTTGTCCCAGGTAGGATCAGACACTGTTGTCCCAGGTAGGATCAGACACTATTGTCCCAGGTAGGATCAAACACTGTTGTCCCAGGTAGGATCAGACACTGTTGTACCAGGTAGAATCAGTATATTGTCCCAGGTAGGATCAGTATATTGTCCCAGGTAGGATCAAACACTGTTGTCCCAGGTAGGATCAGACACGATTGTCCCAGGTAGGATCAGACACTGTTGTCCCAGGTAGGATCAGACACTGTTGTCCCAGATAGAATCAGACACTATTGTCCCAGGTAGGATCAGACACTGTTGTCCCAGATAGAATCAGACACTATTGTCCCAGGTAGGATCAGTATATTGTCCCAGGTAGGATCAGACACTGTTGTCCCAGGTAGAATCAGACACTATTGTCCCAGGTAGGATCAGACACTGTTGTCCCAGGTAGGATCAGTATATTGTCCCAGGTAGGATCAGACACTATTGTCCCAGGTAGGATCAGACACTGTTGTCCCAGGTAGGATCAGACACTATTGTCCCAGGTAGGATCAGACACTATTGTACACTGTTGTCCCAGGTAGGATCAGACACTGTTGTCCCAGGTAGGATCAGACACTGTTGTCCCAGGTAGGATCAGTATATTGTCCCAGGTAGGATCAGACACTATTGTCCCAGGTAGGATCAGTATATTGTCCCAGGTAGGATCAGACACTGTTGTCCCAGGTAGGATCAGACACTATTGTCCCAGGTAGGATCAGTATATTGTCCCAGGTAGGATCAGACACTATTGTCCCAGGTAGGATCAGTATATTGTCCCAGGTAGGATCAGACACTGTTGTCCCAGGTAGGATCAGACACTGTTGTCCCAGGTAGAATCAGACACTATTGTCCCAGGTAGGATCAGTATATTGTCCCAGGTAGGATCAAACACTGTTGTCCCAGGTAGAATCAGACACTGTTGTCCCAGGTAGGATCAGACACTGTTGTCCCAGGTAGGATCAGACACTGTTGTCCCAGGTAGGATCAAACACTATTGTCCCAGGTAGAATCAGCATATTGTCCCAGGTAGGATCAGACACTGTTGTCCCAGGTAGAATCAGACACTATTGTCCCAGGTAGGATCAGACACTGTTGTCCCAGGTAGAATCAGACACTGTTGTCCCAGGTAGGATCAGACACTGTTGTCCCAGGTAGGATCAGACACTATTGTCCCAGGTAGGATCAGACACTGTTGTCCCAGATAGGATCAGTATATTGTCCCAGGTAGGATCAGACACTGTTGTCCCAGGTAGGATCAGTATATTGTCCCAGGTAGGATCAGACACTATTGTCCCAGGTAGGATCAGACACTATTGTCCCAGGTAGAATCAGACACTATTGTCCCAGATAGGATCAGTATATTGTCCCAGGTAGGATCAGACACTATTGTCCCAGGTAGGATCAGTATATTGTCCCAGGTAGGATCAGACACTGTTGTCCCAGGTAGGATCAGACACTGTTGTCCCAGGTAGGATCAGACACTATTGTCCCAGGTAGGATCAGACACTATTGTCCCAGGTAGGATCAGTATATTGTCCCAGGTAGGATCAGATACTGCTGTCCCACGTAGCATCAGACACTATTGTCCCAGGTAGGATCAGACACTATTGTCCCAGGTAGGATCAGACACTATTATACCAGGTAGGATCAGACACTGTTGTACCAGGTAGGATCAGACATTGTTGTCCCAGGTAGGATCAGACACTATTGTCCCAGGTAGAATCAGTATATTGTCCCAGGTAGGATCAGACACTGTTGTCCCAGGTAGGATCAGTATATTGTCCCAGGTAGGATCAGACACTGTTGTCCCAGGTAGGATCAGACACTGTTGTCCCAGGTAGGATCAGACACTGTTGTCCCAGGTAGGATCAGTATATTGTCCCAGGTAGGATCAGTATATTGTCCCAGGTAGGATCAGACACTATTGTCCCAGGTAGGATCAGACACTATTGTCCCAGGTAGGATCAGACACTATTGTCCCAGGTAGGATCAGACACTGTTGTCCCAGGTAGGATCAGACACTGTTGTCCCAGATAGGATCAGTATATTGTCCCAGGTAGGATCAGACACTATTGTCCCAGGTAGGATCAGTATATTGTCCCAGGTAGGATCAGACACTGTTGTCCCAGGTAGGATCAGTATATTGTCCCAGGTAGGATCAGACACTATTGTCCCAGGTAGGATCAGTATATTGTCCCAGGTAGGATCAGACACTATTGTCCCAGGTAGGATCAGACACTATTGTCCCAGGTAGGATCAGACACTATTGTCCCAGGTAGATTCAGACACTATTGTCCCAGATAGGATCAGTATATTGTCCCAGGTAGGATCAGACACTATTGTCCCAGGTAGGATCAGACACTATTGTCCCAGGTAGGATCAGACACTGTTGTCCCAGGTAGAATCAGACACTATTGTCCCTGGTAGGATCAGACACTGTTGTCCCAGGTAGGATCAGACACTATTGTCCCAGGTAGGATCAGACACTGTTGTCCCAGGTAGAATCAGACACTATTGTCCCAGGTAGGATCAGACACTGTTGTCCCAGGTAGGATCAGACACTGTTGTCCCAGGTAGAATCAGACACTGTTGTCCCAGGTAGGATCAGACACTGTTGTCCCAGGTAGGATCAGACACTATTGTCCCAGGTAGGATCAGACACTGTTGTCCCAGATAGGATCAGTATATTGTCCCAGGTAGGATCAGACACTGTTGTCCCAGGTAGGATCAGTATATTGTCCCAGGTAGGATCAGACACTATTGTCCCAGGTAGGATCAGACACTATTGTCCCAGGTAGAATCAGACACTATTGTCCCAGATAGGATCAGTATATTGTCCCAGGTAGGATCAGACACTATTGTCCCAGGTAGGATCAGTATATTGTCCCAGGTAGGATCAGACACTGTTGTCCCAGGTAGGATCAGACACTGTTGTCCCAGGTAGGATCAGACACTATTGTCCCAGGTAGGATCAGACACTATTGTCCCAGGTAGGATCAGACACTGTTGTCCCAGGTAGGATCAGATACTGTTGTCCCACGTAGCATCAGACACTATTGTCCCAGGTAGGATCAGACACTATTGTCCCAGGTAGGATCAGACACTATTGTACCAGGTAGGATCAGACACTGTTGTACCAGGTAGGATCAGACATTGTTGTCCCAGGTAGGATCAGACACTATTGTCCCAGGTAGAATCAGTATATTGTCCCAGGTAGGATCAGACACTGTTGTCCCAGGTAGGATCAGTATATTGTCCCAGGTAGGATCAGACACTGTTGTCCCAGGTAGGATCAGACACTGTTGTCCCAGGTAGGATCAGACACTGTTGTCCCAGGTAGGATCAGTATATTGTCCCAGGTAGGATCAGTATATTGTCCCAGGTAGGATCAGACACTATTGTCCCAGGTAGGATCAGACACTATTGTCCCAGGTAGGATCAGACACTATTGTCCCAGGTAGGATCAGACACTATTGTCCCAGGTAGCATCAGACACTGTTGTCCCAGGTAGGATCAGTATATTGTCCCAGGTAGGATCAGACACTGTTGTCCCAGGTAGGATCAAACACTGTTGTCCCAGGTAGGATCAGACACTGTTGTCCCAGGTAGGATCAGACACTATTGTCCCAGGTAGGATCAGACACTATTGTACCAGGTAGGATCAGACACTGTTGTCCCAGGTAGGATCAGACACTGTTGCTCCAAATGTCTCGATGTTAGGTGATCTGTTAGGCTATTTGATGTGAGTAATTTCTAAATATTTGATTTATTTGGTCAATGATAAACTATTTTCAAATAACGTCTAAATATCTATAATATATATAATAGAAAATATTAAATGACCAGAAAGAATATATTGGATGTTTTACTGACTTCTAATGAAAGCCTTTTCTCACTTTTTGCTTAGTAAACATTCGGAGTAGTTACTAGTTGATTTGTTTGATATAGTGTGATTTTATAGCCTAGTTGTATAGGCGGTACTGAGTCACCCTTCTCAGCGACTAAGGGTGCTGTCAACTTTCTTAGATCCAAGGTGGAAATGTTGCATAAACAGTGACACCTTCTGGCATTCTGAGAACCGAGGTTATGACTATTTAAAGCTTCTTCCTCAATACAACAGAATCAACAGCCACCCCAAGTTCACAGTATCAAAATACCACCCCAAAATAGAATAAATATTTTGAATGCCTATTATCCACTATTTTCTATATAGATATAGATAATCCAAACAATATTTTACTATGCAGTCACAACGTGCTTCCCATTGTCATGTATAAGCGCAATTCCTTTTAATCATGACTGGAAACTAAGAATTAATTTGATTACATTTGATTTTAAAATGTATCTTAATTATTACTCAGTGATGGCATATTAAGGCACATTAGAAGCCAGGCATTAAAATACATTTATGATGATGTCTATCTCCTTTGAAAATATGCTTAATGAACTCAGAACATCGCGATGTGGACATCTGAATTTGCTATCAGTAGTCAGGGATGGACTTAAGAATTTGGATGCCTGTTTCAAAATGGAACTAATTAAATGGTCTAAAAGTAGACACAAGATTCAACTGTGTATCGCCTAATTTAATAAGAGCATCAGTTGAAAGTCAGTCTTTGATCAGTGGTCAGTTGACAAGGGAGAAACATTGCGAAAGCCGCCTGTCAGTAGCTGTGGACACGAGTTAACTTAAATTCATCAGTTCACTCACAGTGCATGGCTTTATTATGGGATGTCAAAAGAGAAATCCCATATCCCAGACAAGGCAATGCTTAAACATTACCATGCCAATGACCTGCATATTAACAGCTGGATATGACATATTATTTGTATTGCCATAGAAACGCTGACCTATTTATTCAATGCACAGCATTCACCAAATGTTGTTTCTATCCATTCAAACTACTTGAAATATTTCCTCCAATACCGAGCTAAGCGAGACATCCTCACTGCCTCACTGAATATTTTATAAAGGTGCAAAGATTCCCTTCTTCTTAACATGTAATCAAATGCGCACAATGCTGCAGGGATGTTTAAGAAGAGATAGACAGTCACATCTTGGGGAGGAAATCCATTTTTCTCTGCCCTTGCATTCATTTAGGAATCAATGCACCTCTCGGGAGACTGGCTATTTGAAACACATACACACACACACCTATACACCTACACACACACACACACACACACACACACACACACACACACACACACACACACACACACACGCACACACACACACACACACACACACACACACGCACACACACACACACGCACACACACACACACACACACGCACACACAACCAGAAAGCTTCCTTTTATTATTTTGATCTTGTGAGCTTCAAATGCTTTTAGAGGGCACCGCAATACATGCATTAATGGACTGCAGCCACTGGAAATGAATCCAGTAATCAAAGTGATATCACATTATCGTGCAGAATGTTGACGGAATCTTTATGGACGTGTTTTATGAAGGGAAGAGACAAGGTCAGCGCAGTGGGTAAAACAAAGTCCTCTTTGACTGTATTACTATATCTATATATTCATACATCCTGTATAACTAATGGTTTTCATTTAACCAGGGATTTATAAAGTGCTTTGTTCCATGGAGTTTGGATTTATTATTGTGATCCATCTGACAACCCCCCCCCCCCTCCCCCAAACAGACTCATATCATCATCGCTGAAACATTCACACAATGCAGTGGTTACCAACCGTATACACTATACAGTGTTGTAACAAGCATGAGAAAATAAGATTTAGTTTCAGGAGGCCAATGTATTCATATATCTCCCTTGACTTGATTTCTGCTCCACACTGATGTCCCCGATTGACTCTTACAATAGCATGTTTCAACTTTTCACAAGCCTCTATTTTATTTTACTCATGTCCTTTTCCTGAGTTTCATGAAAAGCACTTCTTAAAGAACATTTATTATTATAATTTATTTATTCATGTATTTATTTATTCATGTGTTTGTTTATTTATTATTATTATTATTATTATTATTATTATTATTATTATTATTATTATTATTATTATTATTATTATTATTATTATTATTATTATTATTATTATTATTATTATTATTATTATTATTATTATTATTATTATTATTATTATTATTATTATTATTATTATTATTATTATTATTATTATTATTATTATTATTATTATTATTATTATTATTATTATTATTATTATTATTATTATTATTATTATTATTATTATTATTATTATTATTATTATTATTATTATTATTATTATTATTATTATTATTATTATTATTATTATTATTATTATTATTATTATTATTATTATTATTATTATTATTATTATTATTATTATTATTATTATTATTATTATTATTATTATTATTATTATTATTATTATTATTATTATTATTATTATTATTATTATTATTATTGTTCAACTACATACAGTAAGTACCAATACCGTAGACATTTCCAATCAAAATACTATGAAATAGTCCAGTCTAAACCAAATCAAATAATAATCACTGAGCAGTAAGATGCGATTTGATGTTGATATTTCTAAGGGAAACAGTGATAAACTATTGCTCATTCTCCATGACCTGCTCATCTGTATTGTCATTACGGTGGATTAGATGCCCCTTGAATATCTGACACAGTGTTTTCTTAGGAACCATTGGCACAGTGTGCAATCCATTTGGGCCCTCTTGTTATTTTTATTGTCATGTTTGAAATGCTGCCGTGCTCAACTGTTTTAATTAGTACTCTGCAGTTTATGGACATGATTGTTCACGCTTGCCTAATTATGTTCAGACGGTCCAAATCTCCATCAAAGGGAACCATTATCCTGCATTGATGGTGACGCAATGGGGTTCCATCGTCAAGCTCCTCTAGACAAGGCTATTGCGGCTCGGCCCTGGCCTGGACAAGCTAAATACATCCCTTTTGGAAAGTTATTGTAAGAGATTGTATTTATTAGCTGCATACTGGTTCATGATATATTGTACTGTACACCACAAGCTTTTATTTTGCACTGGTTAGACTGGCCAACTTTATGCTTGTGTTTTAATACTTTTTTAATATATCTCCAGCATCTGTCTAACCACAAGCTCGATCCAACAGAGCACTTACTGTCTAACAGGAGACCAACAGACAGAAATTAAACTGTAGCCTCTGTGTTCCCCTGTAATAATACCCCTCTGATGGTGGTGTTTAAGAGCAGTGGGGGAGGGGCGTGTTATTGGTGATGTAGGCAGTGTTTTTCTTTTTTTTTTGCATCCCTGCCTGAGAGCCAAGCGAATGTGATGGTTTCAGATTTGATTAGGCAGCCCTCGGGCCTCAGCAGAACAGCCCTGCGGTGGACAGGCAGGGGCCTTGTACAGGCGTCTCATTGCTCACCATGGCTCAGTGGTGATGTACACATCGACTGTGACCGCTACTTGATTTAAACAGTCCACCCTGGATCTGGGAGTGTGCTCGGCTCGCTGCAGTATTGCGGCTCATTCATCCAGCAACCACTGGACACTGGTCTCACCCAGATACATCTGGGTTGCCACCACATTTGTTGTCGGGAGTAAGTGATTATATGCTGTGAGACTGGGGCCAGTGACTTCTAAAATATGTACGGTTACATTCCCTAAACTCTAAAACAAGCAAATGTCACTCACATAAACTAAATAAAAGGCACTTACTGTACGACAAGCTAAACAAAAGGGATTTGAGGGGGATGGTGGCGGTTTTATAAGACACTCACAATGGTCGGTCCCAAAGGCATCAACACGAACTAAAAACAGCCTAAAGCAGAAACGTTTTTTTAAATGATAAATTCCCAAATAAAAATTGTTTGGGATGAAAAGCAATACTTTTATTCCACACCTTTCTAAAAGCTGTGGATGTATTAAAAAAAAATATATATATATATACTGTATATATATATATATATATATATATATATATATATATATATATATAAGATTAGTCTACATAAACATTTAATCTATAGCACCTTTAAAGAGGCACTTCACCAAAAAACAATGATGATTTATTTTACACATAATCTCACACACACAAAAACTCAGTTTCGCACACATTATTTTATTATTGAGAGTAAATTAGTTTGAATATGGCTACTAGTGATCATCTGGGACATTGAATCTTTGTGTTGTGTTAATTACACCTCAATGACATGATAAGGTATTTTTATCTACATAATTTCATGGAGCTGTAATTAACACAGCACAAGGATTCAAGGTCCCCGATGACATCACTGGTGGCCATATTAAAGCTAATTTACTCTCAATAACTAAATTAATGTGTGCAAAACTATTTTTGTGTGAGATTATGTGCAAAATAAATCATTGTTTTTTTTTTGCAAAGTGTCCCTTTAAATAACCTCAGCTGGGTAACACAAGTGGTACATTCTAACTAAAAAGGTGACTTGAATCATGCATTACCACATTTAATAGGAAACCGACCTCAAAAGAGGAGCTTAAGGTTACAAAATAGGACATCTGACATCCATAACTTATACACTTCCCTCCACTACAAAGTAATTTTATTTTATTTAAAAGAAATAGCTTATTCATTGTTGGGGACTAAATTATAAATCTAATATTTGTTATAGTTATACTAATAATTATCTAGTTTTCCTGTAAGCAAGTCAATCAAATTTAATTTATATAAGGGCATAGCAGCCTTTGAGCAGTAAAGTTATATTTGGAGATTGAATTCTTCGCTCACACCCGTAGCCTAAAGGCTTCACTGTCTACAAAATGAGCAGGGCTATTTTAATTTCCTAATGGTCAGTACTCAGTAATGAGGCGCGCCAAGGAGGATTGTTATTTTCTTAAGGACCAAAAAAATATCCCAAGTAGTTCCATCATTACAAAGGGAAGCCTAGAGGAGAGGTTGCAGTTCATTAGTCTACATGCTTGGCCTTCCTGGTCCTTCAGGGTGGTGGCGCCGTGGCGTGGTGAGGCCGTGCGGGGGTGTTGGAATATAGTGCTACCTGTGTCATGACCAGTATTGAGTGGTAACACCTTACAGTAATAATATTACTTTTCACTTATATGTATTGCATATTGGCAGATCGAATTCTAGACCCTCCTGCAGCTATGTGTAGGCAATAGGCATAGCCACTCAGTGGCATCAATGTGAAAGTAGGTAGGCTACTGTAGACATACTTGCTAATGCTAGCAGGCCTACAAACTGGATACAGCTAACACTGATAGTTTCAAGTTTCAAGTTTCTTTAATAGTTGTCATACAGAAGTACAGAATACTTTTATACAAAATGCTTCTTACTGTTACGCTCCAGAGACTGTGCTAGACAAGATAAGATAAGTATGAAATCAAATAACATAGTATAGTATGTAAATTAGAAGTAAAAAAAAAAATAAAAAATAAAAAAAAAAGCTGCTGATAGCTGCTACTCCTGTGAGCAGGATATCATCCCTGTATTGCATCTGTAGCCTATTATCCAAAATGTTCATTAACCCCTGGTATTCATATTCTGTTCAAGCCAACTCATCCTGCACACATTTAGCTGGACAAAAAAGCTGTTTCACTATGTTATAAGGCAGCTAACGCTAGCTGTGTAGCCAGTTAGTTTAACAATAGCTCCATGCCATGATGTTGGACACACAGCCTGCCTCTTTGACTCTGCTATGATGTGCCCATTGGGCCATGTTCCACATTTAGCACAAGTCCTGCTCACGTGGAAAGAATAATGTCATTTATTGATTTGAGATAACTGTGCTTTTGATCAAGCCTGTAGTAGCCTAGTTACCAGGGGCGGACCTAGCCCATTTGGCGCCCTAGGCGAGATTCACAACTTTTTTTGTAATTTTTTTTTTTTTTTTTGCTTTTTTCTTCATAGTTCTCTAACGTTAGTCTTTCTTTCCTCAACGTTCAATTCTATAACCACTTGACCGATACCCATCAATGCACAGCGCTCTAGCATGTTCTGACTGTGAACACCTAAAGCTGAAGCTCAGACCGACCGACCGTTTTAGATTTTTGGCTCATTTTCCCTTATGTTAGAATTTTTTTAATGTAAAAATAATGGTTGCAGATATAGAGGGGGGCGCCAAAACTGCACAGATTTTTTTTTTTTTTTTTTTTGCGCCCCCCCTCTGGGTGGCGCTCTAGGCGACCGCCTATATCGCCTGTAGGAAGGTCCGCCCCTGCTAGTTACCAAACCATGTTACCATGCTTTTTTTGGGCTCTGTGCCTTGCTAGATTTCAAGGTGTGCTACACTGACATGACCATTTACACAGAGGCGCACAGGCAAAGTAGCTTGCTGTATGTTGTACCAAATATTGGAGGTAAGAAAGGAAGCAATTGCTAATTGTGGGGGGTTCTGGGTTCTATATAACAAGTAATGTAACATTGCTGCTTTTTTTTGCTTGGTTGAGGATTCACTCTCAAACAGATTGGCGGAGCTTTTTAAAATAATTATAAGTATATATAAGTATATGACAACTATAGCAAAAATGTAATTCAAATATATTTTGAAGCTGTTAATAATTTGTTTATATTAACAGGTATAGGCCAGAGGTCGCTGTGGCCGTATGGCCGTGTGTACCAGCGCTGTAATGAATGGGGATACATGCCGGTGTTTGCAGTGCCAAAACTATATTAAATATTATAGTTATGGATCTAATAATATAGTCGATTGTCATTGAGTTTCTTCCGGTCAAGATGCAAAAAACATAATTTTTTCATCCATACATTTCCGTTTTATACCGTGGTGAATATGAGTATAGTTTTAGAGTAATTCTGTGTAATCCCAGGAAACACCACCAAACAGCGTTTTACTGCATTTCACTATAAATCGTGCCATTCCTCGCTTGGATCAACAATCAATCTGAAATCAACGCTAAATTATCGGTATTATGTTTCATCATGCATGCATGACAGGGGGGGGGGGGGGGGTTCTATGCTTCGATCGTCACCAACGGAATACGTTACACAGTACATTACAGACACACGCTCCGATCGCGGGGAAGGAATTATCGGATCAATGCAAGATTTATAGCATATAGTCCTTACCTTGTCTATGATGTACTGCAAAAAGAATATTCCAATTATCTGATCGCCATTCCAAGTATTGATGTCGGTCGTGTTGCCAAGATAATCCACCAAAACACATGATAATCTCCCCAATCCATGTGTTATAAACGCTTGTCCTGCCCGAGAAGGAAAACCCGGACCGGACTTCTTAGTTCGACGTACAGGCTGAGCCAGAGAGATTCCAAGCATGTGCAATAGCGGCCGCAAGGCGTTAGGCGGCGGTATTGGATGTTTGCGATCTCAGACCCATTCCCAATGATAACATCAGGCTGGATGGATGGATTATGAATGGAAATATCGAATAAAAGAAATAACGATGAAAACCCGACTTTTCGGGTTTGGCGCCCAACGTTCGGCGAGTTAACCCGACTTATGTCGGGTCTGGCGTCCAATGTGTTAATATGCCTATTGTTTGTAAACATTGAAACACAATATACTTTCATTATGAGTTATGGTAGGGATATTAAAGCTGTAATAATGCTTTTATGACCATTAGGGGGGAGCGACTATAAACAATCTTGTAACTAAAAGATTTTCTGAAGAAAAATAAAAGGTTTTTGTGCATGGATTACTGTATTTCAACTACAACTTTCAGGCATGTCCTGGCTATTAAACAAGGTAGGTAAATACTTCACTTACAAGCACAATACAAGATTGTTCTAATTAAGAGACTTGCTTTTGTTGGTTTTGTTAACAAATAATATAAACATATGGAATAACCACAGACTGGCTGCTGTTGACCCAGGGTTGTTATTGCAGCTTTAAAGTTGTAGAGAGATTAGTTTTATGTCTCAGAAATATAAGTGTACAGAATAAACTCATTATTGATTGGTATAAAAGAAAATACAGTATAATCCTGGAACAGAGCTTTAATGGAAACTGTTTTTACTCTCACAGCATAGTCCAAAATGTGTAGGAAGTAGGAACATATGCATTCCACTGCCTTATAGTTCAATCAGTGAATGTAGTAGGCCTATGTTTTGTGTTGTTGGTTCAGTGTGGGGAATTTTTTATTTATACCTTTGGATATAGCCCCATCCATACTGTATGATTCAAAGGCGAGACAAGGTGCAGTCAGTTACCAGGTATACGATTCAGTCTTTACAGTTCTGGAGCCCTCACTGCGTTTGCTGTGATGGGGAGTGACATGTGAAGTATGACATCATCATGCCAGTGGGCAGCTTGTTGGAGCGCTGCACCAGTGAGGTCACTGGTCTCCTAATGACTTCCTCAGGGTTCACGGCCCGGGGTCTCCCTCTCTCCCCCCTGCATGGCCCACCCGACACGGCCGGCTCGACGCCTGGCTAGCCTCTTCGCTTGTTGTTCTTAATCAAGACACGCAGGCATACGGAGGACGCAGCAAGCCAGCTCATGCATGCCCAGTGGGCTCCTCTCGTCTTCCAGACGGGCCGATGAAGCCGAGTGGAAAAGGTCTCTTATGTGTGGACACGCTTGCACACACACACCGATTGTGCTTGGATTATGATGGTTACCAGTACCACCAGTGTTTGGATTGAACGTGAGACAAATACCACATTCAGTGTACATAAGTGTGGACTTTGTAATGGATTGAAAATTAGATACAGTTAATCCACACTGTGATATTGCAACATTATGTCCTCAGATCTTCAAAGCCATGCGTTGTCAGCAGCACATTATTCTAATTCCTTGGGTTGAAGTAATGCAGCGCAGGCCTAGAGTTTTCTACTAGTGCATCTAAAAGCAGGACGAGAGGCATATAAATCAGGCAGCCCGTGTACTTCTTTAATATTTAACATAGGTTATTAGACGGGGCAGAGATTTGACCCCCGAGCACTTCTGCACATCACATGAATAACTAATGCTGGCTGATATGTTAATCAGCAGTGCTAGGCGGTGATGACCAGGAGTGCAGCACCACCGCTGCTGGAGAGGCTCACCATGAAAACACAGACCACTGCATACTGTAGTCTCGGTAGGCTACATGTTGAATTTGTCTTTAAAGGGTACATGCATTGCTATTCCTTTCACTATTTGGGCAACTTTACACAATTCCTGTGAGTCTATGGAACACATCTGTAAAGTTTTTTTCCAAAAAATGCATTGTTTTGTATTTCTAATCAAGTACTCTAAAGCAGCATTTTTCCACTTCAAGATTTCAAGCTGTTTTGGGCTGGGCTCCGCCCATAAGCGCTTTGAGTGACAGTCACCCACAGTCTGCACTGGCAGACCGAGAGAGATAGAGATAGAGGAGGGGGATACTAATTAATTTCACCGCGGGGGGGCATAATCCCACGGGACAATGCATTGGTAACTTGTTTCAAATGACAATATATACCCCTGTGAATATTATTGCATGGATCGGAATACGGGCGCGTGCGTGGGAGCAACGATATTACAGTGATATGCGAGTGGAGAAGCTCCATCCCCGCACGGACACACATTTACACACACACTCCCCCGCGCGGGGCTGGAGGTTGTGTGTAAATGCTTGTGTCCCTCTCTCTCTCTCTCCCTCTCTATCTCTCTCCCTCTATCTCTCCCTCTCTCTCGCTCGCTCGTTCTCTGCTGTCTGTCGGCACCTGCGCACGTCAACCCGTTTGAGGAAGTAATTCCACTCTGTTGTCTGTTGTTGAGCGAATTGTTGATTGTGGGCGGTGACTACAACCAGTGCCTTACTCACGTCAGCAAAACAGTCAAATCAGAATGACTTAGTTGAGTGAGGGAGGATCTTGTGAACTCGAGACTAGACTGATGAGTCCAAATGAGAAGTAGAGACACAGACCCCATTGATATAAACCCCCATTGCTAGGAAACAATGCTAAACACTGGAAAAGGCCATTTATAAGACACCTGTAACATTGTAGTATGCTGGGGGTAAACATGCTGCATTCAAGAAGCCTCGAGCTGTGATCTCCTCTAACAGAATAATAATAAGAACATTACTGTAAGTGGATGGTTGTACTATAAGTATAAGTCTTTATTTGTAATCAGATTAACACCCACACACACATGCGATGGGCGACCCACAGGAACACACACATGCACTGAGTCGATGACGAAATGTTCTCTGTACCTCCCATCGCGTAGTGCTTCCCCCCAAGGGCAGCCGGGAGCAGACAAGGGCTGCGGCAAGAGCCGCGCCCGGGGACCAATCCAAGTGCTCCTGTCCGTCTTCGTCAGGGATGCGACAGCGTTAGCGATCTGTTGTGCATGTTTTTCCATTGGGTTTATCTTATCGGGAGGGGAAACCCTTGCGAGCACGGGGGGAACATGCAAACTCCACACAGGCCCGGGAGATACCCCACCTGGGTAACTGGCAACACGGCAACCTGGTCCCCAAGCAGGAATCGAACCCATGACCTTCTAGCTGTGAGGCAACAGTGTTAACCACTACACCACCGTGCCACTAATGGTAGCTCTCCAGGACAACCTCATCCTGTTGATCCCTGGAGTTTAGATGCACGTTGGCTTTACTGTTTGGGAC
This sequence comes from Notolepis coatsorum, assembly GCF_963971535.1. NCBI lineage: Eukaryota > Metazoa > Chordata > Actinopteri > Aulopiformes > Paralepididae > Notolepis > Notolepis coatsorum. The sequence continues at coordinate 150,843,365 of NC_140165.1, read as the reverse complement.
TATTGACGGCTGCTGTGCAATGATTGTGCCTGTTTCTGTACATGCAAAGGCCGTGTCTCCTATGATGTTTAATCATATGGGCAAGTGGACTGCAGGAGAGAGCTCCCTGACAATAACTGGCTCCTTCGAAGACCATAGTGCTGATGTTAAAGAGCCCACAGCTGCATCATAGAACACGTAAATGTCCTTTCTCCTGTTTGTTCTGAACTGATGATAAAAACGTACTCTCTCGGAAAGCCATCTGGAGGCTGAATGGGTTGATCGTGGCTATATTCCATCCACATCACCAGAGTTCTTTGGCCTCCACCATAAAGAATTCCAACGAGACAATTTTGCGCGGTGTGGGGCAAGCTGACAGGGAGCGTTATTAAAGCACAGGGTGCTGACCGCTCTCAAAGTTATTAAAGTGCTGTGAGATTGTGTCTGTGATAGCCCTGCCGGTCGGGATGTCCTTCACACACATGCACGCACACACGCACACACACACACACATACACACACACACACACATGCGTGCGCACACACACAGGTACAATACAGTGTGGGGACGTGGACATCGCGGGTAGAGGGGGTGAGAGGGGAAGAGAGGAGAGGGAGAGCACAGATAGACACACACACAATGGCCCACTATGGAGACATGTCATTGTTTTCATTGCTCCATTGTGTTAACTCCTGGCAGAGGATTCTTTCTACTGTAAATTCAGTAGGCTAGTAGTAGTAACCACTTAACAATCTAAAAAAAGACACAAGACACTATTTTGGAGGGAGCATCAACACATAATATTATGAAACAATTTAAATGCAAATCAGACAGTAATCCTTTGACATGTGTATGTTGTACGTTTTTAATATGTTTTACCCAGTGATTTTTGTGCTTTTTATACAGTTTGGGTGTTCTGTTGGCTTTAGAGAACGTTGGGTGGTTTCTTAAAAACATCTGTGTTCACATTCTGCAGAAGTCAAAAACACAGAGACAGGTTAAAATATGCTGGGACTTTTGCGTGATGTTTGTTCTGCCCTTTTTATAATATTTCTTTTTAAATGACCCCAGATTTGAACGTGGGGGGAAGCCGGCAGTGTAGAAATGATAGGCAAATGGTAGGAGGGGCTAATGGACTGATTCTGTGGGTTTTAGAGGAGAGGGGAACAGGCCCTGGAACATCAATCTGCTGTCTGCACCCTCTCAATCTGTTTCAGTTCCACCCTGACATGACAGCATGGGGGACCGCGGCCCTCGATTCATCACCGGGTCTGGAAATAACAGGACACCTCCAGTTTGTCATACTAGATTAGTCTGTGGCCCGTAACCACTGTCCTTAATAGAGTCTCCAGCGTTTCATCTGAGGTGTCCACTAGGCCACCACTGAGGACCCCGGGGGAGGGGGGACACGCAGGGGGCTGTATCGACATCACTTGCTTACAAGGAGGGGGCTGTTACAGTGGATTCTGCTCTCAAACACACACTGACCTATAATCAACTAGAAAGGTGCGCTCAGTAGAGCGCAAATCTCCGCTAGGCGGCAGCCACACATTTCTTCTCTCTCTCACAGAGCAAACACACCTACAATATTTAATGAATGCAGACTATTACACTCTTAGACTATTACAGTAGTACGCTAGCATGATATTATACACTATTACACACTGTTACACTATCACACAATTATACTGTCATAATATTACATTATATTACAGACTATAAAATGGTAAGGCAAATATATTTAGGTGGAAATCGGATCAGGAGATACACTAATTTGGGTATTGAATGTTTGGCCTGATGATGGTGATAGAGGAAAGGTGATGGGGTCAGCACAATCAATCGGCTTCTTCCTCTATGGGTCAAGAATGAGTACCGCAAATTAGAAAAGATTTGAACAAAAGGTATTTGAGATACACTAATTCTAAAATTGAAGCTTTGGCCTAATGGTGGCGCTAGAGAAGAGGGAAAAAGTTCATCCGACAGTGGTTATGAATGTGGTCAACACATATTAGACCGATTGGCCTTGTAGTTTGCGAGATATAGCTGTGGATAATATATGTTTGGAACTTTGGCCTGATGGTGGCGCTACAGGAAAGGTCATGGGGTCACCAAAATCAATAGAGTTCATCCTACAACGGTCATGAATGTGCATATTAATATTAGACCAACTGGCCTTGTAGTTTGCAGAATATAGCTGCGGAAAGAAAGACAGACACAACGCATGCAACCAATCACAACCCCCCCCCCCCCAGACTTCCCCTGGTGGAGATAAAGACGAGGGACTAAAGCCATTCACAGTTTCTGCACTTGGAAAACAAAGAGATCAGCCTTCTTTTTCTACCTTGGAAATTTGGAAGATGCTGTCACAAGCAGTTTTGGGGTTTTAGTACATGGGTTTTCATGGATCATCAAGCCTGGAGACTGGCTGGCATGCAGGACATTTCAGCCTAACAGAGAAGCCCCGAAGCTTCTATAGCTGTTCTAGTCTCCTGGGCTCTTCAGAGATCCTGCACTTAAAATCAATGGATTGTAATCCATAATATTTCTTAATTGGTGATTAGCAGTTACTTTGTGGATCACAGGTCCTGCCAGTGAAATTATCCTTGGTCTTTAATAAGTGCTTGGCTAGCCAGTGGAGAGGTGTAATGGACAGTAGAGGGTTAGGCCAGGAGTGTGATAGCTACTCTCTGGCTCTCCCTTTGACCTTGACTGGCAGTATGGCTCTTTAAAAATCTAACTGCCCATCTTACAGTATGCCTGAGGCAATTTAGAAGTCCATGTACATCCATATAAGTCTGGGCTATTGATTTCTTTGTGCATGTCCTCCTGTTCACACACTGCATGGCACTGTGTGTGCAGTAATATCTAGTTGTGTGATTCAGTTTTTCATTAGGATACACAAAATGTAACCAATTTAATGGATTGAAGAAAATCCCAAGGCATTTTGAAGGGACATAGAAAATGCCTAATGGATCAAATGAAATTGTTGTTGTTTGGTTCCGGAAAAAGTTAATAAAGTCTGAGTTAATTTAGTCTTAATGCATTTTTGACAACCATAAATTACACCAACAACCAAATGCTTTCAAACATTTAGAAGTCCAAGTGAAGTCTGTACACAACTGTCCATCTACAGTAACATGCGGCGAGGCTTTGTCTAGAGACAGGGAAAGCATTTTTTTACCACAGAGCAAAGCCATGTCTCTGAAGCCTTTTTGGGGGGTGCTTATTCAGTACGAGGGGACGATGCGCGTGCAGTGTCTCTGGCTCCAGAGGCCGTCCTGCCTCGTCCTGTTTACCCGCTAGTCCTCTGGGGTGAGGCTGAGCTGCGAAAGCCCACTCGGAGCCAGTCAAAGGGAGCGTGGCGCCATTCTGACCCTGGTGCTCCACTCATTGTGTAGTGCAGCGGTGTAATGAGGCCCTGTGTGGATATTGATATGACAGAACAAAAGGCCAAGGTGCAGTAAGGACAGCAATCCACACGTTTCACACCATTTGTTTTTCACACCGTATCCATCACATTAATGGGTCACCTTTCTGTGACAGCTCATGATTACCTGCTTACCCATGGAGAGAAAAAGGGGGAGAGAGAGAGAGTGAGAGAGAAGGAGAGAGAGAGAAGGAGAGGTATGTAAGAAGAGAGATAGGGAGAAGGATTGGGAGTGAGGGTGCTCTAGTTGTGAGGGTAAAGGGTGAGATGGGGCTGGAAGGGGCTCGAGGAGTGTGTGGGGGATGGGAAGCTAGCGCCATTTTTTTTCTTCTTTCATGAAGATTGGCTGTGGCCCTGCTGTCATCATCCCCACAGAGTGAATTTATGACAGGTCACCTCTCCATGTAGTCACCTGATGGATGGAGAACATCCAAGTTTATTTGGGGCAGAGTGGTAATGGTTGGACAATTCCCTAAAGCACCCAGAGTTTTTTTTCTTTTTTTTTTCTTTCTTTTTTTTTGGCATTGGAGGGGGAATACTTGTATTCTCCTATATATCTACCAACAGATCTGATTTACACTGCTGCAGCTGTTCAGAACTGAACATTTTCTAGTCCAAAACACAGTTGCTGATATATGACCTTACTTACTAAGCGTTTTTATTTTTTATACATTGTTAATCAGCTATAACAGTAAGAAGCATTTTGTATGAAAGTATTCTGTACTTCTGTATGACAACTATTAAAGAACTTGAACTTGAACTAATGTAGCAGCCCTTATGCTCAGTTGCTGAATAATCATTTGTTAAAGAGCACCAGGGAAGCACAAATCTTTTTCCTCATTGATTCCATATCTTCATTGAAGACTTGTGTCTCTGGTGACCGGTGCCCATGCATGGCTCATTTACTGCAATGATGCCTGACACCTCAGATGCAATACCTGCTGGCTGGTTACTTTTTATTGCTGCACCAATGAGTCTGTTGCTGGTGCTTTGGAAGGAAGTCGAATAGAAATGTGTTATTTGCTCTGTTGGTTGGTTGGTTCACAAACCTGTCCCTTTAGTGGCCACAGTTTTCACACTAGGAGGCTGAAATTTGGCACGGAGGTCAAGTGTGTGTGTGTGTGTGTGTGTGTGTGTGTGTGTGTGTGTGTGTGTGTGTGTGTGTGTGTGTGTGTGTGTGTGTGTGTGTGTGTGTGTGTGTGTGTGTGTGAATGCATGTATGTGTGTACACAGTCTCATCAATTGTGGATTTGCGCTTGTTTATTTATTTATCCATGTATTTATTTATTTATTAGTAGACATATCCACTGCTTATCACAAAGGGCCAACTTCAATGGATGCCAGTCATATTCCACAATTCCAGTATAACAGGGTTTTGTTTCCAAGAGTCAACTCTGAATGTGTCTTAATAAAGTCCCATCTCAACGTATTGAACACAACACGCTGTGTGCCTTCATGTCATCAAACTCCCAGCGCTTCGCTGGGTCTCAACTTGCTCTTGTTCGATGCGGTGTGTTCATGTGTTCTGCTTAGCTCAACATCTATTGATGTCTCCCAGTCCCAAAGCCAAACGCCATCCCTGAAATCTAAAGTCACTTATAGATGAGCGCTTCAACTTCCAGTCAGTGTGGCGAACAAGAAATAGCGAGATCCCACTCTATGATAAAATAAGACTACAGCTATGTATCTTTGGAAAGGTCTTAGCTCAGCATATCAGGTGGGAGGCTGGGGGGAATGAAAGAAGAGAGAGAGAGAGAGAGAGAGAGAGAGAGAGAGAGAGAGAGAGAGAGAGAGAGAGAGAGAGAGAGAGAGAGAGAGAGAGAGATCACTTTGTTCTAAATTAAAAGGCAGAGTGTCATCCTTCGCTCTAATTGCCTGGAACCATTATTGGACACTGCAAAAAATTGTGTCGGCATGTGCACTTTCATTTCATAATGTGTTGACGGAGCTCTGTCTCTGGGACGTCTACAGAGACCGAAGCCTCATGCATGCAGACGCGCCCCTGTCTGTATGAATGGAAAGGATTACAAGCCTGTGCTGCTGAGAGACACTCTGCCATATACTGTCATGTAGAACCCCAGCAGACACGGAGCTATACTGTCAATATATCCAGCAGCTGCCCGGTGGAGGTCTACTCTGAATTACACCAAAACATGAATTATATGAGTGGCCCTCCACTGTGTTGGCGTGGCGTAAATCAGAAGGGAGAGGAATCGCTGACAAGTTTTGCTATTAAAAGATAATTGTAATCAAGGTGCGGGACGAGCAATGAAGTGGTGATAACAGCAAGATGGACAGCTGGGAAAGATGGATTGTTTTAATTTGCACCAATTAAATCGAAGTTCACTGGATCATCTTCCTCAATCTTCATGAATACTTGATTTTTCTGGCCGCTACAAAGCTATTAAAAAGAGTGATTGGAAGTCTAAGACTTGGTATACCATATTTTATGTTATACTATCATTAAGGACATTTTGAGCATGCTCCCTCCTTTCCTTACGTAATGAGTTTTGTTGAGACGGATGCAGAGCTATATGCTGAGGTGTTCAGACGGATCGATGGGACTTGATTTGGTTTGAAGTTCAAACTCTTAGCATGTCTGTATGCTTACTTTAATGTGTAGTTTTATTTGATAACTGTGAAAGCATTGAGCAAGTTAGTTTGCTAGAGAAGAAAATACATGAAATACCCTCTGTAATGTATAATAACTGGATGAGAAAAAGCGATTTAATGGTCATATTTACACACACACACACACACACACACACACACACACACACACACACACACACACACACACACACACACACACACACACACACACACACACACACACACACACACACACACACACACACACACACACATTACTCTTCTTTGCCATTCAAGTTTTGAAAAGAGGCCTACATTTCTACCAATACTCTGCCACCATAGTCAAAATTGTATGTCAATCAAAATAATATTCTAGTGTATTGTCCTTAATACAAATTGACTGTTAGCCTCTTTGAGTGTTTTTCTCTCTCACAAAATGTCAAACCTTTTATTCTAGATTAGGAAAATCTGCTATTTTTCATGGGCCATTTGAAAAGAATATAAACAAAGCATTTACTATGGTATGTATCTATTTGCTAGCCCGAAATGTTCAGTGTTAATTGTTGTTGAACCTTTGTAATGGTAATGTCTCCGAAATTTCCAAAGGTCAGTGATCATCTTGATTTTTATTTAGCGTGATTCTGATATACATACACTTTAATGCTTTTTCAGACGCTGCTGCCTGAAAGGGGAAACCACACACAGTCTTTAGAGCAGAAACTTCATGTATTTAAGGAAAGGTTATTTGGTATTGGCAGATGTAAATTGATGTAGTAAATCACAATTTCATACACAGGAAAGGCAGGGAGAGGAGGCTGTGAGGGAGAGAGGCAAGCCGTTTGCAGAGAGGGGCGCGGGGGGGGGGGGGGGGCGTTTCCACAGTGGTTGCTTCTGAGCCAGACTAGCTCCAAGGCAAGGGTGATTAGTGCTTGTCGGTAATTTGGCAACCTTGACCATGTAACCTTGCTAAAGCTGGATTAACATTTTACCCTGGAAAAGCCAGAGATGCCTTTAAACATGTCCCAATTTCCCTGCTGCTGCTCATGAGACAACAGCCTAGAGAGGTGTAGGAATACATGCTGAGCAGTCAGGGGGAAACACTTATTACTTTTAAGCACACAGAGTGTCAAGGAAATGTCGACTTATCCATCTGATCTTTCACTAAACTATGATCACATGCAAACTGCTTTACATATTCTGACCACATACAGTTTCTTACCATTATAAAAAGGAAGGAATTACCATTAGAAGGGATACAAATGAAGCTTGTAGAGATACCAAAGCATAAAAAAAAAAAAAAAAAAAAATGATAGGCTCCGGTTTGACTCCTTACTTATGTTTCTCTGTTTTTTAAGATGGCGGCTCGCTCAGAAACTATTTTCTGTCACTTGGTTCCACCTACATGTAAACATAAACATTGATTCTGCTTCGATAGGTAGAAGTCCAACTATTTGTCTGGCTGAAAGATAGACCCAGTCACTGATTCGGATACGAGTTCCTTCATGAATGTCTTTTGAACCTTGAGAATATTAACTCTTGCTGCGCCATACCTGACATATCTCGGGTTTCGTCGCCAACCGTTGAGCGCCATACCTGAGATTTCTCAGGTTTTGATCCTTTTTTCGATTTTCGATTTTCCTATTCAAAACAGTCGCGCAGACAGGAAATTGCAATGATGATGAATCCCGCCATGTGGCAGTATCACCTACCTTATGAACATGCATTCAAACGCATTTAGTAATGCTTAATTTTAACTTTATGAATTTATAAATACAGCTGAATTTGAAAGTATTGCTGTGTAACCCAAATATATACAAAAATGACAAATTATAATTAAGGCTTCTATTAAAATAAATGTATGAACTTAAAGCCCACTGCTCAACAAACACAAAGCAGCATTCCTGCTGCATTTCACTACAACAGTAAATCAAAAGTGCAATAATAAATTATTTTGTTAAATGTATAAACTTTTATCCTGCTACTAAACAAAACATTCCTGAGTGCTTCATATCCATAACATGCATTTCAGTGTTATTAGTGTTATCTGAACACTACACAAGTAAACAAGTAGCCAAGTGCAATACTCATCAGAATAATGAATTCCTTTTTGTGAAAGGAAAGGAGAGCCAGCCCCCCCCGGGTTTTGTTTTAGGTTTGTGTTTTGAGCGTGGAAGCTGCCATAGGCGATGATGTCACACTCGAACGTCAACACATGAGCAGTTGAACACACGGAGATGGACACTGGATGCCCGATATAAAGAAACGAATAACCAATAAATATGAAGTTATCTTTGAACCTCTGTTGTCAAGCCTTGTCAGTATATAACCCACCCGCTTTCCTCACAAATGGAACTGGTGTTGTGGAGTCCGCTTTGAGCGTTTCCAGTGTTAGCAGCTAACGCTAGTTAGCTTAGCCTAGTTATGGGATAACTTAGTTAGCAGCTAGTCCATTGCTTGCATCAATTATATTGCATGTCATTGAAGGTCCGTGCTGGTCTGTGTCTAATGAAATTACAATTGCATGTCATTGAAGGTCCTCGCCGGTCTGTGTCTATAATGAAATGAGAGGAAAGCTCTGCGCTAAAGCAAGCCTCATCTCAGCCGCGACGTGACAACATATACTCGATGTTATATAAAAATGATCTCACGGCCTACTTGAAATCAGCCTCAATCTACTGGTGTGTATTTAACACATTCGTGGCCAAACACGTATATATACGTGTTTCGGATCCAATGCTTGAGGGCCAACAAGGTTGTTTTGGCTTTTATTCCATTGTAATATCCTACTCAATGTCACCGAGCGGCACTGCAGATTCACCCTACTTCGGAAAAGTGCATTACCGGCCATATCCTCGTAGGGGGCGCTGTCTCGATAATACAGTGTTCCCTGTTACAGACAGTTTTTTTTTTCATCATGGGGGGACTTTTTTGTTAGCCTGAAGCTATGCCTCTAGCATGTAGCCTGGAATACTTTTTGGGACGCTGAATTCAGTATGCAGTAAAGCAATATAGCATCAGCCAATGGACATATCGATCTACCAGATGGCGATCGATAACTGGGACATCCTTTTTGGGATCCAACCGGCCCACGGTAAGAGCTTTTTCACGTAAATTACAGCCCAATCGGGCCTTGCTTTGTTAGCCAACCAGCCGATCAGCGTATGAGGCTAATGAGGCTAATGCCGTTATTGGTAATCAATAATCAGAAACGACGTCCCCCGCCCCCCCCCCCCCCCTTTTTCATGTATTCATGATGGACCATGATACCGATAATATGCATTTTGAGTTTTAGCTCTAGCTTGTGTATAGCCGAAACGCCATTCGATTTAACGATATTAGCTTAGCGCTCTGTATCTCGCCTTCCAGGAAATACCCCAGAACATTGCGGTATATAGTTCATATTCACGACGCTATAAAATGGGAACGTATTGATGAAAAAGTTCTTTATTTAAGGCATATTGAAGACGGTTTATAGTGTCAATTGACAATGACAATGGACAGATAGCAATAATATAAAGTATAGATTTAGCTCTACAAGGGCTCCTGGAAGGGACGGTATCCCACCAGAAATGTACCTCTCATGCTGGGATGTAATTGGACCCCTATTACTTAATATGACTTTATATTCAATCAAGGAGGGGAACTTCCATAAGATCGACAATATTGCACTCATAACAGTCCTCCTTAAAAAAGACAAAGACCCCACCGATTGCGGTAGTTATAGACCCTTAAGCCTCCTCTGAACCAATATCAAGCTGTATTCCAAGGTATTAGCCATCAGACTTCAAAAGCATATGACGTCTTTAGTTCATCCTGATCAGACTGGCTTCATAAGAGGCCGCTTGATCACAGATAATATAAGACGGTTACTACATGTGCTAGATGCCAGCAAGGATGACACCACACCTATAGCGATGCTGTCCCTGGATGCGATGAAAGCCTTTGATAGGTTGGAATGGTCTTATTTATGGGCAGTATTAGAAAGGATGGGGTTAGAAAAAGGATTCATTGATATGATTAAAGTATTATACAAAGACCCATCGGCCATGATTACAACAGGTATAATCACCTCCGAAATCTTTCCGGTATCGCGCTCCTCCAGACAGGGTTGCCCTCTTAGTCCCGGACTATTCGCTTTATCATTAGAGCCTTTAGCACAATATATAAGACAATCCCAATCTATAGAACCAATCGCAATTAAGGGCACACAACATCATATTAGTTTATATGCGGATGACGTAATATTGTTCATGCAAAACCCTAACACCTCAATGCCTCATCTTCTCAAGTTGATTGATGACTTTGGCAATCTATCGGGATTTAGGATAAATTGGCCAAAGTCGGCTTTCCTTCCACTTAATACCCCTGCAAAGAATATACTCCTTCCAGAAAAAATACCAATGGTTAAACACTTCAGATGTTTAGGAGTTGAAGTATTCCCTACTATAAGCCAAACGGTGAAGTACAATTACATAAAATTCCAAGATAAGATCAAATACGACTTTGACAGGTGGTCCAAACTTAAAAACTCAGTACAGGCACGGGTATCAATAGTTAAGATGGATGTTTTACCTAGAATCAACTTCATTAGCTCAATGTTACCGTTACCCCCTCCTGATGGTTACTGGAAAAAATTACACTCCACCGCATACAAATTTATTTGGAATAACAAACCTCCACGTATAAAAAGATCCACCGCACAGAGAAACAAAGCCGACAGAGGTATGGCATTTCCAGATTTTTACCACTATTTTAAAGCGTACTCTTTAAGACCACTGACAACCTGGTTTGATTCCCAAGAATCTGTATCCTGGAGAAACTTAGAAGTAAATATAGTAGCACCACAGACTGCAGGACATAGTATACACCATATTATCAATTAAGCAATGCGAATTGAAATTTGGCCCCCTTATTACTCATGTGATCCGAATATGGCGTGAAACACAAAAAAAATATTCGAACCAACATAAATGGCATAGTCATACTCCCCTATTCAATAACAATGCACTCCTGATTGGAAAACAACCTATAAGATACCCTAAATGGGAAAAGCAGGGCATACACACATTAGGAGATGTTTTCAACAAACAGGGTTTTTGTAGCTATAAAGACATACATAAAAAATTTAATCTCACCAGTTCCACATATTATTTTTACGCACAGTTATTGGTTTGTTTGAAGGCTCATGGAGTCCCATTAAGGATACCAATTGAGCACCACAGATATCACAAATTCTTCTATGAAAGAGAGACATCGAGAGGTTTCGTATCTGATTTTTATCATCACTTACTAACGTCCTCGTATGGAATCCTCCCCCTAGACTTAGTCTGGAGGAGGGATATACCAGACTTGGAAATAAATTTTGATTGGCAAGAAGTCTGGGCAAACGTTCAAATTGCGTCACGTAACCCGGACCATCAACAAATTAATCTTAATTATATTCATAGGACATACCTGACTCCTATAAGATTGAACAGAATGGGACTTAAACAAGACTCCAGATGTTCCTTATGTACAAATGGGGATGAGGGTACATTTATGCACAAATACAGTTTTTTTTTTCATCATGGGTGGACTTTTTTGTTAGCCTGAAGCTATGCCTCTAGCATGTAGCCTGGAATACTTTTTGGGACGCTGAATTCAGTATGCAGTAAAGGAATATAGCATCAGCCAATGTACATATCGATCTACCAGATGGCGATCGATAACTGGGACATCCTTTTTGGGATCCAACTGGCCCACGGTAAGAGCTTTTTCACGTAAATTACAGCCCAATCGGGCCTTGCTTTGTTAGCCAACCAGCCGATCAGCGTATGAGGCTAATGAAGCTAATGCCGTTATTGGTAATCAATAATCAGAAACGACGTCCCCCGCCCTCCCCCCCCCCCCTTTTCCTGTATTCATGATGGACCATGATACCGATAATATGCATTTTGAGTTTTAGCTCTAGCTTGTGTATAGCCGAAACGCCATTCGATTTAACGATATTAGCTTAGCGCTCTGTATCTCGCCTTCCAGGAAATACCCCAGAACATTGCGGTATATAGTTCCAATCCAATCCAATCCAATCCAACTTTATTTATAAAGCGCTTTAACAGCCACAGGGGCACAAAGTGCTGTACAGGGGGAGCATATTAAAAACTATTAGCAGCACTAAAAATAGATTAAAAAAACAAGAGTACCAAACAGAGATAAAAAAACATTAGGTAAATATAGGCAGCAATACAAATTTAAATAGATCAGAGTACTTAAAAAATATATATATTTAAAAGCAAAGGACACAGTAACAAAACGATACAACAACAACACAGTAAGACAATAAGATCATAAAATCAACAAGCTACATGGTGTCGAAAGCCAGAGAGAAAAGGTGGGTCTTAAGGAAGCCTTTGAAACGGGGCAGTGATGAGGCCTGCCTAATCTGCAGTGGCAGCTCATTCCACATTTTGGGGGCGACAACGGAGAAAGCACGGTCCCCCCTCAGCTTACGCCTAGTTGTAGGCACTACTAGGAGCAGCTGGTCAGCTGACCTGAGAGAGCGAGAACGTGTATAGACCTGCAACAGCTCAGAGAGGTAGGGTGGAGCAAGGTCATGAAGAGCTTTAAAAGCAAATAAAATAATTTTAAAATGAATCCTAAAGTGCACTGGGAGCCAGTGGAGTGAAAATAAAATCGGTGAGATGTGGTCGTATTTACGAGTGCCAGTTAAAAGACGAGCAGCGGCGTTCTGCACCATCTGAAGGCGAGCCACTGAGGATCCACTCACCCCTATATAAAGTGCATTGCAGTAATCCAGCCTGGTAGTCACAAATGCATGGATTACTGCTTCAAAATGCTGGGCGTGTAGGATGGGCTTAATTTTGGCCAGCTGCCTCAACTGGAAAAAACTCGTTTTAACCACGGCCTTGATCTGGCTGTCAAATTTAAGGTCTGGGTCGATCTTTACACCTAGGTTCTTTACTATTGGTTTGACATGTTGTGCCAGCAAACCCAGATCTAACAGTGAGGTCACAGAGGGGCCACCAAAAACCATGACCTCCGTCTTTTTGTCATTAAAATTTTAAAAATTCAATGCCATCCAGGATTTAATGTCATCGAGGCATTTGGTCAGCGGGTCTATGGAAAAAGAGCCAGACTTTTTTAGTGGCATATAGATCTGGCTGTCATCAGCGTAGCAGTGAAAAGGAATGCCGTGCTTTCTGAGGATGGAACCAAGGGGCAATAAATAAATAGAGAACAGGACGGCGCCAAGTATCGAGCCCTGGGGTACACCGTACAATAGGGGGGCAGTAGAGGACACGGAGTCCTCGAGCTTGACACAAAAGGATCGATCTGCCAGGTAGGACATGAACCATTCAAGGGCTATGCCTCTGATGCCCACCCACTGTTCAAGGCGGGCAATTAAAATGTCATGGTCCACTGTGTCAAAAGCGGCCGACAAGTCTAAAAGGACCAGGACAACACAGTCACTGGAATCAGTAGCTAAAAAGATGTAATTAAAAACTCTTAAAAGTGCCGACTCAGTGCTGTGCAGGGATTTAAAACCAGATTGGAAAACCTCGAGAATATTGTGCTTGTTTAAAAAATTCATTAGCTGAGTATAGACAATTTTCTCAAGGATCTTTGATAAAAATGGCAGTTTAGAGATGGGCCTAAAATTTGACATGGCTGCAGGATCAAGCCCAGGCTTCTTGATCAGGGGCTGCACAACCGCATGTTTAAAAAGTGCCGGGACCACACCAGAGGACAGGCTGAATAGTTCATATTCACGACGCTATAAAATGGGAATGTATTGATGAAAAAATTCTTTATTTAAGGCATATTGAAGACGGTTTATAGTGTCAATTGACAATGACAATGGACAGATAGCAATAATATAAAGTATAGATTTAGCTCTACAAGGCATGTATTGGGATTGCCCACCAGTTAAGATATTCTGGAAAGAAGTGGCCCAGCAATTATCAAATTTCTTATTTCTGAACATACCTGTACACCCCTCTGTATTGCTGTTGAATGATGTTTTTCAGTTTGCAACCCCTATACAGCTAAAGAGATTAGTTTTATCTGGTCTCACAGCGGCTAAAAAGCTGATAGCATCACGATGGTTTCAACCGGAAAAAAATTGTCGGAAGGTATGGGTTCTTACATATCTCGATGTGATCTATCTAGAAATATCTACAGCAAGAATTTTAGGTGTCAGTGAAGCCAAAATTGCAATCTGGTTAGAAGTGGTGGAGAGAATAAAAGCTAGCATATGAATTGTAGTGCCTGGTTAGGAACGAATGATAATGGATGGATTATCCAAGTGGGGGTCCGGGGGGGGGGTGAGCGAGCGAGAGCATATGTATGTAGGGTATTAGATAGCAAGTATTAGGTGTATATCTCGTATACTACATTTATTTAAATGGTGATTTCATTGGATGTTTACTGTTAATGCTTGTATGTCTAATTTTATGTTGTGTTTAAAAAATAATTAAAAAATAAAATACAAAAAAAATTATTTAGCTCTACAAACAGCCTCACGCACAATGAAAGGTTGTTATGATAAGCTGGCCGTATAGAGTGAGATTAGACGGATCCCAGTGGTGTTAACGTACGGTTATGTCTATAACCATAGTTATGAGTGTAGTGACGCTCTGCGTAGGGTGCCCACCTGTCCTGCATTTCGCGGGACAGTCCCGATATTGGGACGTTTGTCCCGCGTCCCGCTACAACAAAACAATGTCCCGCAATTCAAAGATTAAAAATTAATTATAATAATATTATTTATTTAAAAATTATTTATTTATTTTGTATTCTTTATTATTCAAAGATTATTATTTAAAAAAAATGTTAAATGTTAATTTAATGCCTCGTTCCAATACCCTCTTATATTTAAAATAAAAAAATCGGGCGACGTCAAACCAATGCGCAACCGAGCGGAGCAGCTCGACTCGAGTCTCGCGAGTCGCGCTGCCTGTCACTTGTCAGACAGTCCGAGGACCGAGGCCGAGGCAGCTGCAGTGTGTGTGACGTCAGTCATACCTGATGTTTCTGCAGAATAGCCTAAAGATTTTTTACGATGCAGTGCTTGAAGTTGAGGGGGATGACACAACTGTCTGTGAGCTTTTCCAGCTCATGACCAGTCTAAGACTGCAACTTGAACAACGATCAAAGGACCGTTATTTTGGATTCGAGACCAGTGCTCTCATGCAGAGGTTTCCTACCGGCCGCACAGGCTGCTGCGATCGAACAGGACTTTTTAATTTTCTATCAGAGAGCGCTCGCTTACCTAGACAAATGGTTTGATTTCTCTGATCAGAATTATCTGAAACAGGTGTCATGCTTGGTTCTCAAGAAGAGAGCATTCAGCTTCCACGAGCTTCGCGAAGCAGCTGAAGCTCTTAATATCAGCAGCAAACTGGACTCTGCATTGTTTAAAATTTTTTGTGGGTTCACCAGACACATATTGCGGAGACTGTGCTGTCATATATAGGGTTTGTGGAGACTTTGGGTCATCTCACCCTTTTTGTTTATTTGTTTATTTGTTTATTATATTGTGAAGATCAACCATCGCATTCCATCTCCTCTCTTCTACTCTTCGCTGCTAATAATGCTCAGGACAAGATGGCTGAAAAGACTTAGCTCCTGCTCTTTCTATTAATGGAGTGATTTTATCAGCTTGGATACCAAGATTGATGGTTACCTGCTTAAGATGAAAGTGTGATTAAATAAAGATGTTGGTGACATAGACAGTAGCAGCTGAGAAGGTGATTGGTGAAGCATCTATACAGTTTAATAAGATTAATAACAAAATGTGCTATAGATATAGCATTTCGAATATGAAATAAAGGCATTTCAATAATAAATACATTTCTTTAATTTTAATTAGCAATAATTTTTTTTTATATTGTGGCGATAAGAAAGTAGTGAGCCAGAGACGTAGGTCGAGTTGAGTACTTTACTTATCCTGCACATAGCATTTACAATAACAACAACCGTCACCCGGAACCGGAAGTGGCATTTAACCTTTTCCCGAACCAGTACCAGAGCCGTATAATAAGAGTTGCGACACACTTTGATCTCACCGACAGGATATCACGTGGCTCACGTAGCTACCTTTAGTTCCAATGTGGTCTTCCTGTCAACTTGATTTCAGCGGGACAGAACGGCAGAACTAATTATATGGCTCTGCTACTACTGTTACAGCAATTTTTGGTACTTATTAATACAATGTGCATTGATCACTGTTGCGATATATCATTTACATATCTGCTACTTTAATATTTACATTATATCACTAGGCGATGACGGCAATTTCGAACGTTAAATGCTAGCTGTGCTAGCTGACTTATTTTACATTAGCCATATCGTTAGGTTATGACTATAACCAAGTTCTGTTAGTATAGCGACGCTCGGCATCACTCTCTGCACTGTCCTCGCACACGTGCACACGCACTGAATAAAGACCACAATGTACCTTTAATCCCAATATTTGTCTGTCCACACCCCTATCAGTTTACCCATATAAGCAGGGGTGGGCCACCCACTCGCCTCCTTCCCTAGCTTTCACCACAAGGCGAGATCAAGGGCTGCAGCGGCGTCGGACGCCGAGCGTCGCTATACTAACAGAACTTGGTTATAGTCATAACCTAACGTTCTGTATCGTATTAGCTCTCGCTCGGCGTCACTCTCTGCACAAGGGAGGCCGAGCGAGAGCCATCGGCCGACAAATACACCCCGCTGAAAGCCCCCCACAACCATCAGAACAGGGAGGGCCGAGCCCCCCCGACCCACCCTAATGGAGGGCACCCCCCCTATTGGGGGCTTCACGGGGAGGGCGACGGACCCGACCGTGCGAAGAGGCACTCAAGCAACTCAACGCACAGGGTGAGCAGACCGTGGCTTGACCCCACGACTACGCACACGCACAACCCGCATGCCACCCGGGAACGAATGGAGGAAACAACCTCGTTACTGCCCCCAGAATCACAGGGTCAAGGGCAAACCCAACCCGTGGCAAGGCCGTAGCAGCGGAGCGCGAAGGAAGACCCAGACCCACCAAAGGGACTGGACCCCCTGGAACGGGCCCCGGAGAAGTCCATGATGCCAGCATCAAGACCCCACCAGGTGGGCACTTAGTGACCCCGCCCCCCACATCGCCAGCGTATTCGGACAAAGGCCCCTCAGCCGAGCGGGCCCTGTCCCCCCAATAGTACACCGCCTGGCACACTGACCCTGCAGAACAGGCAGTCAGCATGGCCGTAAGCACACAAAAAAGGTTAACCAACGGAAGCAGGCAGCGCACCGGGGAAAAACCAGGCAACAGGCTGTTAACCCTAGCCTGGAGACTGCGGACGAGACAGGCGCCAGAGGAGACAGCTGAACACAGCCGCCCCGGCGGAAGGGGCGTATGCTGGCGTTGTTGCATGACCAAGCCTCCATTTAAAAAAAACCCACCCAGAGGGGTTGAGGCAGAGAAGGCTGACACGATTCAAGTTTCAAGTTTCTTTAATAGTTGTCATACAGAAGTACAGAATACTTTCATACAAAATGCTTCTTACTGTTACGCTCCAGAGACTGTGCTAGACAAGATAGTATCAAACATAGTATACGTGTAATTTAGAAGAAGAAAAAGAGGTCACAGTGTTCGGTATAGACATATGTACAATGTTCTGAGTTACCATATAATATACAATACTATGCAGTGTACTAATGTACAGTACTATCTAGTGCAAAGCAGAAATGGGATGAGGTACAATTTAGGTACAATTTACAGTAAGGTGTACGAGTTGTAGTGCAATCCTTCATCAATAAATATAAAGTGTGGGGAGTGGGTGCTACAGTGTGTTTGTTTAAAGTGGGTGTGTGCTATAAAGTGTGTGGAGTGGGTGCTACAGTGTGTTTGTTTAAGTGAGTGTGTGCGTGTGGATGTGTGTGCTATGTGCGTTTGGTGGTTGTTGTTGTGTAGTGTTCATTCATTGTTCGTTTAGCAGCCTGATGGCCTGGGATAGAAGCTTCTTCTGAGTCTTTCTGTGCTCGCCTTGAGACTCCGGTATCGCTTGCCTGACCGCAGCAGTTCAAAGAGGCAGTTGTTCGGGTGACTGTAGTCTTTAATGATTCTCTTAGCCTTGCCCTTGCAACGCTTGTTGTAAATGTTCGATTGGCAGACGTCATGAACGTGCAGGGGCACCCTCAACCGGTGAACCCGGGAGTTGACACTGCTCCAACACACCAGGGAATCAACCACCTTGGTGTTACCCAATGCGGCGGTTGTTCCTATAACCCCTCAAGAAAAAACTCCAAAACACACCTGCGAGTATACACCGGCTATACCGCAGTACAAGTGTTTCAGTTCTCAAAAAGGGTTAACCCAGGCCTACGGGTCGACGAAACATTACTTCGGACCGGGCCTGGCAATACGGGAAGCACAGGGTCACCAGAGGAGGTCAAAGACCACCCCAACAGGCCCCTCTTCGCCATGCGTGAGAGAAGAGCGAAAAAGAATGGAGAACCAGCCCCAAGCACACCGTACTAGGTATTCCCAGGTGATCTCCCAACCAAGTACTAACCAGGACCAACCTGTGTAGCGGCCGAGATCCGACGAGATCGAGCGTGTACAGGTTGGCATGGCCGTAAGCCATTACGACAGTGCTGAGTAAAAAATGTACCCAACCAGGGTCTCCATAGCGCTTAACCCTGTGACACCCGGACCGACCTGGCATTTTTCCCCCTGAAAAAAGCCCAAGTCCCTCAGGGTACCAGAACAGCAGATCTGCATCCCCGGCGGACAACGGGTTCAACTGATCCGGACCAGCGTGACCAGAACCAGTCCCGTGCCCTAACCACGCCGACATGCCTACTCCAGGAGAAAGGGCAGATATGCGTGTTGATCTTAACATGAAAAGAAGGCGCCACCCAGACGTTCGGGCAAACCGCGCCCGGTGGCCCACCCCCAGGGCGTGAGACCCCTCTACATATGTTCAGATCCATTCCGTCATCATCCCCCAGACATGAACGAGAATCCGTCGATAACCAACCCAGGTCGTGGGATGTGGTCGTCGGAAGAGGAAAAACCTCCATCCCAGTTGCTTTATAAAAACGCCGTTTTAACCTCAAGCAACCAAGGCGTGCCAGTCAGTCGCCTGTTTACAGCGAGCTAGCACTATACGTGCGTCGGGACACACCCACATCAATGAACAGGCTATTTAGACCTGTCATTGAATCCCCAAGGCGCCATGGGGAACGACAAGAGGGGTGTGACACTTCCTAACTCCAACTCTTTTTAGTAGAAAAGAAGGAAGCACCAACAGTATGTATCCCAGTCTACACAGCCGGGGGTAAAAAAAATTCACATTTTTACATCCCACCACCCTCCCATAGCATTTAACATTTTCCCTAACCAGTACAACCCACACTCTTAAAGGCACAAGCCCACCTTGGTGAATGTCTCTTAATATAGGTCACCACAATATATATATATTTTTCCCCCTCACCTACGTGTCCCGCATTGTCCCGCAAAAGCAGTGCTGCTGTCCTGCGACTGAACCATTTTGACCTGGTCACCCTAGCTCTGCGTCATACTGGAATCCACTTCCATATCAGTACAACTGAATACATTTTCACATGCACCTTTACACATCCATCCGCCTGGCCACACCCCCATCCGCTCCTCTACATAAGCAGGGGTGGGGCCATACTAACAGCTCCTTCCCAAGTCTTTCACCACAAAGGCGAAGACCACGGGGTCCTCAGTGAGTCCAACGCAGAGCGTCACTACACTCATATAACTATGGTTATAGACATAACCGTACGTTATAAGTCGTGTAGCTCCGCTCTGCGTCATACTGGAATACAAGAGCTGAGCAGAGCGGAGCTCGACAAATGTACCCGCTGAGGCCCCCCACAACCATCAGAACCGGGGAGGACCCGAGCCCCCGGAACCCCCTGGCAGAGGACGGGAGGGTATCGGATCCGACTGTGCGAAGAGGAGTTTAGCAACTCAAACGCACAGGGTGAGCAGACCGTGGGACTTACCTTCCACAGAAGAACCCACGACTACACAAACGCGCAACCCACATGCCACTAGGGAACGAACGGGAAGAAATAAAACCCCTGTTAAAACCCCTAATATCACGGGGTCAAGGGCAAAAACCCAACCCCGTGGCAAGGCCGTAGCAGCGGAGCGCGAAGGAGGACCCAGCCCCAGGAAGGGACTGGACCCCCCGGAAAAGGGGGCCTGGTGAGACCAACGACGCCGCAGCATCGAGACCCCACCAGGCGGTCACTAGTGACACCACCCCCCACATCGCCAGCGTATTCGGACAGGGCCCATCCAAGAGCAGGCCCTTCCCCCCTACAGCACGCCGCCCGAAGCACTCGGGAGGCTACACCCACAGCGGGACCAGGCAGCGCACCGGGGAGACAACCCCCAAAAGAGGTCGATCCCTAAATCCAGGCAACAGGCCACTCGACCTGAGCCTGGAGCACTGCGGACTAGACAGGCGCCAAAGGGGTCTGCTGAAACAGCACCCCGGTGGAAGGGGCGTATGCAGGCATGCTGTGCACCATGTCGCAACCTCCACAAAAAAAACTCGTCTCTCTAGAGGGGCCGAGGCAGAGAAGGCTGACATGATTGGCAGACGTCATGAAAGGTGCGGGGGCACACTCACAGGTAGACAGGGCCAAACCCGGCCTACCCCGAGAGTTGACTCCGCTACCAACACACCAGGGAACCAACCACCCCCTTGGTTCTAACATGAGGCGGTTGTTCCTATAACCCCCCAAGAAAAAACTCCAAAACACAACTCCAGGTATACACTGGCTATACAGCAGTACAAGTGTTTCAGTTTTCAAGAAGGGGTTAACCCAGGCCAACAGGTCGACGAAAACCAATTCGAACCCGGGCCCGGCGGACCGGGACGTATACAGGGATGCCAGAGGAGTTCTACAAGAACCACCTCAACAGCCCCATCCCAGCCCCGCCAAGCAGGAGAAGAGAGGGCCGAAAAAGAATGGAGAAGGACCAGGCTCCTTCAGCATGACGCAAGGTACAACACAACATGGACCAAGCAACAGTGAGGGATAACACGTAGTAACATAACCACGAACATCTCCATAACGTCAAACCCTGCAACGCCCGGGCCGACCTGGCATTTTCCCCCCGAAAAAGCACAAGACCCTCAGGGTACCAGAACAGCAGATCTGCACCCCAGCGGACAACGGGTTAACTGACCTGGTCTGGCGTGACCAGAACCAGTCCCGTACCCTAATCACGCCGCAATCCCCAGTCCCAGGAGGGGGGCGTGTCGATCCAAAACATTATAGAGGGCGCCACCCAGACGGTCAGAACACAAAGCACCACGTCCGGTGGCCCACCCCAAGGGCGTGAGACCCCTCTACCAATGCTTTGATCTATTCTGTTAACATCCCCCAGAGATGAACGAGAATTCGTCGAGACAAGCCTAGTACACTGGCGCTCGGAAGAGACAAACTCCATCCCAGTTGCCCCATAAAAATGCTGTATCAATGATGAGCAACCAAGGCGTGCAAGCCCATGCATGGTTCCTATCAGAAGCACCCAGGGCCAGCACTATGTACACGTCGAGACCCAAAACATATCAATGGACATTCTAACAAGAACCCAGATACCGTTCCTCCAAGCCGCCTGGGAGAACGACAAGAAGCAGTTTTTTTCAGAGAAAAAAATACGGACATGGGTCCCATACGACGCGGCTGAGGGAAAACAACACTCCCTAAACAACACCCCGTCAACCTGCTCCACAAAAGAGGAAACGGAGAACCCCCAGAGAGACTTCCCATGTGAGCAATACATTTTAAAGACATATGCAACATTGAGCTATGTAACAATTGGACTAGGACTCTCTGATGAGGAGGCTCTGAAACTCTGAGGAGGCTCCCTCATTGAGAGGGAGGTTCTGAACTCACAGAGGAGGCTCTGAAACTCCCTGAGGAGGAGGCTCTGAAACTCTGAGGAGGCTGAGAGGGAGGCTCTGAACTCACAGAGGAGGCTCTGAAACTCCCTGAGGAGGAGGCTCTGAAACTCCCTGATGAGGAGGCTCTGACCCAATATACACACTAAGGAGCAGAGCAGAAGAACAAATCGTCTCTACTGCATTGCATCACCTACCAAGCTCAATACACATACAACAGAGCAGAACTTCTTTTTAAGTTCTACTCACCTTGACAATAACAGAGGTCCACAACATGGAGCCTGAAAATAACTCACAAAAGTCTCACAACCAATAGAAACGCGCCCAGTGACGCCCACCGCCCAATATGGTGTGGGACCAGGAAACTCCCTTCCCACCTCCCCCCCCTCCCTACGCTGTGACGTGCTGATCCAGCAACGTGACAGGAAGCCCGAAGGACAGGAGGCCCAACCCCCTGACCAATCAGAAAAAGGGGAGGGAGATTTTATCAGTTCACCCCCTCATGACCCCTCACCCCTGATATGATACAATGACAAAGCAGAGCCATGACACCAGTCATAGCGTGCTACATGAAGCGCCTGTACACCTGTCAAGGTAACAGCTTCACATAGACTCATGTGCGAACCTGCCACCTGAATTTTTACACCTTTTCCTAAAGGAAGAAAAACACAGACCAAGAGAGGGCCCCTTTAAGGGCCCTGGTACAAGAGCTTACACATGTAACTTCTGTAGGCCAACACCTAACCCAGTTGTGGATCTTAACGACACACACAACCCTCCATCACAACAAAAAAAGGCAAAAGTACACTCTCACTACCGTAAGAGGAACGCCGTTTTTCATAACGAGAGAAGACACAAGTCCTCGGTTAAGTACTGGCCACAGGCCTTGCTAAGTCCACATGACAGCGACCAAACAATCTTCAGAAAAAAATTGCCTCTCTAAGCAGTAGCACAACCCCAGGAGAAGCTGAGGGGTTACACTGTATCCCCACAAACATAGTGAAACAATATATTGTAAACAAAATCATGTTTGAGGGGAGGGGGGGCCCAGGGAAAAACCGGGGGGGAAAACCACCCCTCAGGTACAGCCCTGTTAATATGTGAAACTCGCCACCTGTTTATTGTCATCACAAGCTGAGAGAGGGACTCACCCCTCGATCACATGCCACTATGCATAGCTTTGCAGGGTTTTTAACCCAGCCAGTTGTGAGCTCAGCTACGTTGCCTAACGTTACATGAACACACAACCTCTCATCATACAACAAAACCAGTTCATTTTTACTCACGTAAAAAACAACGCCGTTTTCTAGGTAGAGAGAAAGCTATACCAGCGATCAAGACAATTCACACACAACACATGTCGCATCCCCAAATGTAGTGAAGCAACATACGTTTTGGAAAAAACATCGTTATTACAAAACATTTGGAAAGGGGAAGGAAGGAAGAGGGGGGAAGTGTCCAATGGACCCTTACCTGCACCAATGAACACAGGCTGAGAGGACCGCAACAGGCTGGTCTCCGTTGACGAAGGCCCTCACTGGCGGGGCAAAAGAAGTTAAGGCCGGAGCAAGGCTCCGGCGAAACGCCCCCCTCCAACAGCCGATCATGGTGCAGGGCCAACTACATCTTCTGTCAAAGATGACGTCGTAGTCAGAGTGCTATGGCCTGCTATTCTCACGGCTAATGTTCAACGGTGTAGCACAAGCTAACAGCTAACTCCAGGCTAACTGGTAGCATCAGGCTAACGTTCCCAGCCGAGCGAGCGTACAGAGCTAGCGTCGTAGCTAACAGCTAACTGGCTAACAGGTAGCTCAACCCAGCTAGAACGCAAGCTAAGCAGCTACCACAGAAACTGCACAACGTGAGAACACAATATGGGCCAACACTTCAGACAGCCGCTGTCTGTCCCTCTCCTCATCCGAAGAGAGAAGAGGAAAAGAAGTCAACACAGTCATCAGAACGGTGATTATCAGACACAGCGGTGCCGGCACAATTCCCTCATGGGCTGCAGCCGACTTGAGCGTGGAGATATTCATATAACGAAACACCAAACCAACCTCCCTTGCGCCGGGTAACTTTCATCTTGAAAGGTGGGGCCTCGCACGGTGACAGAGAGTATCCGTTTGTCCAGAGATCCGGGGGATTGAACCGCAGATTCGGATACGGCCCCAGGCAATAGAGCTCCCGATGAGGAGCTCATGTAGCGTGGACGTCAAACCAGAACCCTCACCACGCCGCTAAGAGGCAGCAAAAAAGGGTACCAGCCTGGAGCCGGCTTTCGTAAGTCGTGTAGCCATTCCCCCCATAGCAACACAACTGGCGCTCGCACATCAAAACCATCACCCACCCAGAGAGGCAGCTAGCCCTCACACAGCCGAGCGCCTCTCAAGCAAAGTCCAACTGCAGAGCGGAGGTAATACCTGTCCAACTGCAGAGCTGGAGGAATGCCGGTGGGTATTAGGCCAGCGACGCGAGCCCCTAATACGAAAATGCCGGTGGAGGTCAGAATGATAATCATCTTCTAGACCCCGGTGGCGAAGACATTATCGCTGTATTTCCTCGAAAATAGTGAGAGAGAAAATAAAGATATAATGTCAACGCAGCTCCTTCATCGTAGCTCCTCTTCAACATTTCACTAATCTCAAAGTGGTGTATACAGACACTCGCCGTGGTGAAAACAAGGAAGGAGCTGTTAGTATGGCCACACCCCTGCTCATGTAGAGGAGCGGATGAGGGTGTGGCCAGGCGGATGGGTGTGTAAAGGTGCATGTGAAAATGTATTCAGTGCTAGTACTGATATGGAAGTGGATTCCAGTATGATGCAGAGCAGAGCTACACAACTTATAACAGCTGAAAACAATAATAATTGATCAATATTCGGATATTGACCTGGGGCCGCATGGAGCGTCAGTGAGGGCCGCATGCAGCCCGCGGGCCACCAGTTGCCCCTCCCTGGCCTAGAGCGACCTATTGGATATTATGAAAAAGACTAAATGGATTATATGGACGATAAGGTGCGCTTCCTAACGTTATATGTATTGATCCTGTTCTGATTCAAGACACTTGGACTCGAAGTGAGAAATGGGGTACCTCTAAAACAAAGGTACGTCTATTTTACATCTACTTTACCGAAACTCCATCATAAAACATGCGTTAGTATGATCGCAGTGTCGGAAAACGCACCCCCCGATGATTTTGTGAAGAAACATATTGACAAAGGTAACGTCTATTTTACGTGTACTTTACCGAAACTCCATCATAAAACATGCACTTGTATGATCGCAGCGTCGAAAAACGATTTTTTTTTAGTTTGGGATTGTTCACGGACGATTGTATGTAGAAACTAACTATTTTTTACATGTTGGAGTATAAATAGTGCCTGTCAAATGAGCCGTACTATTGTCTCCATAGCTATAATATAGAATATACAATAGCTCAGCAAAGATTGCGAAATATCGTGAAAATGGTAAAAAAAAAATAAACTGGCGCCAGGGAGTACAGATGGGAAAACAGCATGGCAGTCAATGAGTTAACACCAATTTCTGTTTATATATTTTTACTTGATTGTTTATTATTGTTCACTCTTGCAATAATAATATAAAAATAATCTGATATTCTGTGGTCTGACTCCTGACCTATTTTTAACTATTTTGCTATTTCTTTCACTATTTGGGCAATTTTACACTATTCCTGTGAGTCTATGGAACACATCTGTAAGTTTTTTTTCAATAAAATTCATTGTTTTGTATTTTTAATCAAGTACTTTGGTGCACCACTTTCTCCCCTTACAAAATCCAAGCTGTTTTTGGCTGGGCTCCGCCCATACTCGCAAATTCGCAATGCGCTTTGAGTGACAGTCACCCACCTGCACTGGCAGATACCTTTGGGGGAGAGAGAGAGAGAGAGAGAGAGAGAGAGAGAGAGAGAGAGAGAGAGAGAGAGAGAGAGAGAGAGAGAGAGAGAGAGAGAGAGAGAGATAGAGAGAGAGAGAGAGAGAGAGAGAGAGAGAGAGAGAGAGAGAAGAGAGAGAGAGAGAGAGAGAGAGAGAGAGAGAGAGAGAGAGAGAGAGAGAGAGAGAGAGAGAGAGAGAGAGAGAGGGAGAGGGAGAGGGAGAGGGAGATAGAGAGAGGGAGAGAGAGATAGAGAGAGAGAGACAGACAGAGATGAGAGCACAGAGCGTGCGGCACGCATGTGTAGGGATGGGAATCGAAAACCGGTTCCCGTTGGGATTCCTGGAATCGCATGCCTCCATGACTATCGATTCCTCTTATGGCTGCCATGTTTTTCCGACAGTTGCGCATTTTAAAACAATAACGTTAGCACCACGCATGCAGCGATAGAGCAGACTTTGATTCCTTAAGAGCTCGAAATTGCCTGGGTTTTGGTCGCCTATGCTCCCGAAATGCTCCAGCTGTTTGACTGTTTCTATGCAGTGAAAACTACTCCAATGGTTTGCAACCTAGTCATTCACTTAATTCGGTGTAACCTAACGCCTGAATGAGAATTTCACACCTAGTCAGTGTTGGTACAACCCCACATCTCTAGAAAACAATGCAAACCACTGGAAAAGGCCATTTATAAGATGGGGGACCTTTAAGATGGCGGCTTGCTCATAAATGATTTTCTTTCACTTTGTCCACCTAAACAGTATACTAAAATATGTTTCTTCAGAAATAAGATGTGACCTAATTTTACAGTTTGATCTGAATTTCATGAACCAGGAAGTGCAGCAGTACCGGAAAGAAAAAGCTAATTTTCATTTAAAGAGACTGCCTGTTTGAGGCCGACTGAGCCTGACTGCTGAGTGACACAGCCTGTACAGATGTAACCAGGTGCTTTTGTGCCATAAAAACATGCAAAAGTTTGTAAATAGACTACAATTGAAATGGAAATGGCCATAATATGGGCTATTTAAGGAGTCCTTTGAGTTGATAATGTGAGAAACACAAGAAGAAAAACAAAACATTCTAATACAACTATCTATGGAAATTTGTATTTTTTAATTGCAGGTTTGTAAATATGCATATAACTTATAACCTTTTCGGTAACATTTGTCATTGCAAAGTTGTTTCTTCATACATAGGTATCAATAGCCACATAGTGTTTTTGGGTTGACACTGGTGCTTTGCCCCACCGCAGAAAGACGGGGCCTATTATTGAGCCTCTTTATCTTTAGTGGAGCTAAGTTGTTAATTAGCTAGACCTTGAATTAGATTATTTGCATGTCTGAACAAGGGATAAGGTATTAATGCTCCCTCAGGACATACTGTAATAACCTCTTCAGTGGCTCCACGATCCCGGTGGATGGGGCTGTGTGGACGCCAGCCAGGCCCTGTAGGGAGGGAGAGTGCACAGCCATTTCATCCAATTAGCTGTGGATTATACCGCTCCTCTCCCCCCTTTGAATCCTATTTGCTGTGATAAGGTGTTCTCCTACAGGGACAGAGCTGAGCTTTGCTATCAGGAAAAGAAATGATTAATTCACGACCCAATATTAAAATGCAGTGCCTTCCATTTCACACTCCCTGACATGGGAGGAAGACACAGCTCAGGAATCAATACAGGCACCATAACAAACCGCACAGAGGAAGGTGAGGTTGGGCAAGAAAAGATCCATGAGGACCTCAGAATCATGCCGCATTTCATTGTACACATCGCATACAGACAACCGTATAGTGCTCTCCATGGCCTGGTATTACACAGTATACCCTTGAATTATTCAAAACCTGCTAAACCGTGGGAATGGTTTTAAGACTAATGTGGTGCAATATCATGGACACTATTGTTATTGTGTTGTATCGTGCAATTTTCCAAAATATTTATCTCTTTCTTCTTATCTGCCCAAGGGCATGCATTTTAATTTTACGATTCCATGCTCCCTGCACTTTTCTAGCCAACACGGTAACATCTACTATAGGATGGAAACAGAGAAACATTTATTCTCTCTCTCTCTCTCTCTCTCTCTCTCTCTCTCTCTCTCTCTCTCTCTCTCTCTCTCTCTCTCTCTCTCTCTCTCTCTCTCTCTCTCTCTCTCTCTCTCTCTCAGTTACGATAGGATGTGTGTGGAGCATCCAGAGTCCAGCTTTATATTTCCCAAGCCCTCTGACGCCACACAAATGATGTTTAAACACCCAGCACCTAGGGTTTAATTAAGTCCCTCTAATCGTGTTCCAATCAGAAGCTTGGACTGATGGGCTGGAATTCCTGATGTGCATTTCTGTCAGTCTTAATTGGATAATTGATTGCCAATTTGAACCTGGCCACACACTGCATACACAATAAAGCGCCTGGCCATGTTCCTTGAGGATTCATTTTCCGTCCGGATAAAGATGCTGCTTCGATAGGCAGAAGTCCAACTATTGGTCTCGCTGAAGATATAAACCCCAGTCACTGATTCAGATAGGCGTTCCCTCATAAATGTCTTTTGAACCTTGAGAATATTAACACCCATTTCAGTTTGTATCCTTTTACTGTCTTGTGTTTTCTTCAGTCACGCTCTATAATTATACGGCTCGGTAGAAAGAGGTTTTGTATGTTGTTGTGCGATCGATCCTCTACCAGTCCAATAGGATGTTGCTTGAGTTTTACTGTTAAAACTGTTTTACTGTTAAAAACTTAATTTGCAGTATATTCAAAATATATTTCTGAAGATTGTCATAGGTCATACTTGCTATGATCTGGTTGTTAACAAGCAGGGTTGGGAGGGTTACTGTGAGGGTCCGACCGTCCCTGGATCTTTCTCCCCTTTCCATCCTCCTCAACAGCCCCTACCCTTGCACAGACTTTCCTCTACTCCTCAACAGCCCCCACCTTTGCACATACTTTTCCCAGCCCCTGGATCTTTGTTGTCACTACCCCTCCTGGTGCACTGGTTTATGTTTAATGTCTATATGTCTCTCTGTGCCCTTCCCCTGCTACATTGTCTCTTGTTCCCTTGTTAATTGTTATGTATTAGTTCCTTGTATTGTTCCCTGTTTATTTCCCCAGTGTGTTTGGTATTGTGTTTTCCTATACCCCTGTGTGTTAGTTCTGTTTCATTAGGGGATCCGCTCGGCATCACTCATGCACTCCCTCGCGTACGTGCACGCGCACTGAATAAATTCCACAAATGTACCTTTAATACCAGTATTAGTCTGACCACACCCCTCATCAGCTTACCTTCATAAGCAGGTGTGTGGTCACCTGCTCTCCTCCTTCTCGCTTTCACCACAAGGAAGTGCCTCGGTAGTACCCCACTTGACGTGTTGTTAGTTGAAAAGAGTTGTGACGAGTCTACATTGTGCTTAATTTTTTCTTCTCTCATATCTGTTGTAAAGAAAAAGTTTGGGTCATAATGTATTCTTCGGAGAGTAGAACCGCTAGACCTACTCTTCACCAGCGGTTCTCCATTCCCGCCTCCGTCGTGCGTTTTGGTGCTGGGCTGCTGCCACTTTCGTGGTTGCCGACCCAGCCCAGGAGGCAGCCGATGGATAGTTTGCCTCTCCGAAGAGCCGAGGAGTCGGTGCCGTCGCTCCGGCGGTGGCCTGATCTCGACTCTGGTTCCTCTGGTTCCAGGGAATCGTCCGTTGATGAACGGGGGGTTGTCTTGGAGCCGGAGGATTTGCGACGCAAACTTTTCGCGTCTGCCCGTTCACGTTGCAAGATGGTGGCATGCAGGCTCGAATGGCCTGGTTTTGGGGAACTGCTGGAGACCAGCGAGGATGCGTCCGGCTCTGGATTTCCGATGGAAACTGAAGACTTCATGGAAGAGTCGGACGGATTCTTGTTTGATGGTCCCATGGAGGAGAGTATCCCTCCTATCCAGGAAACACCGGAGGGGGGAGAAATGGCTCCGCGGGACGCCTTGTTCGAAGATGTCAAGGAACCACCTTGGCCTCATCAGCAGGATGCCCTACTATCGGCCACATCAGACTGTGGCTCCTTGACCAGTTGCAGCCTGCTGCATGTGAGGGATGCGGGTTTGGTGGAGGAAGGTCCGCAGGGGGAACTGCAGGCTTTGTTTCCCGAGCTCATGGCGGTAGCCGCCGCCGCAAACGGCGTGCCGCTGCCGCTGCCATTGCCTGCTCCTGTCCCTGATGATCTCTGGCAGCGTCGCCCGGTGAGAGGGGTGGACGTTGTCTACCCATTTTTCCCCTCAATGGGGACCTATGTTCGTCAGGGTCAGGCGGTGTCTCACATCATGGGACTTACCCCCACCTACGTACCAGTTACGCGGGTGTCGGGGTTAGTCAAAGGTATGAGGGAGGGCGTGCCTCGGCTTGATAGTCCGATGGCCGCTCTCTCCGCTGTCCGGATATGGTGTGGGAACCCTTATGCAAGACGGTCCTCCAGGGTAGATGGGCTAGGCGATTGGCATATTGGGGTGACCAGTCATTCATCGCTGGTACACAATCGCTGGCTGCGGCGTCTAACATCGCCCACCTAGCTAGATTTGTATCGGGGATTATGACGGGCGGCACGGATCTGACCGAGGTAAAATGCGATCAGATCACCCAGGCGTCAGGAGCTGTCCTGCACCTTACCCAGATGCTGGCCATAGCCATGGGGAAAGTGCGCGCCCTGGCCACCCTGGGCCAGCGTCATCTTTGGCTGGAGCAGGCCCGTGTGCCGGAACGGAAGAGAGCCCCTCTTCTGACGGCCGCCCTCTCCGACGCTGGTCTGTTCGGGAAGGCCCTGCGGTTGATGACCTCAACATGCAGAGAGATGGCAGAGGAGAGATCCATCCTTCAACCCCATTTTCTGCCTCCCGTCCTTGCCGGTGGAGTCAGAAGGCTTCCACGACGTCGAGCTGTCTCCGTCGTCCCTACCACTGCCTCTACCGCCGCTGCTGGCCCTTCCAAGAGGGCCAGGAGAAGAGACGGCGTTTCTGCTGCCGCCGGCCCATCCACGACCGGAGGAGACGGTAGGGAATGTCGAGAACAGCAGACAGTAACCTACCGTCCCTCCGGGGCTCCTCGGGGTGGCAAGACTCGAGCGGCGCGAGGTTGCAGACGCCGCTGAGAGTGACTTTTCCCCTCTGTGTCCCCTCTCCTTTACACCCTCCCCGGCCCCTTTATGATTGTGTTTTTGTGCCAACTTAAAACTTATGACAATAAAAAGTTCCCCGACATAAGGGGGACTATGTTTTTTGGCCAAACAAACTGTGTGTTTCTTCAACAAATCATATGGTGGGGTTGTGTAAATATGAATCTGCACTTTTACGTTGTGAGATGAGTCGTGTTGTGTTTTACGAGATTAAGCAAGGTCTGCAACATACACTCAGTCATAGGGGGTTCTATTAGCCTGACGCTCCACATGCAGGTAGAAACTGGTGTTATTCCGTTGCTTAAACTAAGTATATGTGTCTCACAATGCTGTTGTGTTAGTTGCAGTAATACTCGTACACACACGTTCCACGGCCTAGCCGTTACTCTCGGTCAGCGTTTTTGCTATGTACGACATAGTCAACGGGTGTAGGATTCACACACATACGACTTGTTTTTGTTGTAAATCCTGTTCACATTTTGTGGGTAGCGGGCATTGTATTAGCTTACGCTATACATTAGCATTTCTACCGGAGGTTTTCAAAATGGCTACAGTTGTTTTTTGTGTGTAGGGAAAGAAGGGTTTTTTGTGAGGGGGTGTCGAATAAACCCCTCCTTTCCACTTGATTGGTTTAGGAGATTTTATCTCTTCTGCTGAGCCAGTCAGGGCCGAGCCGTTAGGACGTCTTGGCAGGGGGGGGGGGGGAGGGTTATCCTGCCGACTCCTATTACAAACAGGAGCCGTGTGCAGGGTTTCCCCCCGTCGTAGCGGTGTTGCTATGGCGACGCCTTCCATGAGTTACAGAGTGTTAAGGTGTCGAGTTAGAGCGTAGGGCTCACGGGTCTGCTATGCTCGATTTATGTGTAACTTGAGTCAGTTGGTCACGTGACTCACAGTTGGCATGTCTTTCTCATGACTACAACTCGTGTGGGAAGGTTTCTGGGAGGGTCTAGTCTTTACTCTCTGATTAAAAAGAGTGACTGGATGTAAAATCATGTGAAAACGGGTTTTTTACTCCCAGCTGTGCAGTTGGGTTCATATGGGTGATGCTTCTTCTTTATTATTATAAAGAGTTGGATGTGTCTATATGAATTGGAAATGGGGGTCCCTGATGGAAACAAGACTAACGTCTTTCTCAGGTCTGCCTCCCCTTACCGATTGTGTGTATTGAGCCGTACTGTGTTGTACCCTTTCTGCAATCTGTTGGTTAAAGTTTTCATTCATTCATTCATGGAGTTGGTTGCATCCCGCCCCTCTTGTCGTTCCCCTGGGCGTCTTGGGGATTCAATAAGATGGTCTAAATAGCCTATTATTGATGTGGATATGCCCAACGCACACATAGTGCTAGCTCAGGATGTTCTGTTGGACATTAGGTAACTGACTGGCGCGCCTTGGTTGCTTGGGGTTAAAACAGCATTTTTATAAAGCAATTGGGATGGGGGTTTTCCTCTTCCGACGACCTGTGTGGTTGTCGACGGGTTCTCGTTCATATCAGGGGATGATAACGGAATGGATCTGAACATGTGTGGAAGGGTCGCCCTGGGGGTGGGCCGCCGGGTGCCTTCTTTTTATGTTTAAGATCAACACGCATATCTGCCCCTTCTCCTGGAGTTGGCATGTCGGCGTGGTTAGGGCACGAGACTGGTTCTGGTCGCGCTGGTCCGGATCAGTTAAACCCGTTGTCCGCCGGGGATGCAGATCTGCTGTTCTGGTACCCTGAGGGACTTGGGCTTTTTTCAGGGGGAAAAATTCTAGGTCGGTCCGGGTGTCACAGGGTTAAGCGCTATGGAACCCTTGTTGGGTACATTGTATTCTACACTGTCGTAATGGCTTACGGCCGTGCCAACCTGTACGCGCCCGATCTCGTCGGATCTCGGCCGCCACGCAGGTTGGTCTTGGTTAGTACTTGGTTGGGTGACCTCCTGGGAATACCAAGTACGGGGTGCTGGGGCTGGTTTTCCATTCTTACGCTCTTCTCTTACGCATGGCGAAGAGGGGCCTGTTGGGGTGGTCTTGACCTCCTCGGGGGACCCTGTGCTCCCCGTATCACCGGGCCCGGTCCGAAGTAATGTTTTCGTTGACCCGTAGGCCCGGGATAACCCTGTTGGAAACTGGAACACGGGCTGCGGCAGTGCCGCAGGTGTGTTTTGGAGTTTTTTTCTGAGGGGTTATGGGACCAACCACCGCATAAGGTTACACCTGGGTGGTTGGTTCTCTGGTGTGTTGCTGCAGTGTCAACTCCCGGGTTAACCGGTTGAGGGTGCCCCTGCACGTTCATGATGTCTGCCAATCGTGTCAGCCTTCTCTGCCTCGACCCCTCTGGGTGGGGGTTTTTTAATGGAGGCTTGGTCATGCAACAACGCCAGCATACGCCCCTTCCGCCGGGGCGGCTGTGTTCAGCTGTCCTTTCTGGCGCCTGTTTCGTCCGCAGTCTCCAGGCTAGGGTTAACAGCCTGTTGCCTGGTTTTCCCCGGTGCGCTGTCTGCTTCCGTTGGTTAACCTTTTTTGTGTGCTTACGGCCATGCTGACTGCCTGTTCTGCAGGGTCAGTGTGCCAGGCGGTGTACTGTTGGGGAGGACAGGGCCCGCTCGGCTGAGGGGCCTTTGTCCGAATACGCTGGCGATGTGGGGGGCGGGGTCACTAAGTGCCCACCTGGTGGGGTCTTGATGCTGGCATCATGGACTTCTCCGGGCCCCCGTTCCAGGGGGTCCAGTCCCTTTGGTGGGTCTGGGTCTTCCTTCGCGCTCCGCTGCTACGGCCTTGCCACGGGGTTAGGTTTGCCCTTGACCCCGTGATTCTGGGGGCAGTAACGAGGTTGTTCCCTCCGTTCGTTCCCGGGTGGCATGCGGGTTGTGCATGTGTGTAGTCGTGGGGTCAAGCCACGGTCTGCTCACCCTGTGCGTTGAGTTGCTTGAGTGCCTCTTCGCACGGTCGGGTCCGTCGCCCTCCCGGGAAACCTCTAATAGGGGGGGTGCCCTCCATTAGGGGGGGTCGGGGGGGCTCGGCCTTCCCTGTTCTGTTGGTTGTGGGGGGCCTTCAGCGGGGTGTATTTGTCGGCCGGTGGCTCCGCTCGGCCTCCCTATGTGCATGAGTGATGCAGAGCGGATCCCCTAATGAAACAGAACGATAGGTTATGACTATAACCAAGTTCTGTTAATTAGGGGTGACGCTCGGCATCCGACGCCGCTGCAGCCCTTGACCTCACCTTGTGGTGAATGCTTGGGAAGGAGGAGAGCAGGTGACCACACACCTGCTTATGAAGGTAAGCTGATGAGGGGTGTGGTCAGACTAATACTGGTATTAAAGGTACATTTGTGGAATTTATTCAGTGCGCGTGCACGTACGCGAGGGAGTGCATGAGTGATGCCGAGCGTCACCCCTAATTAACAGAACTTGGTTATAGTCATAACCTATCGTTCTACCTTCCCTCTCAGGTGTGTCTTGTTACCAATTACCCCCTTGTGTTAATCAACCTGTGTATTTATGCCTGTGTACCCCTTGTCTCCCTGTGGCGTCATTGCGTTTCCTGCCTTGTTCCCCTTGGTCTGTTCCTGCCGTTTTCGGATTAGTCTTGTCTCCCTGTGTATCCTGGCTCTCTCACCTGGTAATGTTTTTGCACCGTCTTGTGACGTGTCTTTTTGTTTTGTACATTTTTGGACTTGATCTCTTTATGAGATTATTCTTTGTTTTGTATTTTGCCCTCTGCCAGTCTTAAGCTGAGCTATTCCCTGTTTTGTTTTACTGCTGCCTTTGAAGTACTTTTGTTACACTTCACCCCTGGCTCGAAGTGTTCAAATTAAAGGAGCAGTGCTCACTTTTGACAATTCACATCTACCTCTCCCTCGTCTCTGTTTGCGCTTGGGTCCATTGCCAACACAATCCTTAACAGAATGACGCCACCGGGGGGCGGAGCTAGGCGATTATGGAGTAGACGTGTTTCACGTGAGCTCCCTTCTACCGTGCGGAATATACGTTTTTCCCCATTAGTCTTTATTTTATTTTTATTTGTTTTTTGTCTGCTTGTTAAGTCGTCAAGTTTCAACTACTGTCGTCAACTTTTTTCGACTTTCTGCGATGTCGGTGGTGGAAACCAGATCCATGAGCGCTCCAGCCAGCAAACCACCACCGGGCCTGGCCGCACCATAGCCCGGTGTCGGGGAGATAAGCGAAGCTGTGCTCTCGGTCATGACCAAGCTCCATGCAGAATCTGAGACACGCTTCGCTGAAACACAAAGAAAAGTGCTGGCTGATTTTTGTGATAACCTTCATCGAGAGATATCAGAGGAAATAAGGTTGGCGGTTGTCCCGTTGATAGACAAGATGGAGTCGCTGCACGCTGTCTCCTCGGCTAATGCTATCGAACTAGCTGCGCTAACGACGGAGGCCTCATTACAGGGCGAGAAGATGGCGGATCTGGAGCTCTCCCTGCTGGCTAGGCAGGCCGAAGTTACCAAACTGCAGTCGGTAATTGTGGAAATACAGTCCCGGGAGAGACGCTACAACATCAGGATTGTTGGAGTACCGGAGGGCAGCGGGGAAGGCCGTCTCTCTGAGACCATGCCGGAATTGCTGCAAGAAATACTGGGGAATGACGTCCTCTCCTCCCCTCCCGTATGTGAATCGGCCTACAGAGCGGGCAGGACCACTCCTGGAGTGAACAAGGAACCGAGGCCCATCATTGTCAAGCTGAACAGGCTACAGCAGAGAGAACTCATCATGCGGTCGGCTCGTGCCAGAAGGGGTCATCTAAGGCTTGGCGAAGTGGCCATTTTCGAAGACTTCACGCCGGAGGTTCAAGCACAGAGAGGCGAATACAAAGTGGTCCTGTCCAAGCTATGGAAACTAGGCCTGAGGCCCACGCTATTCGCTCCCGCGAAATTATCTGTGTTGGATAAGGTCGATGGTCGGCGTTCATTTTGGTCGTTGGCTAAAGCGAAGGAATATCTCGAGGGGATAGCCGAGACTGTAGCTTGATATCTATGACGGGTGAGTGACTTGGCGATGTGGGCCTGAATACATTGATAGGGCCGATTATTCATGCTGTCATGCCTAGACATGCTAACTGTCCACTTCCCATCCAACTAGCGGGGCTTCCCAATGACTTCTGTTACTTGCTAATGCTGACCTCATGGTCGTACTTGTGTATCGCCTCTTTGGAAGCTAACGAGCTAGCTGAACAATGTACATAACAGACTCTAACGTGCTATCCGGATTCATCACTAGTTTACGCGCTAGCCTCGGGCTAGCTAGCGGGCTGCGTCTAACGTCTGCGCTGAGACATTCGAGACCCGTTAATATTTACGCACTTTGGTTGTTGTTGCTGTTTAAGTGTCATCGGTTCGCACAATTCAACGGTGATCGGGTCCTTTACTAACTTCTTGTATGCTTTTATTTTTATATCCAGGCTGTTTTGAGCTTTGGGCTCCGGTAGGAGAAGATCGGTTGAATATATATATAAACAATATATGATAACAGGTTGTGTCAGGTATTGCTTATTACCATCCCCGGGTTAATGAATGTGTTTAATTCTATTCTTACAAACGTTATGTCATTCCAGCCGTTGTGCCTGATCAGAGGGGCACTTACAGGTGTGCACTTTGACCATAACCCCACTTTTTTCCCTTTCTTATTATTGTCGTTGTTTAAATGACATCTGTTTGCACAATTTACCTGTGAGCCGATCCTGCCTTAGACTATCTGCTGGTATGCTTTAATTTAATTTTGTTTTGAATTTTCCTTTATCCATTTGTGCTATAACATTGCGACGTTGATGCGCAGACTTGGAAGTAGATGGTTGCAGGGTTGATGTTGAGTTATTATATAATAATGGCTATTTTTTCCATTATAGTTATCTCATGTTAGGGCCAAGGCTCACGGTGGTTTTCGACCGATATCTTTATTGAAACAATATATGATAACAGGTTGTGTCAGGTATTGCTTATTACCATTCCCGGGTTAATGAATGTGTTTAATTCTATTCTTACATAGGTTATGTCATTCCAACCGTTGTGCCTGTTCAGAGGGGCTGTTACAGGTGTGCACTTTGACCATAACCCCCTTTTTTCCCTTTCTTATTATTGTCGTTGTTTAAATGACATCTGTTTGCACAATTTACCTGTGATCCGATCCTGCCTTAGACTATCTGCTGGTATGCTTTAATAAAATTTTGTTTTGAATTTTCCTTTATCCATTTGTGCTATAACATTGCAACGTTGATGCGCAGACTCGGAAATAGATGGTTGCAGGGGTGATGTTGAGTTATTATATAATAATGGCAATTTTTTCCATTATGGTTATCTCATGTTAGGGCCAAGGCTCAGGTGGTTTTCGACCGATATCTTTATTGAATTTTATTTTTATTATTATTTGTGTTTATTGGACTAGTGGGGGTTTAATCAGGGGTTTATCTAGAGGGGGGTCGGAGTGGGGAGCGTCTTATTGGATCCATGACTCCAGTGGGAAATGATAGGAAGATGAGCATCCTTAGTGGATGGAGCATAGGGAGGGGATTGGAGAGTGGGTATAGGAGGGCTTATAATAGGACGGGTGGGTTAGGGTTTAGAGTAGAAGGAGGGGGGGTTGTAACTGGGGTGGTATTTGTATGTGTTTTATGTACTGTTGTCTTATATGTGTGTAATTGTTCCTCCTCTGAACTCCTGGGATTGACCGTCTGGGCCCGCCTGGATCAGCGCCTCTGTACTCAGCCTGGCTGCACTGGTATGTTCTCTACGCATTTAGACAAACTCGACCATGGCTAAATTGAATATTTTAATTTGGAACGCAGGAGGTCTTAACGCCCCACACAAGCGTGCCAGTGTCCTTTGGTTATTGAAGAGAAGAAATATTGACATTGCTCTCCTTAGTGAGACGCATTTATTTGTGTCAAGGCTAGCAAATCGACAATATCACGTTATCTCCTCATCCTCAGCCGATGATAAGACGAAAGGAGTCGTCATAGTTACAAGACGTAACCTTGATATCAAAGTCCTGGATGTGTGGTCGGACACGGAGGGAAGGATTACTATAGCAAAAATTTAGTTCTCTCATAGGAAGATGGCAATAATAGCATTGTATGCCCCTAACACATTTGATTCAGCGTTCTATAATACAATCACAAAGAATATGTTGGAACTTACTGGATACGCTCTCATTGTGGGTGGCGATTTTAATGCGTGCTGGGATGCGGAGATGGATTGGTCCGGGCCCTCTGAAACAAGCGACCAAAAACGGTCCTCTAAGGCCCTCAGGATGTGGGCCCAGGACACTGGGCTCGCAGACCTATGGCGCTTATCCAATCCCACCCTCAAGGATTACTCTCACCTGTCTGCCAGACACAAAACCTTCTCTCGAATAGACTATGCATTCGCATCCCCTAATTTGTTTGATAGTTTCGACGTCTCATTGGTTCCCCTGGCTCTCTCGGACCACAAGGGGATTTTCCTTGTGGCAACCTTTGGCAGGCTCTCCACGAGAGCTCCCAGGTGGCGTTTTAACTCAACCTTATTAAAGAACGATGATTTCTGCTCTGAGTTCGGGAGTAAACTAGCTGAATTCTTGCAGATCAATGTTGGCACGGTCGATGACCCCAGGGTCCTATGGAACGCATTGAAAGGATTTATCAGGGGTCATGTCACACTTTTCTCCTCCAACTTACGTAAATCCCGATCAAAAAAACTAGAAGGACTGGAAACATTATATGCGGATCTATACGCATCTTTGCAAACTAACTATAGTGAACGACTAAACACACAACGTAAGATAGTCAAGAAGGAAATAAACTCCATACTTAAACAACAGTCTGAGTTCTTGATACATAGGACAAGGCAAAATTACTACTTTCACGGCTCCAGGCCTAGCCATCTATTGGCAATGAAAATACGCTCGAATGATCATTTCTCGGATATCCCCTCGATCAAGACGCGACAGGGTACAATCACTACTGATTCGAAAAAGATCAACGACACTTTTAAAGAGTTTTATTCACAGTTATATAGCTCAGAGCTTAATCTCGACGACTCTAAATTTGAATCGTTCATTGGCGGGCTTGAGATACCCCACATTTCTGAGGAAGAGGCTAAGGAACTGGGGAAACCGATCACCCTTATGGAACTGGAATGGTAAGGCACCAGGCTGGGATGGTATTCCACCCGAGGTGTATTTAGCTTTCTGGGACCAACTGGGCCCATTGATGCTCGATATGATCAATTACGCTATCGAACAGGGGGAGTTCTCAAGAGATGTCAACATGGCGCTGATTTCTTTACTTCTCAAGAAGGACAAAGATCCCAATGATTGTGGTAGCTATAGGCCCTTGAGTCTTCTCGGGGCCGATTTAAAAGTGTTTGCCAAGGTGCTGGCCCGCCGCCTGCAGAGATTTATGACGGTATTGGTACACTGCGATCAAACTGGTTTTATCCCGGGGCGCCTGGCTGCAGATAATCTTAGGAGGCTGTTGCATGTAGTCGATAACAGTAAAGACAATACAGCTCCGTCCACTGTTCTGTCTTTGGATGCCATGAAGGCGTTTGACAGACTAGAATGGTCATACCTGTGGAAGGTACTTGAGGTCATGGGTCTGGGAAAGAATTTTATTCATATGATTAAAGTCCTGTATGCCTCGCCGTCGGCAATGATACTGACAGGCAAAAACTGTTCCACACTTTTCCCAGTCTCCATATCTTCTAGACAGGGTTGTCCTCTGAGCCCGGGACTATTCGCGCTTTCCCTCGAACCATTGGCCCAATTTATTAGGCAATCAGAGGACATCGTCCCCATAATGATAAATAATACACCACACAAAATTGCTCTCTATGCGGATGACCTACTGATTTTTATGGATGACCCTTCCCGGTCGGCCACAAAATTATTGGAAATAATCAACGACTTTGGTAAATTGTCAGGCTTTAAGATTAACTGGAACAAATCAGCCTGGCTACCTCTTAATGAGCTGGCCAAGGCGGTGCGACTACCAGCTGATATCCCCATAGTGGAACATTTTAAATACTTAGGTATAGAGATATTCCCCACGCTGAGTCAAACTACTAAGTACAACTTCACGGGTACTTATGATAAAATACGCCAGGATCTAGACAGATGGTCGTCCCTTCCTAACTCCCTTCAAGCCAGAGCTTCCATAATCAAAATGAACGTTCTGCCTAGGATACATTTTGTTAGCTCAATGCTCCCCCTGCCCCCTCCAATAGACCACTGGCACAAGGTACAATTGATGGTATCTACATTTATCTGGAATAACAAACGCCCGAGAATCAAAAGAGCTACTACTCAACGTAGAAAACAAGATGGGGGCCTCGCAATCCCTGATTTTAAGCTTTATTTCTGGTCCTTCTCACTGAGACCTCTGATGTGCTGGCTAGACCCTGTAGATGCTGTATCTTGGCGCACCTTAGAAGCGGCGGCGGTCTCACCGCTAAGATTGCAGGATGTGGTGTACTCCACTGTCTCTATTTCGAAATGCCGGCTGAGGAATGGACCGATCATAACTCACGTGATCCAAACGTGGCGTAATGTACAGAGGTCGTGTGGGGTTAAATGCCCATGGCACCTGGACTCTCCAATTTTTTATAACCAGCAATTACTTGTTGGGCACAAGCCGGTTAATATTCCTCAATGGCAGAGGAGGGGAGTTCATACTCTGGAGGATATTTATGATAAGAACGGCCTCCGTGCGTTTCAGGACTTCAGGTCAGCGCTGAGGGCGCATGGCGTGCCGTGGGCTCAAGCTTTGCACCCACACCCCTTCCTCAGGCTCATAGTGGACAGGACGAC
This sequence comes from Notolepis coatsorum, assembly GCF_963971535.1. Lineage (NCBI taxonomy): Eukaryota > Metazoa > Chordata > Actinopteri > Aulopiformes > Paralepididae > Notolepis > Notolepis coatsorum. The sequence continues at coordinate 150,802,624 of NC_140165.1, read as the reverse complement.
CTCCAGAGGGTTTGTCTCAGACTTTTATAAGCTCTTAATTCAATCCACGTATAAAAATGTATCATTGGATACAATCTGGCGGGTGGATATCCCGGAGTTGGACCCAGAGTTTGACTGGGATGATGTTTGGGCAAATGTGGCATTATCTTCCCGCAACCCCAATCACCAGCAAATTAATTTTAATTATATTCATAGGACCTATCTTACACCTAGGAAGCTATTTGCTATGGGACTGATAACCGACTCTCGGTGCACTTTGTGCTCTCAAAAGGCCACTGGCACTTATATGCATATGTATTGGGATTGCCCACCAGTGGCCCGCTTCTGGAGGTCAATAACGGACAAACTTTCAGATCTGTGTGGCTTAACTATCCCATTCACAGCTGTTACACTACTCCTGGATGATATAACGACACTACCTGCGTCCGTTCAACTAAAAAGGGTTGTCCTAGCGGGTGTCACAGCAGCGAAGAAGCTAATAGCAATGAGATGGAAGGAGCCTGAGAAGCTTACAGTGATTAACTGGTCCCTAACACTATTGGATGTGATTTATCTTGAGATATACACGGCGCGGGTGATTGGGGTGGGACAGGCAGGTATTGACCTGTGGTTTGCAGCAGCCGAAAAGGTCAGGATCGCCGTGTGCGGCTGAGCGGGGTTGAGGTGCATGTTCGGGTGAGTCCGGGGGTCTCTTGGGAGGGGGAGGAGGAAATGTTTTGTCTGTCTTGTCTTTTGTCTTGTCCTCTTGAGTTTAGCTGGGGCTTTTATGGGGGGCAGCTATTTAACTATTTCTTCACTGTTTGGTCACTTTTACACGGTCTCTGTGAGTCTATGGAACACCTCTACAGGTTTTTGTTTTGTCATGAAGGTTCATTGCTCTGTTTTCGGGTTGTGTTCTCAAAAAGTGGTCCTTGTGGTGAATTGGAGATGTACGTTTTATTAATATAGGGTCACACAGCCGGGAATCAGGGCTGAACACTGGGAAAGACCATTTATTGGATAGTACCCCTTGGATTTAAAATTTAGAAGGTTGAACTCTGTTTTCTTTTCTCTTTGTCTGTATAAATTGTTATTCTGTATTATTATTGTTTTTGTTATTTTCTTGTGAAGTTCTATGTATTGTGATTGTGTTTAATGTGTTGCCTTGTTTCATGTGAATAATAATTTTAAAAAAAATTATCAAAAAAAAAACAGAATGACGCCACCATGTTTGGACCCAGCGAACAGAATGAGGGAGGCTTTGAGCGCCTTGGAGGCGTTTGGACTGGGGGATTTTCCTTCCTCCTCCTTGGAGCAGAGGAAGGATATGTTACGTCTGCTCTACTCTCTCAGGGAGTGGCACCCTGAGCTGGCCCCACAGCTGGAGGAGACGGGCAGACACTGGATAAAGTGCCTATTCCAGCCTCCAGTCTCCAGCCAAGCCTCTACTGCTGGTAAGGTCTCCACCACCAGCATGGCCTCTACTGCTAGCGTAGCTTCGTCAGCTAGCACAAGCCTGATAGCTAACACTGCCCCTGTATCAGTTGGCATAGGCCCCGCAGCTCTCACTGCTCAGGCAGCTAGCACAAGCCCGATAGCTAACACTGCCCCTGTAGCAGTTAGCTTAGGCCCCGCTAAGAGTTTGGATAGAGATGTGTCAGGAAGATTTGTCTCAATGTTGTCTGTAAAGGTTTTTTTATCCAGAGTAACTTGGTGATCCTTTTCTGTGTTTTATTAAATAATGATTTTCAGATTTTGAGAAATGGTCAAACTTATCCAAATATGGTATTTTCATGGAAGACAGTGCAGCTGCAACAGATAGCACTTTAGTGAAAATGTTCTGTAATCCAAAAAGAATAATTATTATTTTTTTTTATCTCAAGGCACCCCTGGCAGCTCTCTAAGGCACCCTCAAATGGATTTTCTATTCTATTCCAAGGACCTGAATTTCGGAATATTTTTCTAATCGGTCAACACCACGTTTTTTTATTTGAAATAATTTCCATCATTGTCCATTGAAATATATATAATTTAGGATAACTTTTTATCTCCATCAGGTGGCAGCATAATACAAGTGACTAAATAGTTTGTAATAGTGTAATTGGGGAGGGGGGGGGGTGGGACAGTGGCTCAGGAGGTAGAGCAGTTGTCTCGTAATCGGAAGGTTCCCGGTTCGATTCCCACTCCTCCTGGGCAGTGTGTCCTTGAGCAAGACAATTAAACCCTAATTGCTCCCGATGAGCAGGTTGGCTCCTTGCATGGTTACCAATTGTGTAATAGTGTGATAGTGTAGTGCAGGGGTCGGCAACCCTAGGCACGCGTGCCCGCATTGGCACGCGGGAGCATTTTCATTGGCACAGGGGGCAGCATTAAAAAAAATATTTTATTTTATTTTTAATTTTTTTTACTTTGCTTTGAAATATTATAGTGAAATATTTTGCACTGGTGTCGCATTTATCTTGTTGAAATCCTCCCACAGGTTCTTTTTTGTAAGTCGACTGTTTTGCACACTCCTATGACAGCTACTGTATACAGCTGTTCCCATGGTGCTCAGCTGTCAGCAGTCAGCTGGCCTCCCGCACCCGCGCGCAGTTCCCAGGTAATCACAGTGCCGCGGTTGCATTCTGTATGTGCCGTCTTTCATGATGGCAACCCCTGCTAAGAAAGTTAAAGCAAAGGAAATTCGGGCATTCCAGCCCTCATGGGCAGACGACTACGGGTTTGTGTATCAGAAGGACCGTGCTGTGTGTACTTTATGTTTAGAAAATATAGTTTGCCGAACGTCAGGTGTGAAACGCCATTTTGAGACGAAGCATCAAAAAAGTTTCAAAGATCAGGCGGATAAGGCAGAATCGATTAAAGGTGCCGTGGCCAGGTATGGAAAGCAAGCCAGCACCCTCAAAGTGTTCACGACTGCTAAAAACCATGCAACTGAAGCAAGCTATCGCATTGCTCATTGCATTGCGAACTGTGGAAAGCCATTCACTGATGGCGAGTATATCAAGGAGGCTTTTCTCTGTAGCTCAGATGTTTTGTTTGAAGGCTTGCCAAACAAAGAGACAATCAAATTAAGGATAAAAGATATCCCCATGTCAGCTCGAAGTGTCGAGCGACGCATCAACGAAATGTCAGAAAATATCAGAGAACAGTAAACAGCTGGATTAAAAGATGCTCCGGTGTGCAGCTTAAAGTGACCAACTACAGCCCCCAGATAACAGAGCTCAGTAAAGCAAAACAGGGCCAGGGATCTCACTGACAGCGACAGGTAGGCAGCTGTTTATTTTCCTACAAATGGGGCTGCATGTTAACTTGAACGTCTCTCTCTCTCTCCTCTCTCTCTCCTCTCTCTCTCTCTCTGGCCTTGCTCCGGTGGAGGGATTGGAGAAGGAGGGTGTGCTTTGTGTGTGTGTGTGCCATCATGTTAACGTTAGCCTCAGTTAAACCTTGCGACGACTGAGCTGTGTTCTGTGTTCTGAGCTGTGTTCTGTGTTCTAAGCTGTGTTCTGTGTTCTGAGCTGTGTTCTGATCATGTGACACTACACATATTTAATTGAGACCCTATTATTATAACAGAAATACATTGATACATCATTCAGTAACATTTTCAGAGCCTTATAACAAAAACATTATTACGGCCACCATTGTGACCAGTGGGATTAATCAACTAATTGTATTCTTTATTTTTCTATTTCATTTTAACATTGCACATGTTAAAAGGGAGAGGGCAACGCCATTTATTTTTACTCAAAATGTGAGTATTACCAAGTCAACTTGTGTTCTTAAAACAATGACAATAAACATAGTTTTATTAGGTTGAAATAATGTGGTTGTGTACTTATTTTTCTGTTAACTTATTATGGATTGAAAACTGAAAACCTTAATGCACAGTAACTGAACTCAATCTTTTTAAGTTCTGGTAACTTATTCGTTTTTTTTACAGTGTAGTCTTGCGATCAATCGAAACTTCTTTACACGTTATACCTCACATTCACCCATTCATTCACATTGTGGTGTTCTCCATTAGGCCTGTAGGTGGAGCTATGACACAGCATTGATTGATTGAAAACTTTATTAACAGATTGCAGAATGGGTACAGTACAGTACAGCTCAATACATAGAATTGTTAAGGGGATGCAGACCAGAGAAAGACTTTCGTCTTGTTTAACGTACAGTACAGCACATGTACAGTACAGCACACGTACAGTACAGCACACGTACAGTACAGCACACGTACAGTACACACACCGATGGTGGAGGCAGCCCACGTGGCATTTTGGATGTGTCCAAAAATGAATGGGCAAATGTGAGTGAAATGGTTGCACTGTATGCAGCTGTTTGTCTGCATTGCATTCCCCTCCCCCCCCCCCCAACTCAGATTTAGGGTTGATACAACCATCATAATAATATTGTTAATAATAACAATAACAATAATGATGTAATAATGTAAAAATTATCATTAAAAATACCTGATTATGAGGGAAAAAAATTACGATGCATGGAATATTGTTGATATGTGGCACACTAGTTACAACTATATTTCAAACTGGCACTTCATGTCAAAAAGGTTGCTGACCCCTGGTGTAGTGTAATATAATGTGATAGTGTAATAGTTTTACTCGTGTGCTATTTTGTGTCCACCCTGTGATTTTGTGTCCACCCTGTGATTTTGTGTCCACCCTGTGATGTTGTGTCCACCCAGAGGAGGCAGGCACAGTGAGCAAACTGTCTGGCTGCTGCCTGGTTGAGATTTACACGAGTGCACCTTTCTAGTTTTTATTGTTTAAAAATATTTTGTTCTAGTTTAGTTTTTATTAATTTCAGTATAATTTGTTTGTAATATTGAGGCAGGGACAATATTTAAGAAGCTTAGAACACAACACTTGGTGAAGGCAATTGACTCACAGTTGTGTAGACATTCCGGTCTCAATAAACAGTATGCACCAATGCCTCCATGCATGCTTGCCATGTTGAGAAATTTGACCAAATGGAGAAAGATTAAAACCAAGTAAATTTTCTGTATACTTATTTTTATTTATTTGTTTGGGCTGTAAGGAGGCAAATGATATGGTGATAAGGTCACAGAGGCAAATTATATTGTTATATGGTCAAGGAGGCAAATGGTATGGGAATAATTATCCCATTATAAATGGCCTTCCTCCCTATAACCCTCTCCCAGTTCTACAGCTAAAATGCAACCCTTGGTGGGATTGGATATTTTGGCGACCATTTGTACAGAGTGAAGTTTCTTCGGAGTCTCCTTGAGACAAGTGACCAGCGTGGGGCAAAGTGAAGGCCTTATCAGTCACCCCACAATGGTGCCACTCCATGAATTATATTAGGGACGGATGGGGCGCCAAGCGGCTGCATTGTGGACCATCTGGGTGACAATAAACATGTCCCTGCATGGTTTCCTCCATCATTCAAGTGCAGATAGCAGATCTGGACCTTAACTATAGCTCACTATCTCCTGGATCTCGCCTCGCCCTGACCTGTTAGAGAGATGGAGGTGAGGCTCAAGGATATCTCTCAGAGAGTCTGCCCCGACACCATGAGGTTATTATAGCCATCCTGGGGGGAAGGCAGTCTGTCCGTGTGTGTGTGTGTCGTGTGTGTGTCTGTGTGTGTGTGTGTGTGTGTGTGTGTGTGTGTGTGTGTGTGTGTGTGTGTGTGTGTGTGTGTGTGTGTGTGTGTGTGTGTGTGTGTGTGTGTGCGCATGATGCGTGCATGCTTCTATGTGTGTGTGTCTACGTGTCTGTGCCTGCACGTGTATTTGTGTGCCTGCGTGTGTGTGTGTGTGTGCGTATATGTGTATGTGTATGTGTGTGTTTATGGTCCGATATGTGTGTGTGTGTGTGTGTGTGTGTGTGTGTGTGTGTGTGTGTGTGTGTGTGTGTGTGTGTGTGTGTGTGCGTGCGTGCGTGCGTGCGTGCGTGCGTGCGTGCGTGCGTGTGTCAGTGTGTGTGTGCATGCATGGTAGTAATTGTATGTGCGTGCATGTGTGCATGCTTCACCGCGGAGGGGGGTGGGGGGAGTATAGAGAAAAACATGCGATGGACGATCAATTAATGATGGCTGATGAATGAAAAAATTTTGGAAGTGTGAGAGGTTTGAAATTCACAATAGGACGCTTGATAATTCTAGATCAATTTGATATTCAGTGACTGTGCATGAGGCTGTCGATGGCTCTGTGACGTCGCCCGTTTATTTTAGCCACACCTAATATGTGATGCAAAGTGCTTAATGTTTAATGAATATGTTTTCATGTTTAATGAATATGAGCAATTAAGGTGCCGTTGATGGAATATACAATCAATCAGACTATTAGCTCCAGCAGCTATAATGACCAACAGATATGATCACCGTGACAGCATCTCAACACGTGGTCTACTCTTCTTACACACACCAACAACAATGAATCATAACTCCATGCTATCAAACAATATATTATTGATTTATTATTTATTGTTGAATCTGATCATTTCACAGATCTGCGTTTGATTAGTTATCAGATAAATCCAGAGATAGCAAGGATATGTATATGGTAGCTAGTCATATAAGGAAAACATTTATTTTTAACACTGTGATGGGGTGTAGTGGTGGATGTTTGTTTGATCTCTAAGGTATATTGGACTATTGTTCACCCACAAGCGTGGCTGTCCAGATTCACAGATTCAGTATATTGGTGTAGGTCTTCCTTCTGCCACTGCTCCAAAGCTTGTCACTGGCAGCCCGGCAATTGGATTGTTCTGCATGCTCAACAGAAACTATATTAGTAAAGCTTTTCACTGTGGTGAATCCACCTGCTTCAGCCAGTTTAGGGCTGCAGTTATTCTCTATTGTTGACACTAGACGTTCATGAGAGCCACACAGATTACTCATTCAGTGCAAGAGTATCCTACCACAGAGATGAAAACCATACCCCAAAATTAAATGCTGGCATGAGGAGAAATCGGCTAATTTGAGTTAACATGCTAATGCCATGATGATGAGAGCAGGAGTGAAAAGCAAATGAACCATATGAAGCAACGGCACCAAAAAAAAAACAGAAGGGTGATGAACAAGTGAAAAGTGAAGCATAAAAAATTGAATTTAATACAATTTCATAAAAGCACTTATACCACATGACAAGGGTTCAAATGTAATCATTGTAAGTGGAGAGGAGGATGGTGGGGGGGGGGGGGGGGGGGGGGGGGTGGTGGTGCGGTCCCGTCGTCATGACGCCAGAACACTTCTCCATGACACCTCCCCTGCTTCTTCTCATTAATCCCCTAAGCTACATTCATTAACACTCACTCCCCGTGTTCCGCCAGCCCACCCCCCCCCCCCCCCCCCCCCCCCCCACACACACACACACACACACACACACACACACACACACACACACACACACACACACAC
>NC_140165.1:150780247-150790247 GCF_963971535.1 Notolepis coatsorum | reverse complement strand
TGTCTAATCAATGATATATGAAACAACACACATGACATATTTCAACAATATATCTCACACATGCCCATGATTGGTATCATTTCTGTTGACCCTATACATACTCCCTAATGGTTACCAAAGAATAAATATATATTTGTTTTTAACTCATTGGACACCACACATTAGCCTCATCCTGTAGTAGCGCTGTAAACGGTGGGAGTCGCTCACCTTGTTTGCAGGGCTATAACTATTTAAATATTATAGCTATATATGCAATACTATGGCCCATTTGACATTGAGTATCTATCGTTCAAGATGTGAAAAGGAATATTTTTTCCATCCATTTTATACCGTGGTGAATATAAGTATAGTTTTAGAGTGGTCTAGGGTATCGGTATATTATGTTCCATCATGCATGCATGAATGGGGGGGGGGGGGGTCGTTTCTGATTAATTGATTGTCAATAACGGCATTCGTTAGTACAACAGCATACGCTGATCAGGGCGATGGCTATGAAAACAATGGACAACCAAGCTGAAATTGACGTTAAATTGCTCTTACCTATGGCCGATGAGACTCCAAAAAGAATATTCCAATTATTTGATTGCCATCTGCTAGATCAGGGGTTCCCAAAGTCGGGGTCGCGACCCACAGGAGGGTCGCGAGCCGCCGCTGTCAGGCCACTGAACTTAGAAGCAGGCCAGGACAGTGTTTCTAGTTGCAGCAGCGCAATAGTTAGATAACCTAGGTGGGGAACAACCAGGAGATCACTGCAACTCACACAAGTTGGAGAACTATCTCTCTCTCTCTCTCTCTCTCTTGCTCTCACACACACACACACAAAAGGAGCCGCATGTGATTGGTGGAGGCGGGACCCTTACAAAAAACTGTTGTTGCTAATCATTGACACATGCTAGCCTGTAATAATCCCCCCCAGAAAAATCTACTTTGCATTTGATATATTGCAAATATATGCCATCACACACACTGGCATTTAAAGGGTTAGAATTATAAAATTAATATGTGGTGTTATGATCAGGGCTGAAGTTGAATAAAAGATTGTATTATTTTCAATCTGACATTACAAAAAAACTGAAAATCCATCAAAATCAGTGTTGTTGCTAATCATACATATGCTAGCCTGTTTTTTAACAATAATTTGTGATGCCATCACAAACACTGGCATTTAAAGGCTACAAATTAAAAAAATGCCTGCACCAGAATGCAGGAAATGTAACAAGAAATGTCCTGGTGGGGGACCCCCAGACCCCCTGCTTAAAAAGTGGCCTGACTGGGGCTATATTTTGCACTATATTTCCTGGCCTGAATGATTTCCCCAGTCCGGCCCTGGTTAAAAGCCTCCAATGCTTATTAGTGTGTGTGCGTTTGAACGTGTGCAACCATACATTTCCATTTATACAAAAAAAAATAAAAAATTACTTTTTTTTACCTCCTATAATAGTGGGGGTCGCGGCTCTCTGACACCGTTATTTTTGGGTCACGGCCTGAAAAGTTTGGGAACCCCTGTCTAGATCTGTCCATTTGGGCCACGCCATAACCCCCAACAGCATAATGAATCTGGCGTCCCGAAAGCGATTCAATGCGATCGGGTGAATATCTTGATCCACGTTACAAGAAAACTCCGCCCGGCGGCTGGGTGGCGCAGCGGAGATTGCGCTCGTCACCAATGCAAGAGACTCCGGTCTCGAATCCGGGTGTCAGCATTGCCTCCGGCTTGGGCCGGTCGTCATACTGGCTTAATTGGCAGAGTCAGCGGGTGGAAGTCGATGGGTGGTAATCTGGACGTTGTGGACAGCGACACCTACAGGTCGGTTGGGGGACGCCTGCACAGCAGAGACAGGAAATAGCGGGGGTAGTGTGAGCCTCCCACACGTTACACCCCGCCAATGAGAGTCCGCGCTGGCAGGTGAAAAGATGTGACAGGCTGCCTCCTCATGTACCGGAGGGGACACGTGATGCAAGGCTTCTATCCTCCCTACAACTGGCCAGTGGGGGGCATATGCGAGCAACGTTTAAGACAGGGGAGGGGAGAATTGGAAACCCGAAATAGAATAGAAAAATAAGGAGAAAAAGTGGATACAAAAAAATAAAGAAAACTCCGACCCGGATGACTTTCAATGATGCACAGCCACATACACAGAGTCAGAAAGGAAGTGCAACATCGGCTGCATACGACTAGGTGGCGGTATCGGACCGGTGCGATCTCAGACACACACAGTACCACAGCATACCTGGATGATTTATGAATGGAAATAGCGAATAAAAGAAATAACGATCCAATAACAAGTATACTCATTGTTGGCGTTATTCGATTGGCGGCCAATAACGAGTATACTTGTTGTTGGCAGCCATTGAGTTAATGTAGGAAAAAATTTCAATTATATATATATATAATTTTATATATTCCTTTACATACTACTATATATATATAGTCAAATAATAAAAAAAATAAAGTAAAGTAAAAAGGGAAAGGTATATATTTATTAAGAAATCTTTACTTTTGCTACAGTAGATTCATAACAGATTCAAACCAAGCAGTAGTTTTTTGTACAGGTGAGGGATGCCTTTTTTTCAAGCACGGTTTGGACAATACATAGTGGACAAGGTCAGCACTAATCACTACTAACATAATGATTGTGGGTGATCATCTCGGCCCTCTATCTTCCTGAGAGCGGTGAAAGAGGCTGCCTCCGATGTCATTGCAGTCTCTTCTACATGCTAGGCTGGGATCATATCTGGCTATTCAGAAGGCCTTGGTGTACAGTATAGCTGTTGGCTAACATAAGTGTCATTCTCTTCAATCCATGTGGAGAACCACACATGCCTTGTTTATAGGGGAATTGTCATCCAGGAAGACACCGCTCCCATCCTGGAAGAAATGCATCATGGGGTGGGAGTGATCAATCAGAACTGTTATGTCCCTCTTAGGAATGATTGGATTGATTCCATGCCAGGAAATGAACTCCGCACCTGTTCCGTACCAACAGGACCCTTCACCGTGGCGGGGCTTAGTTTAATGTTTCTTTTATTTTGGCAAAAATATAGAGGCCCCCCCTCGGGTTGGATCTTTCAATATGCTGAACATTCAATCACAAGAGGGTGCTCATTATGAACTCAAATGCTTCTTTGGGGTCAAATTACCCTTGTTCAGTGTAAATCGCCCAGTTCCGTGCCCAAACATTCTCCAGGTAAATATCTAATATCAGATATGTTCGGCTGTTTTTCTCTGTGGTGTGAGTAAAGCACAAGCTCTATTGTGTGATGAACTGGGATCTCTGGTGTCCCCTGTGTCCTTTATTTCACACACCCCACTGCACAGGCTCTGCAGTCTGCTGACCCCTGACCTGCCTGTCACAGTGATGGCCTCTGTTATCTACAGTTATTTCATATGGATGCTTTTCTCTTTTACCAATGGACTTTTGTTGAAAATAACCCTAGTAATGATAATTAAATCAATTACCACTATGGGATATTTTAACTTTTTAGTTTATTTATTTATTTGTATTTATTATTTATTTAACTTTTATGAACAGGCAACCATTAATACTGACCACCCCATCTGGAATGGTGTCCCTTTTGCTGAATTTCTTTCTTAATAAAGGCCTCGTCTAAAGTTTCTGTCTGACCTGAACCATGGTGAAGTGAAGCTAATATTTATATAAAAAAAAATTAAATGTCAATGGTCACAATAGTTTGGTTGCGTCAACATAACATGCAGGCAAATTCATGATTTGGTGAAAAGTACTTTTGTTTTTGAAGTACCATATTGTGCCGAATATAACAGTTTTTTTTTTCCTATAAAAAATTCGGGAAAAGGGGCGTTGTCTTATTTTCAGGGTCTAGACTTTCAAATGTCATTATACATTCACAACAACAGATTGCACCAAATGAGTGTTCTCCCTCTCAAACACACGCAACACACAGTGATGGATGCAAAAAAAACAACAACACATGTGCGTGCATACAGTACACAGCGCCTGGAGAGATGGAGCGACACAGCGACCAGCTTTTGGTTCAAAAGTGGGGCAAGTTAACAAACAACAGAAAAGGAGTCACAATGCCAATTTTAAGATCATGGTGATCAACGAAGCAGAGTCGTCAAACAACTGTTGAGCAGCCAAGACATATGATGTTACATAGTGTAATGTTAGAAGATGGTGAGGCCAAAAACAGCACCTTATAAATGCAAACAGTCAGAGAAAATATGTTAACTATTAAACATTTTTCTTGAAAAATAGTGGTTGTCTTATAATCAGGGTTGTTTTATATTCTGACAAATATGGTAGTGTTACAATTGACCTTGGAAGACTATAGTGTTATGTTATGTACAGTGTGTTTTTCACTTGTAACATAGCATTATACTTGAAAACCAGCAGCATAAATCAGATTTGAATCCAAAAGGTCGCTGAGAGACAAACGCACACTGACTCCAGCATGGTGGAATTATGGGTGAGGAAAAGGGTGACTCACTGCTTTTATCCGAGATTGCGGAAATTTATAAGTTGCAGAACAAGTCATGAAGGCCATTAACGATGGCTCTAAATTTATGTGAGTCAGAGGTGGAAATTACATAATTAGGGTTCAAATAATTCTTTTTTTCAGCCCGATTCCTCTTGTAGACCTTTAGGTTTAATTGGGGGCTAACGGCGCCAAGGAAGCAATGATGACAACATATATGTAGGATAAATCAAGACCAGGCAGGTCAGAAGCATGCACGGGGCAGACAAATGTAATAGGGAGGCAGCCAGAGAACCATTGACCACAAAAATGAAACTACAGTGGCCTTAAAGATGCAGTGTATAGGAAGATAACTCTCTTTACATTTTGCTGAGCATATACAATTAGTTTACAATACATAATAATACAAATTATTTACTTGACATAGAATTCTATTGTATGTCCTCATCAATCCAATACAAATAATTTTGGGTCACTGTGAAACCAAACACAAGCCCAGGATGACAGTGAAACAGTCATTTTTGATCAGGCCTACATTTTTGTCTTTTTCTAGTAGTTGCTACAGTACATGAAAAACGTACTATTGATATATATCTGTATAGCAATAACTTACTGTACAATGCTATTGTAGAAGGGTGGATTATCCCTGCTTATGGGAGTAGTTATACACAGCCACCTGGTCGCAGGATACAGTAGAGTTCAATCTATCTGCACCCCCGTCTTTGGGCGCGGAACGTCGTTCTGGAGGGCGGACAGCAGGAGCTGATGGGGCCCAGGATTTACTAACCTGGGGGGTGGTACTCTGGTCTTCCTCGCCTTCCAGGGCGGTCAGCAGTAGCTCCCCACACACTCTCACTTCCCCCAGTACCTCCGTTAGCCCTCTCATACCCGGTGGCTGTTAGTTCAATAAAGATATTGGGCTTCCCTTTAAGCAGTACCCTTCCTTGACCACCTGTATAGACCCTTAATGAATATGCTGCGAATGGGGTGGAAGGGTTAAATAAATATACCACAGTCATCAGTATTTACCCGGTCAACAAGGTTAGCATATGATCAGAAATAGACACTCACACCGTGCTCCCATTTACTTCTCCTTTATGTAAGCCTGGTCAATTAGCAGTTACAAGTTATACTTTATGTGGTTCATATGGCATGTATTCAATGTATTAGGCACCGGGTGCTCTCACTTGTATTATAGGGGAACACTGTTCCCAACATAGGCACCTCATGCTCAATACATTATTAGTAAACCCCGCTTGGATTAGGGGAAGACCCAGGCACATAGTAAGGAGTTCAATGGGAATTCAAGAACGTCACAGTTATCACAAATACAAAAGAAATAATTTACATGTGGGCCCACGTTACCAAATAAAACCTACACTAAAGCCGGCTTATAATGGTTGGGGTACCCCTAGACACTGGTCGTTAGTGTTCGCTCGAATGGATACTGTTGTGGGCACACGAGGTACTGTTGTACTTAGCCAAGATGGCGGATCCACTCTCACCACCCCTCGTCCGGGTGACAAGATGGCGTCGGCCGATCCCACGAGCACAGCCAGCGGGCTGGGGTAGACAGCATGGGCAGTGGTGGAACTGGAGGAGCGTGCTGTGTTGTGGCGACCTCTGCTGGTGGGAGAGGTGTCCTCTGCGGCGTCGATGAGACGTCCACTGCGGGCTGCTGACTGGGCTGGCACGCTCTAAACTGTTTGGCTACCTTAAACACAGCTAAACTGTGGGTCTTAGTGCACCCTCCTGCTATCGTCTGTACTACTAACACAACGTGGCTGTATGCACCACCGGTCTTCAGCGACGCTCGCCTGGTGATATACTTGAGTCACTATAGCCGTTAGCAGCATGCTAATACACCGCTCACACTTCTACTATAACACGTTATCTATGGACGTTGGTTCTTCTTTCTGTATCGCTTACTCACACACTTCACTATCGCTTGTACTTCTAGGATAACACGTTATCTAGCAAGTAGGCCTACTCTCTATCACCCGTCGCTCTCCAACGGGGCTCTTCAACGGGACTCTTCAAACGGGGCTCGTCCAGAGCACACGCCCGTTGCGACCGCTCACGTCCGAGTTCACTGTCAAAGAGGACTTCCTTCTGTTCCGCCCTCCAGGTAATCATCTCTCGCTCGCTGCTTCTCTCTCCTCCGCTCCACCTGCCACCACTGCCCCCTGCTGGCGACCGCAACTGATCCCACTATAGGACAACTCCAGACAGGGAGAAAGATGCTTCAATGTCATGTTAATGATCCATATCGAAGCCGGAGAAAGAGGAGCACCTCGCATCATTAGTAGTCCGGGCGAGATATCAAAAGGAACACTGTTTATCACACTTTATACACACAGGGGAAGTAACAAGTTAGTCAGCACTTCTGAATACTTAGCAGAATATTCAGGATGCTACACTATTTTGAAACAAAGTATTTGTATCACAAAAAACCTAATAGATGCCAAATCAATCAAATTCCAGAGTCTTTCAAGGCTATTTTCTGGATGGCCCTCCCTCCCTGCCACTCTCTTTTAGTAATTCTATCAGCAGATGCATTCAGCAGAGATTTTCAATTTATTTCTAATCAAGCTTTATCTAATATTCTCCCGACAGGCAATTAAAAATTCAAACTACCCTGAAAAGCCATTGCTCACTTTATACTCTCTCCCAGTGTTCATTTAAGGATGTTATTTCATTAAAAGCTCTTGTTGATGAGTTTGAGGTAATTTGCAAGCACATTTGATTAGCATATTCTGCATCCTTAATTACCATATTCAATGGTTATTCTTGTTAAGGATTTCCCTCCCAAAAGAAAAAAAACTAAACTTCACATTGCAATTTCTATATTGAGTATAAAAGTGTAAATAGGCTCGGGCTGAGTTCCATAGTCACACGGTGGCCATTTTGCTCTTATGTCATGCTCAACCTGAGCATGACATAAGAGCAAAATGGCCACCGTGTGAATATGGTCAATGTATACAGTAAGGTAGCCTACTCGTTGGAAACAATGATATCTAAAAGGAAAATAATGAGAATTGGTGTACTTCATCATCACCCTGATGAAGGCTAGGTAGGCTGCTGTGCATGGGTTGCGTTCCCTGTCATGTGTTTATATCCTATTATTTGGACATGCCAAGACTAACAAACTCTCTATTTTTTTGTTGTTGTAAAAGTATTGCAAGTGAACAATACAACCTATTCTTTCTGCTTCAAACAGTGTTACATTTGAGAATGCAAGTTAGAAAGTGCCTTCAACATCCAAGGGCAGGGTTGGCGTCCTGTCTGTGCCATTTCATTTGTCAGCAATGTTGCCCATTACAGAGTATATCACCATCCAGCCTGCTGCACTACCTCGCCTGGTTTATGGCCAGCCTCGCGCACACACTGAATTCTCTCCTCACAAGATAGCATTGAAATGGCAGCAAATAATTGGAAAGGGTGAATTTGTCATTACAAGTCATAATGAGATTCTCCTAGTGAGAGGCATTGTGTGGTGCGAGGAGATGCTCAGTTTTAAAGCCTCATAAACAAATGCCACAGTGTGCTTTCCTCTCCCTAAAGGATCAGCCATTCAGTAGTTTATTCTATACATCATTTAGACTTGTTTATTTAAAAAATAAATATGTCCTTGTTTCTCCTCTCTTGACTGAATTAAGTGCATGGATGTCGTTAAATGAACAATAACCATAGTCATCCTCTGATATTAGACCTTGCTAAACTCATTGAAGTTGTGCAAATGGCCATGTGAGTGCTGTTCCTTAAAAAGAAAAAATTATAATAATAATGATCATTTGCAACACAATAGCCAATGTCTTAGTAGCCTTGGTTATGCATTCATTTAACACCAGGCAATGTGGATTATCTTATCGTGATCTAGTTTGAAGGTGGTTTGCATAGTCAGAATCGGGTGTTGACTTGCACGTGCGAGAGGCGAGGTTTGTAGTCTGGTATAACCAGAGTCCAGCAACCTCACCACTCAAGGCTTGTTGCTTAATCACTGCTCCTTTGATTTTCATGCACTGCTAAGTTTGACTGTGAAGCTGGCGGGGAACAGGGGCACGCGGGGAACAGGGGCATGCGGGGCCCAGAGCGAGTGTGAAATACTTGCCTGGGAGGGCCTCTATCAGTATGAGCTGGAGGTGCTCAAAACAAGAAACATGGAAAACAAACCACCCTTGAGTGCTGCACGCTCCTTGCCTATTTAGGGCAGCCATGTCCAGCAGTGTGTTTGAATATGCATGACGATGCCCAGCTAGCCTCGCAGCGCAACCCCTGCATCCAGGCAGTAGCATGTTCAGATAAAGGCTACACATGCATCTCATTTGAATAGTTATGGTGCCCTGTCATGCACAATAAATAGATACCCATAAAACGGACTTTGTAATTTGGCAAACTGGACGGTGAAATATTCTGCAACATATAAATTCCGAATGACATTCTGTTGTTAGGGCATAATACTTCAGACATGTTTATGATTAACTTGACTATGATACAAGGATTGCACCTTGAGGTAAACTTTGAATTCCTACATAGCTATACAACTTCATATAAAATGGTGACTGCATGCTAATTGGTGGAATGCCATGCCTGTGTGACTTTAGAGAAATCAATTGATAAAGCCCTTATTGAACAAAAAGCTAAACAGCTGTCGATACGACCATTACGAACAGCTCAGCAGCAAGCCCTGTGTCTCATATTAGCTCAAAATGTTCATGGCACAATCAGCAATTTATTTTTTTCCATTTCTGGTCATTTTATGTTGTGTTTCCTTGTAATTGTGTGACATTGATTGGTATGTCCACACATGAAATCCCTCTTATATCACAGAGAATCAATAATACCAGGTGAATGTTTACGGGTACTTAAATGTTTCTAATAGAGCAGGGCAGGATACAGTACAGCTGCTGCAGGGTTATTGGAGAGAATCCGGCTTCATGCCGAGCAACAAGTACCATGATAACACTCTGCTTGTAAGCCAGGGACCAGGAGGCCTCAGTTTACATCTTGTAGACTTGGAAGGTGGGCACCATAGTGAATGTGATGCTATCTTCCTTGGTCCCTGTGCTAGAGTGGCTAATTAAATACTAGGGAAGGAATAAAATCTTAATGAGAAACACAAGCTTATTGTGGTGTTTGGCACTGACCAGCTCTCTCTTATTAGGTGTACTTGCCCATATGTGCTTGGGTGAAGTGGCCATTAGAGCCTTCCCTAATGGATCTCCATCCATGGCACGGAGATGCCAGTGCAATGTACATTTCAGCCATTTCAAAACTTGGCAGATGAGTGGGCCCTGCTATGATATGATATTTCTTAGCTTCAATAAATATTTTATGCAAATTAAAATTAAATTCTTTGCTTAGTTTAAGCAATTTATCCTGTAAGTAGTGTATCTGTGTAGGAGATTACAACATTTGCTGGGTTTGTTTATAATTTAATTTTTTATGTTGTGGCTGGCGGTGGGGAAAGACAGAACACCTGTGAGTGTTTATAATGTCCCATCTCCCTCACAGCTGCTCCTTTTCAAAACACCTCACTGGC
>NC_140165.1:150602108-150780047 GCF_963971535.1 Notolepis coatsorum | reverse complement strand
AATATCCATTCCTGAATACATTTTTTCTTTACATCGTCTCTTTCTTTCTCTCTCTCTCTCTCTCTCTCTCTCTCTCTCTCTCTCTCTCTCTCTCTCTCTCTCTCTCTCTCCTGTATCTCCCATCCATCCAGAATAGTCAAGCCTGTAGCTGCTGCTGCTGTGATCATGTAATGAGATTCTTCAGATTAAATAGGTTTCCTGTTAAACTTGGGGCTTGGTAGATACGGTCCAGGAATGAATGGTTATTAACATTTGAATATATCACACAATGAGCGAGAGAGAGAGAGAGAGAGAGAGAGAGAGAGAGAGAGAGAGAGAGAGAGAGAGAGAGAGAGAGAGAGAGAGAGAGAGAGAGAGAGAGAGAGATGAGAAGAAGAAAAACAACAATATGAATTTTTCATTGGTATAGCGCAGGCATGGATTTTCCTCTTCACCAGATTCCCGACTGTAGGACCTGATGAAACCAAAGTAATTAGACCGACACAAGTGGGGCAGACTCACCTATGGGGCCATTACCATGCAGAGTCTTAGTTATTTATGGTGTAAAACCCAATACACCTGCATGCGTTTGGAGAGAAGAGCCCATCGTTGTTCTGCATTGCCTCTCCGAGCCGGTGCTGTGCCTAAAATTATTACCTGAGATTAATAATGTAAATCCCACTGACTGGCCTGCCTCAGAAGAAACTCATGCTGGAAATGGATGGTTTTACAATCCATCACCTCCTCCTCTGCTCTGACCACCTTCATTTCTCACCTTCTAAGGTAGTAACCTGGGGGAGGAAATGATTCTACTCTGAATAAAATATGAAATATTTACTCTGTATCATTGATAGGTTCATTTTTTATTTTGTCTGCTGTGGGCTCTGGTAACAGTATGTTGCATGTATTGCTGTCTTTCTGAATTGTCAAATAAAGCCAATCAATCATTCAATACCAGATCTTCTATGATTGATGCTACTTAAAAGATACAGCATATAATCGTATTATTAATTTAGTTGGCATATTCTGACACTGACACAGGGACAGACTACTAAATAGAGCTTGAAAGAGGTGGGATAAGATTGAGCTTTGCCACCAGAGGTAGTTTATATTGCTATTCCTAAAGGCTTCTTGAAGTCTGGACTTTTTAGTTATTTATCCTTGATAATTATTTTCTATAATTATTATCTACACAGTGCAGTATCTTGTATGTTATTTTGTATTGATCAAATAATAAACTAAACTTAAACTAAACTAAATTGTACAATAGTTATACAAGAGGCTGAATCATGTGGACTACAATTAGCACCACTGTGTGGTTAATATATTGATGCAAAGTTTAAGGGGAAACTGCAGCATACTGCAATGTTTCAATGGACAATGATGGAAACTAATTCAAATAAAATACTTGTCGTTGACTGATTCAATTATTCAGGTGCTAGTCCTGCTGTAGATTAGCTGTAGACAGACAGACAGACAGACAGACAGACAGACAGACAGACAGACAGACAGACAGACAGACAGACAGACAGACAGACAGACAGACAGACAGACAGACAGACAGACAGACAGACAGACAGACAGACAGACAGACAGACAGACAGACAGACAGACAGACAGACAGACAGACAGACAGACAGACAGACAGACAGACAGACAGACAGACAGACAGACAGACAGACAGACAGACAGACAGACAGACAGACAGACAGACAGACAGACAGACAGACAGACAGACAGACAGACAGACAGACAGACAGACAGATAGACAGACAGACAGACAGACAGACAGACAGACAGACAGACAGACAGACAGACAGACAGACAGACAGACAGACAGACAGACAGACAGACAGACAGACAGACAGACAGACACAACCAAATGCATAATCTCCTTCAGGTCTACCGCCTGGAGGAGATAATAATGACTCATCGAATGAGATTTTTAGTGCACTCAAATTAAATAGAAATGTGTATTTGAGTCACAAAACGCAGTCTTTTATTTTCAGTCGATTTAATTAATAATATCACAAATGGCATGCTGATATTTCAAATGAAAGGCAGATTTTCCCATGAACGTACGGTTATGTATATAACCATAGTTATATGAGTAGTGACGCTCTGCGTCAAACTGTAATACTCTTCCATATCAGTATTAGCACTGAATACATTTTCACATGCACCTTTACACACCTCATCTGTCTGGTCACACCCCCATCCACTCTTCTACATAAGCAGGGGTGTGGCCATACTAACAGCTCCTTCCCAAGTCTTTCACCACAAAGGCAAGACCACAGGGTCCTCAGTGAGTCCGACGCAGAGCGTCACTATACTCATATAACTATGGTTATATACAAACCGTACGCTATACATCGTATAGCTCCGCTCTGCGTCATACTGTAATACAGGAGCTAAGCAGAGCGAGACCTCGACAAATGTACCCGCTGAGGTCCCCCACAACCATCAGAACCGGGGAGGAGCCGAGCCCCCGGACCCCCCTAGCGGAGGACGGGAGGGTATCGGATCCGACTGTGCGAAGAGGAGTTTAGCAACTCAACGCACAGGGTGAGCAGACCATGGGACTTACCCACGACTACACAAACGCGCAACCCACATGCCACTAGGGAACGAACGGAAAGGAACAAACCCCGGTTACAACCCCTAATATCACGGGGTCAAGAGCAAAAGCCCAATCCCGTGGCAAGGCCGTGGCAAGGCCGTAGCAGCGGAGCGCGAAGGAGGACCCAGACCCAGGAAGGGACTGGACCCCCCGAAAAGGGGGCCTGGAGAGGCCAACAACGCTGCAGCATCGAGACCCCACCAGGCGGTCACTAGTGACACCACCCCCCACATCGCCAGCGTATTTGGACAGGGCCCATCCAAGAGCAGGCCCTTCCCCCCTACAGCACGCCGCCCCGAAGCACTCAAGAGGCTACACCGACAGCGGGACCAGGCAGTGCACCGGGGAGATGACCCCCAAAAGAGGTCGATCCCTCAATCCAGGCAACAGGCCACTTGACCTGAGCCTGGAGCACTGCGGACTAGACAGACGCCAAAGGGGTCTGCTGAAACAGCACCCCGGCGGAAGGGGCGTATGCTGGCATGTTGTGCACCATGTCGCAGCCTCCACAAAAAAACCCTCGACTCTCTAGAGGGGCCGAGGCAGAGAAGGCTGACATGATTGGCAGACGTCATGAAAGGTGCGGGGGCACACTCACAGGTAGACGGGGCCAAACCCGGCCTACCCCGAGAGTTGACTCCGCTACCAACACACCAGGGAACCAACCACCCCCTTGGTTATAACATGAGGCGGTTGTTCCTATAACCCCCCAAGAAAAAACTCCAAAACACAACTGCGGGCATACACTGGCTATACCGCAGTACAAGTGTTTCAGTTTTCAAGAAGGGGTTAACCCAGGCCAACGGGTCGACGAAAACTATTTCGAACCCAGGCCCGGCGGACCGGGACGTACACAGGGATACAAGAACCACCTCAACAGCCCCCTCCCAGCCCTGCATAAGCAGGAGAAGAGAGGGGCAAAAAAGAATGGAGAAGGACCAGGCTCCCTCAGCACAGCGCAAGGTACAACACAACATGGCCAAGCAACAGTGAAGGGTAACACGTAGTAACAAAACCACAAACATCTCCATAACGTCAAACCCTGCAACGCCCGGGCCAACCCGGCATTTTTCCCCCCGAAAAAAGCACAAGTCCCTCAGGGTACCAGAACAGCAGATCTGCGCCCCCCGGCGGACAACGGGTTAACTGACCTGGTCCGGCGCAACCAGAATCAGTCCCGTGCCCTAATCACGCGTGTCGATCCAAAACATTATAGAGGGCGCCACCCAGACGGTCCCCTTCGTACCGTGCCCGGTGGCCCACCCCAAGGGCGTGAGACCCCTCTACCAATGCTTTGATCTATTCTGTTAACATCCCACAGATATGAATGAGAATTCATCGAGACAAGCCTAGTACACTGGCGCTCGGAAGAGACAAACTCCATCCCAGTTGCCCCATAAAAACGCTGTTTCAATGATGAGCAACCAAGGCATGCAAGCCCATGACGTTACACGAAAGATCAGAAGCACCCAGGGCCAGCACTATGTACACGTCGAGACCCAAAACATATCAAGGGACATTCTAACAAGAACCCAGATACCGCTCCCTGGGGAGTAACGTACCCTATGACGGGGGGAATCCCATGACTCAACCGACCATTACCGGCGAGGAGTCAGGGAATTCCCTAAACAATACCCCGTCAACCTGCTCCATAAAGGAGGGCACGGGGAACCCCCAGAGAGACTTCCCACGTGAGCAATAAATTGAAAAGACATATTGCAACATTGAGCTATGTAACAATTGGACTAGGACTCTCCGAGGAGGAGGCTCTGAAACTCTGAGGAGGCTCCCTCACTGAGAGGGAGGCTCTGAACTCACCGAGGAGGCTCTGAAACTCCCTGAGGAGGAGGCTGTGAAACTCCCTGAGGAGGAGGCTCTGACCCAATATACACACTACTAATAGGGAGCAGAGCAGAAGAACAAATAGTCTCTACTGCGTTGCATCACCCACCAAGCTCAATACAATACAACAGAGCAGAACTTCTTTTTAAGTTCTACTCACCTTGACAATCTGTGGAGGAGGCTCTGAAACTCTGAGGAGGCTCCCTCACTGAGGGGGAGGGTCTGAAACTCACAGGAGGCTCTGAAAGTCCCTGATGAGGAGGCTCTGAAAGTCCCTGATGAGGAGGCTCTGAAACTCCCTGAGGAGGAGGCTCTGAAACTCCCTGTAACAGAGGTCCACAACATGGAGCCTGAATAACTCACGGAAGTCTCACAACCAATAGAAACACACCCAGTGACGTACTCTATGGCGGGGGGAATTCCATGGCCCACCGCCCAATATGGCGTGGGACCAGGAAACTCTCCCCCCCCTCCCTACCCTGTGACCCGCTGATCCAGCAACGTGACAGGAAGCCCGAAGGACAGGAGGTTTTGACCCCTGACCAATCAGAAAAAGGGGAGGAAGGTTTTACCAGTTCACCCCATCATGACCCCTCACCCCTGATATGATGCAATGACAAAGCAGAGCCATGACACCAGTCATAGCGTGCTACATGAAGCGTTAACAGCTTCACATAGACTCATGTGCGAACCTGCCATCTGAATTTTTACACCTTTCCTAAAGGAAGAAAAACACAGACCAAAAGAGGGCCCCTTTAAGGGCCCTGGTACAAGAGCTTACACATGTGACTTCTGTAGGCCAACACCTAACCCAGTTGTGGATCTTAACGACACACACAACCCTCCATCACAACAAAAAAGGCAAAAGTACACTCTCACTACCGTAAGAGGAACGCCGTTTTTCATAACGAGAGAAGACACAAGTCCTCGATTAAGTACTGGCCACAGGCCTTGCTAAGTCCACATGACAGCGACCAAACAATCTTTTCTAGAAAGAAATTGCTTCTCTAAGCAGGAGCACAACCCCAGCAGAAGCTGAGGGGTTACACCGTATCCCCACAAACATAGTGAAACAATATATTGTAAACAAAATCATGTTTGAGGGGAGGGGGTGGGCCCAGGGAAAAACCGAGGGGAAAAACCACCCCTCACCACCTTACCCCTGATACGACTCGGTTGAACAGGTACAGCCCTGTTAATATGTGAACACGCCACCTTTTATTGTCATCACAAGCTGAGAGAGGGACTCACCCCTCGATCACATGCCACTATGCATAGCTTTGCAGGGTTTTTAACCCAGCCAGTTGTGAGCTCAACTACGTTGCCTAACGTTACATGAACACACAACTTCTCATCATACAACAAAACCAGTTCATTTTTACTCATGTAAAAAACAACGCCGTTTTCTAGGTAGAGAGAAAGCTATACCAGCGATCAAGACAATTCACACACAACACATGTCGCATCCCCAAATGTAGTGAAGCAACATACGTTTTGGAAAAAAACATCGTTATTACAAAACATTCAGAAGGGAAGGAAGGAAGAGGGGGGAAGTGTCCAAAGGACCCTTACCTGCACCAATGAACGCAGGCTGAGAGGACCGCAACACTGGTCTCCACGTTGACGAAGGTCCTCGCTGGCGGGGCAAAAGAAGCTAAGACGCCCCCCTCCAACAGCCGATCATGATGCAGGGCCGACTACATCCTCTGTCAAAGATGATGTCGTAGTCAGAGTGTTATGGCCTGCTATTCTCACGGCTAATGTTCAACGGTGTAGCATAAGCTAACAGCTAACTCCAGGCTAACTGGTAGCATCAGGCTAACGTTCCCAGCCGAGCAAGCATACAGAGCTAGCGTCGTAGCTAACAGCTAACTGGCTAACAGGTAGCACAACCCAGCTAGAACGCAAGCCAAGCAGCTATCACCGAAACTGTATAACGAGAGAACACAGCGGTTAGGTGGCCGAGCGGAGATTGCGTTCGTCACCAACCCCGGAGCTGTGAGCTGGATTCGCCTGTTCGAATCCAGCTCACAGCTCCGGGGTTGTCACCAGCTTGGCTGGCCGTCTGCACTAATACAATTGGCTGTATTAGAGGGTGGGAGAAGCTGGCGGGGTGGGTCCGGGTCGTTGTAAACAGCGACTCCTACAGTTCGGTCGGGGCGCCTGCTAAGCGCGGATAGGACTTGAGGGGGATAGTGTGATCCTCCCACACGCTACGCCCTCTCGATGAGAATCCGCGCTGCCAGGTGAAAAGAAGCGGTGATTGGCTGGACGTGTGTCGGAGGAAGCACGTAGTAGCCTCCACTCTCCCAGATGATCTGACTGTGGGGGGTAAGTGCGCAGCGACCAGGAAGGGACTGGGAATTGGCATACGACTAACATTGGGATGGGAGAAAATCGGAGGAAAATGGAGGGGGAAAAAGACAAAAAAAAAACAAAAAACAACAAGAGAACACAATATAGGCCAACACTTCCGCCGTCTGTCCCTCTCCTCATCCGAAGAGAGAAGAGGAAAGAAGTCAACACAGTCTTCAGAACGGTGATTAACAGACACAGCGGTGCCGGCACAATTCCCTCATGGGCTGCAGCCGACTAGAGTGTGGAGGAATTCTTATAACGAAACACCAAACCCACTTCCCTCTCGCTGGGTAACTTTCATCTTGAAAGGTGGGGCCTCGCACGGTGACAGAGAGTATCCGTTCGTCCAGAGATCCGGGGGTTTGAATCGCAGATTCGGATACGGTCCCAGGCAAATAGAGCTCCCAATGAGGAGCTCATGTAGCGTGGGCGTCAAACCAGAAGCCTCTCCACGCCGCTAAGAGGCAGCAAAAAGGGTACCAGCCTGGAGCCGGCTTTCGTAAGTCGTGTAGCCATTCGCCCCATAGCAACACAACTGGCGCTCGCATATCAAAACCATCACTCACCTGGAGAGGCAGCTAGCCCTCACAACAGCCGAGCGCCTCTCAAGCAAAGTCCAACTGCAGAGCGGAGGTAATACCTGTCCAACTGCAGCTGGAGGAATGCAGGTGGGGATTAGGGCAGCGACGCGAGCCCCTAATACGAAAATGCCGGTGGAGGTCAGAATGATCATCATCTTCTAGACACCCCAGTGGCGAAGACATTATCGCTGTATTTCCTCGAAAATAGTGAGAGAGAAAACACCGATATAATGTCAACGTAGCTCCTTCATCGTAGCTCCTATTCCTTTCTTCAATATTTCAGCAGTCTCAAAGTGGTGTATACAGGCACTTGCCATGGTGAAAACTAAAGAAGGAGCTGTTAGTATGGCCACACCCCTGCTTATGTAGAGGAGCGGATGAGGGTGTGGCCAGACAGATGAGGTGTGTAAAGGTGCATGTGAAAATGTATTCAGTGCTAATACTGATATGGAAGAGTATTACAGTATGACGCAGAGCGGAGCTATACGATGTATAACCATAAATATAGATGAACAGAGAGGTGTGCTATTTACATAACACTGTGACTAGCTGGCAAGCGCTTGCTGTTAGTAAATGTCACACAACCGATCCATCAGAATTTTGCAGAGTTCAACCTATGATGTATCTGTGTCCATCAACATCATACACTGAGCAAGAAAGGATTGGTGTTTGTCTCCGAAGGTTCAAAAGTAAATGCTTCCTCTCATATCCTTCACTGTCACTCTAGGGGACAAGTTGGATAGACCACTTGGATTTATTGATTATCTACATTACAGTACGTGTAAACTTTAGACCTAATGTATTGCACAGATTGACAGTAGTATAGGCTTTCTAAAGGACATGCTTTTCCTTCAGATATGTTGTATGCTCAACCTTCATATGGAATGAGCCTTCCTCGAACGTATTAGCCCTTGGCCACACAAATCAGAGGCCTTGACTATAATTGCAGGCTAATGATTTTGATATTTGGTAGCCTCTGGCATGTTCATAGATTTGGCATTAGTGGCCTGAGGATTGCAGGCCTGTCAAGGAGCAGGGCCAAACAATGTACACGATTTAGTTCTATATCTGCTGTAATACAGTAGGTAACCAGACAGACATGCTTTTTGTATCCATAGATATCCTAAAAACATATTGAACCTATGTACATTCTTTAATACTATATACATTATTTCAAGTGTGTGTGTGTGTGTGTTTGTGTGTGTGTGTGTGTGTGTGTGTGTGTGTGTGTGTGTGTGTGTGTGTGTGTGTGTGTGTGTGTGTGTGTGTGTGTGTGTGTGTGTGTGTGTGTGTGTGTGTGTGTGTGTGTGTGTGTGTGTGTATGTGTGTGTTGATTGATTGAAAACTTTATTAACAGATTGCAGAATTGGTACAGTACAGTACAGCTCAATACATACAATTGTTAAGGGGATGCAGACCAGAGAAAGACTTTTGTCTTGTTTACATCAGGGTCCCCCATTTTCAATTCATCATAACATATATGACATACATGATATCGCTGCTGTCGGGACAAAACCTCATAACTCCATTTTTTGAATTTTTTATTTTATTATATAAATCAACTCCGTAGATCATCCTCCATATGTGTGTGTGGGTTTTACAAAGTTTAAACAATGGGAAAGCATTAAACCGATCATCTGTCTAAACCTCTTAACTCTATTCACCCTCAAATCTGTGTTAGTTTTTTTCATCTGCTGAAAAGTTGGGTTTTTGGAGTTATGAGGTTTTGTCCCGACAGCAGCGATATACAGATAGACAGTACTGCTACATCTATACATTTATGACATACCAGATTTGCAAATACAGTACTGTTTGTGATACGAAAAGAGTCCAGAAAAGAGAGTATATACATTTGACGTAGAAACTGTACATTGAGTGTGTGTGTGTGTGTGTGTGTGTGTGTGTGTGTGTGTGTGTGTGTGTGTGTGTGTGTGTGTGTGTGTGTGTGTGTGTGTGTGTGTGTGTGTGTGTGTGTGTGTGTGTGTGTGTGTGTGTGTGTGTGAATTAAATTCCCGACAGTGGTACCTCCAGCTTGGTCAGTCGTCCCTATGAACACAATTGGCAGTATTCACAGGTGGGAAGCCAGTGGGTATGAGTCCTAGGTTGTTGCAACAGTGACTCCTACTGGCCTGTTCAGCAGGGAGGGGATCTAGGGGAGATAGCATTAACCTACACACGCGGTACACTCTCCCAGTGAAACTCCTATAGCTTTCAGGTGAAAATAAGTGGTTGGCGACGCCACATGTATCAGAGGAGGCATGAGGTAGGGGATTGGGGGATTGGAGAAAAATATGAAAAGGCAAAAAAAACATGGGTGTAATAAAAACATATTTTGATTGTTACAGATCCATTAGACCAAACGTCAAATGGATGCAGTTGGATCTTGATGTGGGGAATTCCTTGTCCATGCCTGGATTTCATTGATCGTACTATGGCATTGACAGATCTACAGAATTATCTTCTTTCCTGGTCCTGAGACAATGACTTTTGTCAGAAGTACTCTATTGCAGACTTGAATTATCTAACAACATGACAGGAGAGCTGGACTGCATGCTTTCCCATGAGTTCAGAGAACTAACAGCCATCATTCATGTTAGGCCAGCCTGTGCTCTGTGACTGTAGAAGCAGGTGCTGTGGCAGGACAGTGGAAGGCCTCTCCCCGGCTTTGCCTTCACTGCTGCCCACTTGTTAATGACTGGGTTGTGGGAAACCGGTCCTTTGTGTACACTGTTATAAAGCACTCAAAGCCTCCAGGATGGCAGCAAGCTCACTCCTCGGCCCCAGGGCACTCTGTTGAGAATAAGACATGCCTCATGCTTTGTTTTCCTGCTTCACAGGATGAAAATAGAAAGGTGCACTCAGTAGAACGCAAATCCCAGACAGCCACACATGTTTTTTCTCTCTCTAACTCTTTCTCTCTCTCTCTCTCTCTCTCTCTCTCTCTCTCTCTCTCTCTCTCTCTCTCTCTCTCTCTCTCTCTCTCTCTCTCTCTCTCTCTCTCTCTCTCTCTCTCGCTCTCGCTCTCTCGCTCTCTCGCTCTCTCTCTCTCTCTCTCTCTCTCTCAGAGCAAATATTAACAAATGACTATTACATTATTATACTGTTGCACTAGCACACTATTATATGTTATTACACTGTTACACGATTACACACTATTACACTGTTGCATTAGCACACTATTATATATGATTACACTATTACACATTAAACACTATTACACTATTACACCCTATTACATGGTAAGGCAAATATATTGGTCATGTTTGGTGGAAATCGGATAAGGAGATACACTAATTTGTAGGGCTGTCTTAAATACTTCGAAGCTTCGTTCGATGGGCATGGGATTCAAATATGAAAGTAAAATTTGAATATATTAAAAAAAGTATTATTATTATAATTTTCTTTTTGCTAAATCAACTCTGCCTCTCTTTGTTAATTACAACAAGCAATGCTGTTTGTTATTTACGATGAGGTCAGACTCGGCACTGACAGATTTGTGTTCATTGTGCTGCTTTTATAAAGCCTCAAATGACGGCCTACAATATTTCATGAAAGCAAAGTGTTTCGTTTGTCTAAGATTTAA
Organism: Notolepis coatsorum; assembly: GCF_963971535.1. Classification (NCBI taxonomy): domain Eukaryota; kingdom Metazoa; phylum Chordata; class Actinopteri; order Aulopiformes; family Paralepididae; genus Notolepis; species Notolepis coatsorum. The sequence goes on along the minus strand of NC_140165.1, from coordinate 150,769,084 downwards.
AAAGGTTTAAACTTTACAGCACTGACAAAGTTGAACAAAGTGATGTACAAGTCCCACAACATAATTTTTTTTTATATTATTTATCATTTTTTATTTAATTTTTTTATCTCGAAGCTTCAAATTAAAATCGAATCTCGGCCCCGAAGCTTCGAATTCCAAACAAATATTCGAAGGTCAGCCCTACTAATTTGATTATTGAACATTTGGCCTCAGAAACGTGGGCAATGACAAAAAGGGTGATGGTGGTGTTAAGGAGCTGTGATCGGAAGATGTTGAGGTATGTGGCGGGAGTCAGATGGCAGGACGGGAGGACCAGTGCAGAGGTGGATGAGATCTGTGGGGTCAGGGAAATTGATTTCAAGGTGAGATATGGACGTTATTATTATTATTGTTTTTTTTTATTTTAATTTTTTGCGAGGCCCCCCTTCCCGCGAGGCCCTTTTTCATCACAGACCTAAAATCTAGTTTTGCTTATATGCTTATATATTTCACATTAGACACGTTCCTGGCTCTGAGGCTCTGCAGGCAGCAGAATTGGTTTCAATGAGGGGAGGGGTTACAGCCAGGTAAGGTAGCGTCTGTTGAGTTTTCATTGTGTGTGTCTGTGTGCGTGCCGGGGGGGGGGGGGGGGGGGGGGGGGGGGCGTGAACCGACTCATTGCCAGACGTGAGCGATTCGACTCACGCTCACGGCAATGAATCGGCTCTTATGAACGAGTCGCTCATGACCGACCCATCACTAGCGTCTGACTATTTCGCGCGTGCAGCATTGGAGCCTAGGTTATGCCAGCCAAGATGAAGAGGACATCGTTCGGCAGATGGACTGAAGATGAAAGTTGTTGCATGTTAGACAGTTCAGTCAGGCTAGCCATTAGCTACGTTATAATATTAAGTGTGGTTCAGTCGGGATATAGCCATGATGATGTCGGCTAGTAGCTAGCTTAGCTAAAGGCTAACTAGCGTTAGCTAACCTAGAGACAGCGCGTGCAGCATTGTTATGCCAAGATGAAGAAGATGGTCGTTCGGCAGATGAACTTCATCAACTCCACGCGGTTGTCTCCATCCTCTTGGACGTTTGGTGAGTTTTTAATGCACTCTATTCTATTCCCGCCGTGGATATCTCTCTCTCTTATCTCTCTCTGGAGCCAAACTGGCCGACTAGCTGTTGTAGTACTAGTAGCTAACGGTGTGTGGCCTGGTGTCAGCACCTGTATTGCTTTTCTCATGTTGTACAGTTTTTCAGTGGTAGCCGCATAGCTTGCTTCTGCGTTAGCTAATGGTTAGCGATAGCCGGGTTGAGCTAACTGTTAGCCAGTTAGCTGTTTAGCTACGACGTTAGCTGCCGGCTGCGCTCGGCTGGGAACGTTAGTTTGATGCTATCAGTTAGCCTAGAGTTAGCTGTTAGCTTGTGCTACGACCATTGACATTAGCCGTGAGAATAGCAGGGGGTTCTGGCACTCTGACTACGACATCATCTTTGACAGAAGATGTAGTCGGGCCTGCACCATGACAAGGCTCCGGCCATAGCTTCTTTTTGTCCCGCCAGCGAGAGGCCTTTCGTCAACGTGGAGACCTGTGTTGCGGCCCTTTCGCCCTGCGTTCCTCGTGCAGGTAAGATGTCATGACATTACCCCACTCTTCCTTCCTTCCCCTCCCGAATGTTTTGTTAATAACGATGTTTTTTTTCCAGGCAAAACATATGTTACTTCACAACATTTGGAGATACGACATGTGCTGTGTGTGAATTGTCTTGGTCGTTTGTGTAGCTTGGGTAGCGTTGGGCCGTTGGCCAAAGCTGTGTGTGGCCTGGTGTCAGTACCTGGCTAGCCTATTTAGCTGAATGCTGTTTAGCTGTTTTCTCTGGTATAGACCTCTCTTCTCTTTGGATTTAAGTGTTGATCTTTGTCCTTTTGGATCTATGTATATTCATGTTGCCTTTGTGAAGTTATCTTTTCCTTCTGTTTTGTTCTTCCATTAAAAGTTGAATATCCTTTTAGGGCTCATCTTTGCTTATCTCTCTCATACATGCTCTCTCTCTAACACACACACACGACAAACACACATGCTCTCTCTCTCTCTTTCTAACACACACAGTCTGCCTATGGCGGCCTTTCTCAGATGGCTAGGCTGTGCTCGCTGAGTCTGTACCTAGTCAAGGATCTTCAGTCACAGTGCTCAGGTATTCTGCCACTGTGTACTCTCTGTTTAGGGCCAAATAGCATTTCAATTTCTTTCCAATGTGTCTCTCTCTCTCTCTCTCTCTCTCTCTCTCTCTCTCTCTCTCTCTCTCTCTCTCTCTCTCTCCCTCTCTCTCTCTCTCTCTCTCTCTCTCTGTACACTGTATATTGACTGTAGAACGGGAGCTCTCTCTCGCTCTCTCTCTTGCTATATGTTGACTGTATCATGCCCAGCCTCGGGCAGCGCTATTATTTAAGAATATGTTGACTGTATGAAAAAATAAATAAAAATTATATATATATATATTTTTTTTACCTTTTGGGGGGGGGGGGGGGGGGGGCTCGCGTTTAAATCTCGCACAGGGCCTCGCATTTCTCCCAGGCGGCCCTGGCCTCGCGCACCTACGCGGCCGACCCAGGTTCGATCCCAGCTCCCGTCGTTATTTGTCGCATGTCCTCCCCACCACCCCCGAGTTGAGGGAGGAGTTGATGGTTGCAGTTAGGAATGGGAGGATGTGTATTTGAGATACACTAATTCTAAAATAGAAATTCTGGCCTGATGGTGGCACTAGAGGACAGATCAATCCTAGAGTTCATCCTACAGTGGTCATTGTTGAGATCAGAAGCTCTGTGTAGGATTGTTAGTAACTGTCTAACTGTACATATGGCTGTTTACACTAGTAACTGTTTACCTGCATATATAATTGTCTCCACCAGTGACTGTCTAGTTGCATATATATCTGTTCCCACTAGAAGGTGCTCTAGGCGGAGCCACCCAGGTACTCCACCTTGTGGCGAGTATAAAAGCAAAGGTATACTCCCATTTCGTTCTCTCCCCCAATGTCTCTCAGTGAGAGAAGAACATGTATGTTACTGCTGCTCTTTCCATGTGAATAAAAAGAAACCACGCCAGTTCAGGCTCAAGATAGAAACCATGCCTCTTGACCACATTATTGTCGCCCTATAGCCGAATTCTGTTAACAGGTTATGGGCCCAGATAACGCCGGGGCGAAATAGTGGAGGTACTGTAGCAAGCTTAACTGAAGTATAGGCTAGGATAGCGCCGGGAGCACCGCGTGGCTAGACGCTAGGCCAACAAGAGCGAAAGATAAGCATACCATTAACAAAGAGGATGGAAAACAAGAGAAGAGGCAAATGGTCGACATTCAATGGACAAGCAGAGAACTACGAGCTCTGGGAAGAGCGCATTCTGTGCTGCATGCACGGGGCAGGGCTGAAGGAGACGATCCTGGGGGCCCCCACCGGAGAACTGACAGCGGAAGAGCAAGCCCTGGACGACCAGCGGAACACAAGCGCGTACTGTGAGTTAGCGCCGATGCTCGACGACACCAGCCTGGGTCTGATATTCCGCGACACTAAAGACAGAGGCAGAGAAAGCCTGGCGGTATTGAGAGAGCATTTCATCGGGCGAGAAAGACCCAGAGTCGTGGCCCTCTACACAGCACTAACGGGCCTGAGGAAGGGGACCACCGAAACCGTGACCGAATACGTCAACAGAGCGGAGCAAATCATGACGCCACTGAGGAGTGCTGGAGAAGCACCAAGCGATGGGCTAATAATGAGAGGACTACCGGAGCTGTACAAACCGTTCACACTCCTGGTAACACACGGTTCAACGGACATTACGTTGGGACAATTCAAGGCTAAGTTAAGGAACTTCGAGGCCTCAGAAGACACCCACCCAGCCGCCGCAGAGGAGGGGGAGAGGGTGCGACGCCAAGAGAGAGAACCAGGACCACGACGGAACTGGCGTGTTGGCGATGCTGAGATAAAGGCCATCGGAGAAGCGAATGCACAAAGACTGTCTGGTGTAGCTTCTGCATATCCACGGGACACACAGACAGAGCGTGCATGAAAAAACACAACCAGAGCGCGCGATACGCGCATGGACAAGATGGCGGCTACGGACGAGACGACGGCCATGAACGAGACGGAGGCCACGGACAAAATGGTGACTACAGACCAGGCGAAGGCCACGGACAAAATGGCGGCTACAGACGCGACGAAGAGGATAACGGGACAAGAAGACTGCGCTTTTGGAGCGAGGACGGCGGGCATCGCCGGACCGGCCCAGCTGCAGCGGGCCCAGAGAAGGGGACTGATCGTGGACACGGGCACGTCGTCCCATGTCATCAACGACAGGAGTCGGTTCAAGAACTTAGACAACACTTTCCACCCGGAGAGGCACTGCATGGAGCTGGCGGATGGTAGACGCATCTACGGATTGGCACAAGAGAGGGGAGACGCACAGGTATGCCTCACGGACAACAAGGGGCGCCGGCGTACGGTGACGCTAAAGAACGCTCTATACGTACCATCGTTCCCACAAGGACTATTCTCTGTAATAGCTGCTACTGCAAGCGGCGCCAAGGTATTCTTCGAAAAAGGTAAACATTTTCTTGTAGAACCTGACGGTACCCGGTTTGACATAAAGATGTACAGTACCAGAGAATATTTTATCTGAAAACGGAGTGTAATGACAACGACCAGTGTAACTGAGGGGTACAATTCCCTGACTGTATTGATAAGTATGGTATCATTAAACCACTACCGTCTTATGCACTTTAATTACTGGCCATACAGTACATGATATATATAATGATGAACACTTCCCACAATGAAATCGGTTCCACACAAAGTTGTAATTAAGTATTTATTGCAGCAAAAGGTACATAATATACTTCTCTATTTCACTTTGAATGCGCTTATAAGGCAAAGGAATGTGCGTAGGCAAATCAATAACGAATGTCCATTCTCTGGTTACGCAGGAGGTAATTATACAACCTGAATCTTAGGGAATTATATCTATGGTACACTAGTAATATAGCGGGAGATACTGGAAGGGTCCCCCCGGTTGTAAGCCAGCAAGGGTAGAGGATTTGTCGGTAATAGAGTCTGGGTCAACGATGATAAGGAAACTCTGAGTACGGGAGACGGTGCAATAAGATCTTGATCCACAGACGAATACAGCTGTTCTCCGTAGCCTGTAGCTCCACAGGGAAGAAAGCTAGCCTGCCTCAGGCTTCTGAGGGGCAGACTCGACGTGGCTCCTCACAGGGTAAATCCCACACACGTGTGGGCGTCGGCGATTCTCCGCTCCATTAATCACAGGACCAAAAGCAAATATAATCCAGCCGTAAAGGGCTATGCAGTCGTCGGGTAGATAATCCAGTGTACATGTCCACACGGTCCTCGTCTAGGGCTCCTCGGGTGAAAGCGCCATGAAAGCAGCCCAGCCTGGATAAGCACTCTAGCTGATACGAGGAAAACATTGGTGATGCTGGTCACTGTAGAACTTTAGCCGCACGATACACTATACACAATTAGACTATTACTGACTTAATAGAATATGTCGCACTCGACGGTATAGCGCCAAACTCTGACACTTCAGTTATTAATTCGCACGCGGTCTCAATGCTCTATTTGGGGCCAAACAGGCCATACTTCACCGCACGTAGTATCGTGGGTGAGGCTTCAACTTATTGGGTAACATACTTCTGTATTCACCTGCGCCGTATTTATACGCTTAGATGAATAAACTAGTACCAGCTTTATTCCTGTCTCATATCCTTGCGCAATACCATTCATGTCCAGGCATGTCCCCGGCGGTGACTTTGAACCTGACTTTGGAGGCATGGCCTTGGCGCCTGTGGACCGCTGTCCAATAGGAGAATGAAATATTATGGTCTGTACTAGGCTAAAGGGATATTCCGTGTATATGTACAAGGAATATACAAGGGGTATCAAACGATATACAAATATTATGCAATATATATCAATCAATAAATATATATATTCGGTTTAATCTGATCCTTTGTAACAGCCGCCTCCTAATTAGTCCCACCTAATTAGCTAAGCAGAGACAGATTAACCGCACTGTCCACTACTCAATGTCTGTTGTGAGGGGTAGAGCAGTTCACAAAGTCATGGGGTCATGGTCGTCATCAATAGTCTCGGGGAGCCTTGGCAACTCTATTAGCCTCGCCACGGGTCGGGTGTAGATCCGCCCTTGGACGAGCACTTCGGCTGCTCGGACCTTTCCGTCGGCACCGGTGATCACTTTGCTTACGCGGCCAGCCGGCCACATAGCTCGGGGTAGTGACTGGTCGATAATCATGACGACTGTTCCTTCTGTCAAATTGTCTCTCTCTTTCACCCATTTCTGGCGGGTCTGTAGAGACGGTAGATAGTGGAGTAGGAAGCTGTTCCAAAACTTGTCAGCCAATACTTGACTGTACCTCCACATTCTTCGGCCGTTCGCTTCTTCAGGCCTGTACACTGTCTGTGGTAGCGCGGGGTCCAGCCGCCCCATCAAGAGTGTGTTGGGGGTGACTGGGTCGACATCTGCTACATCACTTGAGACGTAACCGAGGGGCTTTGAGTTCAATACTCCCTCGATCTCCGTGAGGACTGTCATTAGGACTTCTTCCGCCACGGTCTGGGCCCCAAGCACGGCGTACAGGGCTGTCTTTATTGAACGTACTTCTCGTTCCCAAGTTCCACCGAAGTGAGGTGCATTCGGGGGATTAAACTGGAAGTCAATCTGGTATGGAGCGAGGTGGGTCTTAAGTTCTGGGCCCATAGCTTGGAAGCTCTCTCTCAGCTCTCTTTCTCCGCCTTTGAAGTTTGTCCCGTGATCAGACAGTAATATAGACGGTTTGCCTTTCCGCGATGTGAATCTTCGGAAGGCCATAAGGAATGAGTCTGTGCTCATGGTTGGAAGGAGTTCTATATGCATCGCTCGGGTGGTCATGCATTTGAATACAATACAATACAATACAATACAATACAATACCCCACCGGTTTGGTGTAGACAGTGGCGCTGCTGGCTCTCCGGCTAGTGACGTCACTGGCGCGCCGGCTGTTGTGGAGGGGGGGGGGCAACCGCGAGGGGGGGGGGACGCTCTCTCGTTGTCGGAACACAGTGTGAGAAGAGCATTTATGCAGGTGAACACCAGGAAGGCTGCTGGCCCAGATGGCATAACAGGACGTATACTCAAGACCTGTGCCAACCAGCTGGCCCCTGTGTTCACCGCCATATTTAATCAATCACTGGCGGAGTCAGTGGTCCCTGCCTGCTTCAAGATGTCTACCATCATCCCTGTGCCGAAGAAACCCTCCCCAGCATGTCCAAATGACTACAGACCGGTGGCACTCACCTCTGTGGTCATGAAATGTTTCGAGAGGCTGGTCAAGGACCACATTTGTGCCTCCCTCCCCAGTGATATGGACCCTATGCAATTTGCATACAGGACAAACAGGTCCACCGACGACGCGGTCTCCCAGGTACTGCACAGCACCCTCTCGCACCTTGACCGTCAGAAGGGGGGCTATGTGAGACTGTTGTTCATTGACTACAGCTCAGCGTTCAACACCATAGTCCCCACCAGACTGGTGGACAAGCTGATCGAGCTAGGTCTGAGCTCCGCCCTGAGCGCCTGGGTACTGGACTTTCTGAGCGAAAGACCCCAGGCGGTCAGGGTGGGGGGTCAGACCTCCAACACCATCACCCTGAGCATCGGGTCCCCCCAGGGCTGTGTTCTGAGCCCCCTGCTGTACTCACTCTACACACACGACTGTGTGGCCAAGTTCAGCTCCAACTCCATAGTGAAGTTCGCAGATGACACGGTGGTGGTGGGGCTGATCTCGGACAACGACGAGAAGGCCTACCGGGAGGAGGTTGAGGTACTGGAACGCTGGTGCCAGGACAACAGCCTGCTCCTGAACATTGGCAAAACCAAGGAGCTGATCGTGGATTATAGGAGAGGACAGCAGGAGACACACACACCACTGATGATAAACGGGGCTACCGTGGACAGGGTGAGCAGCTTCAAGTACCTGGGGGTCCACATCTCAGAGGACCTGACATGGTCAACACACATAGAAACAGTAGTAAAGAAGGCGAAACAGCGTCTCTACCACCTGAGACAGTTAAGGAAGTTCAGAGTATCGGGGAAGATACTCCAGTCCTTCTACTCAGGAGCTGTAGAGAGCATCCTGACCGGAAACATCACTGCCTGGTATGGAAACAGCACGGCACAGGACAAGAAGGCCCTACAGAGAGTGGTGCGCTCAGCCGAGCGTACCACGGGTATTGCACTACCCCCCCTGCAGGTTCTATACAACAAGAGGTGCAAATCCAGAGCCTGCAGGATAATGAAAGACCCTCACCACCCCAATAACAGCCTGTTTCAGCTGCTGAGGTCAGGCAGACGCCTGCGAACCCCAGCTACTAGGACAGAGCGGCTTAGGCTCAGCTTCTTCCCCCAGGCCATCAGAGCCATGAACAATGAACATTGAGTGCTCAGAACATTGAACTGTCCACACACAAGCACACATGAACACACACACGACACGCACACTGTGCACGCTCACACACGAGCAGCCACTTAACACTTTAACATGAGCGGGCACACACTCATGTCGCACACACGCACACTTATGGCCAAAGGAAAGGACACTTTAAATTAGAATAACAGGAACAGTGTATTGCACTACCAAAGCTAACTAGCATGTCCCACATGCTCTGTAAATAACTATGTACAGATACCGAGATGTCACTCCATGTTACCTGCTACCTGTTACTGCACAATGGTGTTTCTTCTTTTGATTCTATTATATGTACCACTGTATTGCACATCGTTGCGGGCAAGACCACCCGCATTTCATTGTATACCTGTATGCCGTGACAATTAAAACTCTTGACTTGACTTGACTTGACCGCTTCTCGGTTCCTCTTCCTTTCTTTACATACAGCGGGATAGATTGTTGCTTGCGTGGGGCTATTCTTGAGCGAGCCAGGATGAAAGCAGTATGTATTTCTCCTCCCTCCTCTCGGGCACGCAAGTAGGCCACCGAACCGTAGGCTACTTCGGAGGCGTCGCTGAAGACGTGCAGGTCCATCTGGCACATCTCCGGCCTCACTGTGGGTGGGAAGTAGCTGCGGCGTATGTTGACACCTGGGAGTGAGCTGAGTTCTGTCTCCCACTCTCTCCATGTGGATGCAAGGTGTTCGGGTATGGGGTCGTCCCAGCCCTGGTCCTTGTCCCATAACGCTCTTACAATCATCTTTGCCCTGGTGGTGTAAGGTAGAATACATCCCAACGGGTCATATTGTCTGGCGAGTGTTCTGTATACACTCCGTCTGGTGGTCGGTAGTGCAGTCGACCTTCCCTGCTCCTTGGTCAGGGGTGTGTGTTTATAATGGAGCGAGTCTGTTTTGAAGCGCCAGACTAGTCCTAATGTCATTTCTTGGACTTCTCCTGGGATGGTCGCCATCCAGGTCTCGCTGCTTGCTGCCTTGTCCTCGGGGGAGAGGCTGCGCAATACTTGCGGGTCGCTGCTGGCCCACTGCCTGAGATCAAAGCCGCCTTTGATCAGGGAGGCGCGGAGCTTGAGTAGAAGGGCCTCGGCTTCTTCTGGCGTCGAGACGCTTTGCAGACAGTTGTCCACGTAGAAACTATTTCCTACACTTTGTCGGACCTCTTCATCGGCTGCTGGGTCCTCTGCGACGTGTTTTTGCAGTGCAAACGTAGCACAGCATGGGCTGCATGTGGTTCCGAAAGGGAGGACTTCCCATTGATAGATGGCTGGTTGCTCGTCCCCGATCCTCTCTCTCCATAGGAACCGCAGCAGGGGCTTGTCCTCCTCCACTAGTCTCACCTGCAGGAACATCCCTTTGATGTCGCCGCTGATGGCCACCTTGTCTTGGCGGAAACGTAGTAACACGCCTAGTAGAGAGGGGCCGAGTGTTGGGCTGGGCAAGAGCTCTTTATTCAGATTTTGTGATCCGATCTGGTAGCTGCAGTTGAACACAATACGATCCTTGCCGTTGTGGTGGACTTTGTGGTGCGGCACGTACCATGATTCGGTCGTCTGATCGGCCTCTTTAATGTCAATTTTCTTTATGTGTCCCGCTGTGATTAGCTTGTTAATCTCAGCGCGGTACACAGTCTCTTGAGCGGGGTCTCTGGCTAGGCGCCGCTCTGTGTTCAATAGATACCGCTCCGTCGCTTCTTTTGGGGCGTGGAAGGTAGGCATACCCTCTCGCCTCAGGAGTGGAGTTGCGTATCTCATCACTCCGTTGACTTTGACTCTCTTTGTCCCCTGCTCGAGGAGGGCTATAGCGTAAGTGTCTTCCTTGGAACGAATGTCTTTCTTTTCGTTCTTAAAGGGCATTGTCTCTAGTGTCCATAGCCTCTCGACATGCTGTAGGAGGGTGGTGTCTTCTTCTGTCACTCTGGAGTGGAGGCAGCTAGTGGCTGCTGTTCGGTTAAGGGACCTAGCGAGGGGGCCTTGTAGTGTCCATCCTAGGCGGGTCTCGACTGCTGCAGGACAGCCTCTGGGCCCTGTGTGGACCCGGTCCATCGGGACGATGAGGTCTGCATGGTCGGAGCCTATCAGCAGGGTCGGGGTGGCACCGTCTATGAGCGGTATAGGTAGTTGACGCAGGTGCACATATTTATCCATCAGCTTGGCGATGGGGTAGGTGTACTGCGACAGGCCTATTTCTTGGCTGGTGAAAGCGTTAGTAATCCTATACCGTCTCTCTGGCTGCCCGCTTGCTGCGATAGTGAAGGAGACATTCTCGCCCTTTATCGTCTTTAGATCTCTTCTTATTGTCCGAATCGTCATCTGGTTTTCGCTCCCCCGCAGCCCCAGCTGGGCCGCAGCGGACGCGAGGAGAAGGGTCTTCTCTGACCCGTCGTCAAGGACGGCGTAAGTGTCCATGACCTTGTCTTGGTAACTCAATGTTACGCGGACCACCTTTAAGAGCAGCCGGGCGCCCCCGCTGCTGGCGGGGTCAATGTACATAACACTTGCCTTTGTGCTGCTTGAGGGTGCAGGCTTTCTTCTGTTACTGTCGTGTAGGACGTCTAGGTGGGCTCCGTCACACCGACTACACCTCTTCTTTAAGCGGCAATCGGCTGCCATGTGACTGCGCGCACATCGGTAACAGCGTCGGTTGGACTTTATCCATTGACTCACCTCGTCGGCGGTCATCTTCTTGAACGCGTCACATTGTGACAGCCAGTGTTCATTTTCGCAGTACGGGCACACCATCTTCCACTTCTCTTTCATCGAGGGGGTACTGTGGTTCTTGCTGCTCGGTACTGATTCTGATTGGTGCATGACGGTCACCAATCTGCGGCCATCGTTTGCTCTCCTAGGTCCCTCTCTGGAGCTTGGTGTGCTCCGCATGAACGTATCCAACCGTAGGCTGTTGACTTCTCTCGCCAGGAAGTCGGCTAGGTCTAGGAGGGATGGCTCGGGACCGTTAGGATCACGGTGGTCTCTTTGCCGCCTGAATCGCTCTTGTCGGGCGGGCGGAAGCTTCTCTAAAATCCTCTCGACATTAGAGTTCGCGTACAGTTCGTGCATACCCTTTTCTCTTTGCGCCCCCAGCATCCCTACCAGGGATTGTACCTTGATAGACAGGTCATCTAGTGAGCGATTGTCTGTGGCTGGGGGTAGGCGGTCAATATGCCTTATCTCTTATTACGTAGTCCCATATGCGTCCATATCTTTGGTCGAGTGCTGCTAGAGCCGCGGTGTATGGGGTAGTAGAGGTGGCATAGGCCAGCGCTATATTGTGCGCTCGGGGCACCTTGAGGTGCTTCAGTAGGATAGCATATTTGTACGGTTCATCAGCTACATCGGACATCATTGTCTCTAAGCACATTCGTAGCTCTGTGTACTGTGCTCTGTTCTCGTGTGTGAAGTCCGGCAACGTCGGTGTGCCAATGTATGATGCCATGGATGGCTGGCACATCGGTGAGCATTGGAAGAGAGGCCTCCTAGGCGAGTCTCCTCTTACGCCTCTTGGTGGGCTGGTACCTGCTGGATACCATGGCCCGCGTACCCAGGTGCTGTTCCTCGGGGCTGGTCGTGCGTCAAGCTCACCCGTGAATTGAGTCGGGGGTCTGTAGCGCAGAGCCGCGGGGGTAAAGCCTGGGCTGTACTGGACCTCCTGGTCCTGTGGAGTACTGTGCTGCTGTTGGGCTTGACTCTCCTCCTCTCCCTCTTCTTCTTCCTCTGGCAGGTCATCTAGATCCTGTAGTCGTCTATTTAGCCTCTCCGCGGTGTAGACCGTTTCTTCCTTGTAGCTGGGTCTCACTTGGACCGGACGGGGAAGGGGTTCGGAGGGGGGTATAGGCTCTCTCTGGTGGTCGGGCTCAGGGTCGCTTGATCGGGTCGGGGAGGGTGCCCTTGACCCTTGTCTTGACGAGGCCCTGGAGCCCCGTGCGGAGGGAGGGGGTGTTGCCCTGGTGATCAGCTGCTCCATTATCTGCGCTTGTAATCGGTCGCGCTCGGCTTCGCGCTTGGTGAGAGCGAGGTCGCGCTCTGCTTCTCTTTGGGCACCGGCAGCGGCGCGCTGGGCTTCGGCGGCGGCGCGCTGGGCTTCGGCCCGGTCTCTTCCCATATTCTCTTCCGTCTGAAGGCGTCTAATCTCTAGACGTGTACGATCTTCGTCGCTCCGTTGCTGCGCTTGAAGGCGTTCTCTTTCCATGGAAGAATGTTCGCGCTCACTAAGCGTCTGTGCTTGGAGTCGATCGCGCTCTGTTGAGGCTGCCAGGCTGGCGATGAAGGCCTGTGCCAGCATCTTGTCCGCCTCGCTGGGGGAAGACGCTGGTTGAGGTGATCCGCTCCTGGTAGTACTCGTTGGAGATCCGTTCTCCTGTGGCGAGTCGAGGAGATCCATCTCCGGGGTGCTCGCCTCTTCTTGTAGTGGGTCGAGTTCCATCCCTGGAGGGCTGTCTTTATCCTGGAGCTCTCCGGGGACTACTTCTTCGGTCTTGGCGGGGGGTAAAGTCATGTCAGGTCCCTCCTGGTCCCCACCGTGAGCTTGGTCAGTTACGTTAGAACCCACTAGGGCCTCTATTGGCGGGGTAGCCTGGTCGATAGGGTCGGACATAATTTTACTATCTACTTTTTCCGCGTTTACCGTCTGTAGAAAGCTAGGTGGTATATTGGCAACGTAATCCTCTAAGTACTGAGGTGTCTGCCGTCTACGCTGCAGGCGATCTATTTTAGGAGAACCGTTTTGTGGAGTGTTCATCATTGGCCATGTCAATATTAATACCACTATATTAATATTACACTAGTTACCCTCCGGCTCGAAGGACCAATAGACCTTTCCCCGCTGTCAATCACACAGAGAATAATAACCAATAAGATTGCCCGATTTCTTAAGGCCGCGCCCCTTGAAATAGAGCCGCCATGATGTCTCACAGATAGCCAGCCAGTCCTGCATTGTTGTTGTCGAGAAAATGGTTCTTAGATGTGCTTGGGGAACGTGCAATAATGACCAGAGATATCCAGAAAGACTAAAGGGAGCGCGTTTTATAAATTTTCCAAAGCCTAAAACACAGTTGGAATTTTTTTTAAAGTGGATTAAGGCTTGTGGACGGCCCCATACACAGCTGAATGTGGACAAGATCAACAAGAACAAGGCTGTATGCTCAACGGTAAGCCCGAAAAATATGCTTCAGTAATATATGCTTCAACATTTGAGTTAAACAGAAGTCATCACTTGTTATCTTATATATACTGTATATAGATAGATAGATAGATGGCTAGCCGATCGTTAGGTAGCCAGCTATTCATAGCTAATGCTAACGCATGGTTAACCTAACGTTAACCTAACGTTGCCAAAAAGAGTCTCCGAAAACATTCCGATCAGTTCATGAGCTGAAGGAAAACTACATCTACAGCTACTTAGTCAACACCCTTGAAAATTATGAATTGGAAGTTGTCCAGTTGATTCTAACAACCGAACTAACGTTAGCTAAATGTTAGTGTACTGTAAATGTCCAAACCCCCCCTCCTAATGTACAGTTTCCTCCCCCTCGTATGTATATATTTCCTGTTAGGATATCTTTTTAACAGTACTGTATATTTGCATATCTTGGATGTCACAAATGTAACAGTACTGTATCTGTATGTCATAAATGTCATGCTATATATCTGTTGTGTATGTCATAACACATAAATGTCATTATGAATTGAAAATGGGGGACCCTGATGTAAACAAGACTAAAGTCTTTCTCTGGTCTGCATCCCCTTAACTATTATGTGTATTGAGCTGTACTGTATTGTACCCATTCTGCAATCTGTTAATACAGTTTTCAATCAGCTAGCATGAGTAACCTGAATGCCTTACAATATCTGTGATCCACTTTCTCTTCTCTGTCATGCCTATCTCACCTTATAGCATTTTGTTGGCGGGGATGGACCTACTGTGCAATATCCAGACCCTATAAAAGCTGATGGGACCACATGTAAGTCGGTGCGTCCGTTGCCAAAGAAAAGACGCCTGCTTGATCCTGACAACCCCCCATCTAAAAAAGAACTACTGCAGGAAAATACTAACTTGTAAGTCCTGAAGACTGGGTATTGTCAAAGTCCTTATAGGTGGTATTGTCTGAATATTGTGATGTGTTAGTGAAGATGTGAATCACTAACTAAAAACACCATTTGCATGTGTGAATCAGATGTCATTTAATAATTTGTTATAAATGCTCATATCTAGTATTAATTTGTGAACCAAAGATACTGCAAGTTCTTGTTACAATCAAACAATACATAAATAATACTGAGACCAAATGTTATGATTAATGAACAACATGGATTTATTAATTAAAGTGCATTTATTTGATTATGATTTTGATACTTCACAGGAACATCAATCCCTCTCTGGATGTCATCAACCACCAATCGGAGCTCAGTTATACAGCTACACAGACGTGCACAGCTACTCAGACTGAAGGAGAATGTAAGGGTCTACCTTTCTTTTAGGAACTGAGAAGCATGATCTTTAAAAAATGCAGCAAGTCTGTGCAGTAATCTTTCCATAAATGGTATGTCTGGGAATATTCTTTCCACAAAGATATCTTTCTGCGTAAAAACTATGAATTCACAGAATTGGCAGCCTGTCACCATAAGTTGTCCTTGTATTTGCACATAATAGTCGTGCGTCTTCTTCAATGAAATACTGCCCCCCTCATCTTTGTGTAAACAGAAATCTGGGAAGTTGTCGCAAGCCTCCAATATCAAACAGTTTCTTGCCTTATAAGGACATTTCACTTCGACTATCCCACTCTCGCCATTGTCGCACAACTTCCCGTCAGGTGTGGCTCCTAAAAAATCGAACTCTGAATTGACAACAAGACCACACTCGTGAAAATGTCTGGCGGGATAAACCTCCAGATATTTGGCCTTCGCCTTTGCCTCATTCCTTTTCCCATACTCCAAAGCCGGGGCACAAATGGATGTCAACCGGAAAACACTCTCCAGAAATTTTGTTGTTGGGGCAGATTTTCTGTTTACCGCTTTCGCAAAGTTTGAAGCAGTCAGTCGTGACCTCCGCTCTTCAAACCAGTCATTTGAGAGAGCCTGGGCCCGAGTGCGTTCTTCCAGTTCTACCAGGTTTGTGTCTGCAGTATTCAGATCTTTGTAGATCGCTGGAAGCTTCACTGGACATGGCTGGTGCACAGATACATTTCCACACCTCTGGTGTGGAACCGGGTCTGTTTTCTTCTTGAGATTTCTTGTCTGTAGAATAAAAGCTAAATGTTATTATTGTGATGTCATGTATATGTGGAAACTCCCTAACAATAATTGTAATATTTCTGTTTCCAGGGGTTTGCCCTTTAGAAGTATTGGGCACTGCTGTGGAAGGTGCAAGATTGAAGTCAGAGCTGGAGAAGAAGGAGAGGACGATAACCTGGTTGAGAGGGCAGCTTCTTGAAAAGGAACAGATAATACAGTCTCTCGAACAGGATGCTCAGAAAAAGACATTCTGTACTGTACAAAGTGTTGTCCAAAAAGAAACAAAGATCAAAGGGCTTTTTAAGTACTACACTGGGATCACATATGTTAGATTCATGTTATTGTTAGATTTTCTTGTGCCTGCTGGCTGTGATGCACCTTATGCAAAGGGCCGTAAAGACATGAGGTCACTAGGAAAATCCAATGGCCTATTCTTGACATTGTGTAGGTTAAGACACAACTTTGGACTTCAAGATTTGTCTCAAAGATTTGGAGTATCCATGCAGTCTGCAGGACTTGTTTTTAATACATGCATAGAACTTATGTATTTTAAATTTGGACAAATTAGCATATGGCCTCATAGAGACATTATTATTGAAAACATGCCTGAAAACTTTAGAAAGGAATTTCCTTCTACTTTAGTCATTATTGATGGTACTGAATTTAAGACCCAGGTGCCATCTGCACTGGCTTTACAAAGTCAGCTTTATAGTGACTATAAGTCAAGCACAACCCTCAAAGCATTGATTGGATGTGATCCAAGTGGGTCTGTCATTTTTGTGTCGGAGTTATTTACAGGTGCTGTATCCGATAAGGCGATTACTGAAAGCAGTGGTTTTTATGATTTACTTAAAACACTGAAAGTTCATGGTTACATCAAGGATGGTGATGCTGTTATGGCTGACAAGGGTTTTACAATACACGACGAGTTGAAAGAGCTTGGATTACGTTTGAATATCCCTCCTTTTGCTGCTGGTCATTCTCAGATGTCTCAGTCAAATGTGGCATTGACTAACAAGATTGCTCGTCACAGGGTTCATATTGAGCGTCTTATATGTAAAGTTAAGACGTACAAAATCCTTTCAGATCGCATACCAACAACCCTTTTCAAAACGATAAACCAGATATGGTCAGTTTGTTGTTTTATGACCCTACAACAGGATGTGTTTGTAACTGATAAATGAAATTGTAGACCTGCATTACCTGATAAGAAAGTACAGAACCAATCTGGACTTCTCCAAAAGGGGTTGTGATCTTTGGCACACTGGTAGACAGGATAGTTGCCAAAGGTGTTCCAGTCATCTGTTGTAGATGGGCAATATCTTCCTCTGTTACAGCTGGAAGTCTGTAAATATTTAAAATATTGTATTAAATGTATTGCATATATTAATAATAACTTGGTCATACTTTTGCTATATTTCTGAGATGGAAGAACGATGTTTTGGTCACTTTGTTAATATGAAAATTGAAGTTCAGTTCTGAATCTATGATAACCCAGAGACTTGTGACCTCAGATTTGATCCAAGGGGTTAGTCCTCCCAGGTTCTTTATTAACGTTTATTTTTTTGTTTTGGGGCCGATAATTAGAATTATAGATAGAAAACCTACATTATGTCCTCTGATGATATCACCCAGCAGTAACATGTAAAGGACCTAAGCAACTCCCTTGTGCAACTCCATAGTTGTTGTCATATATCTCAGACATGTGGCCTCCTAGTTTAACATAGAATTTCCTCCCTCTGATATATGTTTTAACCCTTCTGCCTTATTAGGTAACTGACAGAGTTGGCACATCAGTGCATGAAAAGATTGCATCACGTTCAAGGTCATAAAAAACTTAATTTGTAATATTTCGTTCCAATTCTTTTTTTTATGAATACCACTATAAGGATGGAGACCTTATTCTCATCAGAGTTTAGTCTGAGGTCACTGATTATTTTGGTGAGGGCAGTTTCAGTGCTATGCTATTTTCTGAATCCTGAATTCTTCTAAGATTGTGTTCTCTTCATTGACATTGATGTCTCATGAGCTAATTTTATATGTACATCAACTTATAAAGAGTATTACTAATAAAATTCATTTTTGATATTGTAACTCATGGACTTTGTTCACTTTATTATATCTGTTGGGTGTATTACTACCACTTTACCTGTAAGAAGTGTCAACATGGCACACCACTGGCCGTCTCTTTCTCTTCTCAGAGGGTTTTGCAACCACGACATGGTTAATAGGTACTGGCTGTATTTTATCACCTCTGGGGACATGCCATTGCTGTGGTATGCTGGTGCAACTTTGTTGTTCTGGTATATGGGTAAAGTTGTGCCATTTGAATCCTTGAAGAGACTTGACAATGCCAACGACATGGGAACAGTGTCCATTTATCCTGAAAATACACATGCAACAATCAAATGGTTGATAGCTACTCCACACATCAATATACAGCTGCGCCAACACTAAAGGTAAGCTAGCTAATTACAGTAGTTCAAATTCAAAGGTTTATTTGTCACCTACATACCGCGACATTTGTGTGATTAGCATAACGTTAGATGATTAGCCCATTGTAGCTAGCAGTTAGCAGATACTAGGCTTAAATCTTCATTCACTCTAACAATTTTATAATAAGGGACCACTAACATACTCACCCTGCTTTACATGTGCAGTAGGACTCCACAATTGTATCCTGACGAATTACAATGTGGAGTTTGTGAGGCGTTTGTGTCTTCCGCATAGACCGCCAACACTTGGCATCAACTTTGACGTTGTCATCTCCTTCTCCGTCCGAAATCCTAATTTCATGGATATATCCTTGAGTAAAATAATTCAGGCCTTTCTGGAGAACTCTCTTCGATAGAGTAGCGGCATTGGGCAAATAACTGATAGCAATAGTTTCAGGAATCTTTAAGAGAGAATCCATGTTGTTCGATTGACATGTGGTTGTTTCAGTGTGCCTGTGAGAACATTTGGGAGAGCTTGGGAGACCATAGAAACAGTAACACGGGGGGGCGGGACTTCCCGTCGCCGCGGAAAGGTGTATTGTAACTGAGAGGTACAATTCCCTGACTGTATTGATAAGTATGGTATCATTAAACCACTACCGTCTTATGCACTTTAATTACTGGCCATACAGTACATGATATATATAATGATGAACACTTCCCACAATGAAATCGGTTCCACACAAAGTTGTAATTAAGTATTTATTGCAGCAAAAGGTACATAATATACTTCTCTATTTCACTTTGAATGCGCTTATAAGGCAAAGGAATGTGCGTAGGCAAATCAATAAAGAATGTCCATTCTCTGGTTACGCAGGAGGTAATTATACAACCTGAATCTTAGGGAATTATATCTATGGTACACTAGTAATATAGCGGGAGATACTGGAAGGGTCCCCCCGGTTGTAAGCCAGCAAGGGTAGAGGATTTGTCGGTAATAGAGTCTGGGTCAACGATGATAAGGAGACTCCGAGTACGGGAGACGGTGCAATAAGATCTTGATCCACAGACGAATACAGCTGTTCTCCGTAGCCTGTAGCTCCACAGGGAAGAAAGCTAGCCTGCCTCAGGCTTCTGAGGGGCAGACTCGACGTGGCTCCTCACAGGGTAAATCCCACACACGTGTGGGCGTCGGCGATTCTCCGCTCCATTAATCACAGGACCAAAAGCAAATATAATCCAGCCGTAAAGGGCTATGCAGTCGTCGGGTAGATAATCCAGTGTACATGTCCACACGGTCCTCGTCTAGGGCTCCTCGGGTGAAAGCGCCATGAAAGCAGCCCAGCCTGGATAAGCACTCTAGCTGATACGAGGAAAACGTTGGTGATGCTGGTCACTGTAGAACTTTAGCCGCACGATACACTATACACAATTAGACTATTACTGACTTAATAGAATATGTCGCACTCGACGGTATAGCGCCAAACTCTGACACTTCAGTTATTAATTCGCACGCGGTCTCAATGCTCTATTTGGGGCCAAACAGGCCATACTTCACCGCACGTAGTATCGTGGGTGAGGCTTCAACTTATTGGGTAACATACTTCTGTATTCACCTGCGCCGTATTTATACGCTTAGATGAATAAACTAGTACCAGCTTTATTCCTGTCTCATATCCTTGCGCAATACCATTCATGTCCAGGCATGTCCCCGGCGGTGACTTTGAACCTGACTTTGGAGGCATGGCCTTGGCGCCTGTGGACCGCTGTCCAATAGGAGAATGAAATATTATGGTCTGTACTAGGCTAAAGGGATATTCCGTGTATATGTACAAGGAATATACAAGGGATATCAAACGATATACAAATATTATGCAATATATATCAATCAATAAATATATATATTCGGTTTAATCTGATCCAAGGGGTTAGTCCTCCCAGGTTCTTTATTAACGTTTATTTTTTTGTTTTGGGGCCGATAATTAGAATTATAGATAGAAAACCTACATTATGTCCTCTGATGATATCACCCAGCAGTAACATGTAAAGGACCTAAGCAACTCCCTTGTGCAACTCCATAGTTGTTGTCATATATCTCAGACATGTGGCCTCCTAGTTTAACATAGAATTTCCTCCCTCTGATATATGTTTTAACCCTTCTGCCTTATTAGGTAACTGACAGAGTTGGCACATCAGTGCATGAAAAGATTGCATCACGTTCAAGGTCATAAAAAACTTAATTTGTAATATTTCGTTCCAATTCTTTTTTTTATGAATACCACTATAAGGATGGAGACCTTATTCTCATCAGAGTTTAGTCTGAGGTCACTGATTATTTTGGTGAGGGCAGTTTCAGTGCTATGCTATTTTCTGAATCCTGAATTCTTCTAAGATTGTGTTCTCTTCATTGACATTGATGTCTCATGAGCTAATTTTATATGTACATCAACTTATAAAGAGTATTACTAATAAAATTCATTTTTGATATTGTAACTCATGGACTTTGTTCACTTTATTATATCTGTTGGGTGTATTACTACCACTTTACCGAGTCTGCCCCTCAGAGGCTTCAACTTATTGGGTAACATACTTCTGTATTCACCTGCGCCGTATTTATACGCTTAGATGAATAAACTAGTACCAGCTTTATTCCTGTCTCATATCCTTGCGCAATACCATTCATGTCCAGGCATGTCCCCGGCGGTGACTTTGAACCTGACTTTGGAGGCATGGCCTTGGCGCCTGTGGACCGCTGTCCAATAGGAGAATGAAATATTATGGTCTGTACTAGGCTAAAGGGATATTCCGTGTATATGTACAAGGAATATACAAGGGATATCAAACGATATACAAATATTATGCAATATATATCAATCAATAAATATATATATTCGGTTTAATCTGATCCTTTGTAACAACCAGTGTAATGATAATGATGATGTGTGTAGCGGGACGGCCAGTCACGATATTCAGACATGGCACGAGATTATGGATCATTGTAATTACGAGGATTTACTGAAACTGCAAGTAGTGTCAGAGGGCATGCACATTGAAGGGGAGAAGCGTAGACCTGACAAAAATTGTGCAATGTGCAAAGCGGGGAAGTTTACCCAACCGAGATACAGAAATCCCACAGACAGAGTAAGGGTACCACTTGCACTAGTTGACATGGACCTAGCAGGCCCAGTAAGCAACGAGTCCATAGGAGGTTTTAGATATGTACAGTCCCCAGATAGCAAAAAATTTGTGAATCAACGTTGAAATAGGGTTAGGCAGAAATATTGAATCTATGTTGAAGCCTGACATCGAAATTATACAAATCGTTGTCTATGACTTACATGTTGAATCAACGTTAGGTGTCAACCATAACTGATACTATATCAATGTTGATTCAACCATCATCTAAATGGTAATCTACATGCACATTTTAGTTGATTTTATGAATCAATGTTAGGCATCAATGTTTATTCAACCATAATCTAAATGGTAATCTACTTGTACATTTGTAAATTGTACATCTACTTGTAACTTGTAAAGTTAAGGAATCAATACTGATTAATGTACATTTTACATTAAAATATTGCTGCTGATGGGCGGCTAGGTGGTGTAGTGGGCAAGGCACTCGCCACCAGTGTGGAGACGCTAGGATTCGCGTGTTCGAATCCAGCTCGCCACATTGTTTTTCAGTTTGGCTGGTCGTCCGCAGTAATACACATTGGCCGTATTACGGGGAGGGAAAACTGAAGGGTGGGGATCGAACGTTGTGAACAAGCGACTCCTACAAGTCGGTTGGTGCGCCTGCGCAGTAGAATCAGGAAGTGTCGGGGGCAGCGTGAGCCTCCCACGCGTTACTCCTCGACACTGAGAGATCGAGCTGCGCAGGTGAAAAGATGCGACTGCTGTTACCTCAAGTACCGGAGGGGACTTGTGCTATGTATGACTTAGTCCACATTGCAGCCGGCTTGTGGGAGGCAAGAAACAGCGTTCGTGACAGGGGAGGGTTGAATTGGATGATACGAAAAATTGGGATGGGAGAAAATATGGAAAAATGGGAGAAAAAGTGGATCAACAAAAAAAAAATATTGCTGCTGATATGTATACATCATAACATTACATGTTTTTTTCCTGCTGTTAAACACACTATTGTTGTTCAAAATTCTTATATGACCATATTTCCAAAAATGTGTGAACAAAAATGACAACATGGCTTTAATATAAAAAAGAAAATATTTCTTTCAAGAGGGTCTCATCATACTTCCACAGTGACCAGTTAACCTTTTACACTGCTCAAAGGACTTGATGTTGCTCATCATCAGACACACCAAAGATGAGCTACCCGCAGTGAAATCCTCAATTGAACGGCAGTCTGAGGAAACCAAGGCCGCCTGCAGCACAGCCGACTACGAAGCCCTTATCCAAGACATCGGGGCCCAGATGACCAAATATAAACAGGAGATACTGGAGATGAAACTCTCCAAATTCAGAAGGGATACCACCGACTACAAGAACGGCCACGTCTACCCATGGCTGACGCGCGGACCGCGACCCTGCCCCACGAAAACCCATCCACCCAGTGACTGGTCAGACACCTCTGGCAGCGAGCGATCCCAGGGACAGGCTCCACAACAACGCAGTTTTTTCGGGCGGAGACAGCCCGGACCCCCGACAAGATCCTTGCAGAGACTACGCGACAGAGAACAGGAAGATCCACACGACATGTGGCCCGCACCCGGCGCGGAAAGAGGGGCAAGGGGAGGGAGAGGGAGGAATTGGGGCCAACGCAGGTGGTGAGACCACCACCCGAAAACCTCATCTTCAACCTCTCTTCTCACGTTCTCACTGACACTGAGAAACAGGTATTGACCAAGGGACTGTCGTTTGTTCCAACACCATTAATCGATTTGTTTACTATAAAAAAAGAAATGTTCCGTTTTTTCAGAAATGTTAAACTGAAAGCTTTTTTTGCTAATTCTGAATCCAATGTCTTACCAGATCCCAGTGTTAAAGTGTTCAGACCCAAAAGCACTTTCAACCCTATGGTCAACAATCACTCTATTAATGCCTTTTGTAGACTGGTAGAGGATGAAGTTGAGAATCAGTTTGTGGAAAGCGAACAACTGATTAATAGCAAGAGAAACAACTTCTCTCAAACCGAAAGAAAGGCTGCAGACCAACTAGCCAAGAATAGAAATATCACCATTAAGGCTTGTGACAAAGGCGGTGGAATTGTGAGGATTCGCATGTTCCCTGAACTTTTCGCTGAGATAGAATTGACATTATCGTGTATATTTGACTAATGGGTTATTCAACATTATTATAGCATTATTCAGAATGCTAAGCTGAAAACAGACAACAGTTGGATAAGTATACAGCTTCTGTCAGACCATATTTGGAAAGTTTGATTGATTGTAGCCACGCCCCCTTTTTGAGATGATTGAAGCTGCATACAGCACTTTTGAGCCCTCTGATTGGTCGAGGATTCAAGGAGGCGGGACATCCGGTTTCGAGGGGAGGGACATCCGGTTTAGGAGGGGGAGGGACATCTGGTTACGGAAGGGGAGGAGTTTTCAGATTTTTTTTCAAAATAAAAGTTTTAATTTTTCTTTTTTCAAAATAAAAGTTTTTCTAAATAAGTTTTTTTTTATTGTCAGAAATAAAAGATTTTTTTTATTTTCAGATTGTGTGTATTCCAAGGTTTTCAGATTAAACATTTCACAATATCTTCAGAAGGTATTTTGTGTGTGTGTGTGTATCTTAAGAATATGGTTTCACAATAAGTATTCCAAGGTTTTCAGATTAAACATTTCAAATGTGTGTGTGCATCTTAAGATTGTGTGTATATCTTCAGAATAAATGTGTGTGTGTGTGTGTGTTCAGAAATTGGTTGCATGGAGAATTAAGTTACAGAATTAAGAATAAAATACATTTTGTGTATTCCAATTGCCAAATGTAAAATACAATGTATTATTCTTCAGAAATGTTCAATAGCCGTTCTGTCAGAATGCTGTTTGTGAGTACAAAGTGCTTTCTTCCAAGTGGTGAGTGTGTGTAGATTTGTTTGAGTAGAAAGAAAATGTGTGTGTGTGTGTAGAAAGAATTCTCCCTCTCAGTAGACTGTCTCCACTCTGTAGGCTGAAATGACATTCAGAAACATTAGAGTGGTTCTGACACTCCACCAGCGCTATGACATCCCCCTTAGCTGTCATAGAGGTGGGGTGTATGGATAGCGAATGGGATGGCTCAAAACTGCCGTATGTAGCTTCTGTCACTGGCAAAAGATTTACGACGTCTTACTTCCCCCTTTCTGCAGAGGCGTGTGTGGCTATATGTGTATGTACATGTTTGTGTCTGTTTTCATGGATAAACCCCCAATGCATGGTTACCTAAACATAGACTGGCTATCTAATACCTGCTCTATGAGAAGAAAGCTTAATGACATAGCCACGGTATGCAACTTGTCCCAAATGGTAAACCTACCGACTAGAATAAACGTCAACAAATCAGGTGTATTATCCTCAACTTGTATAGATCATATTTTTACTAATTCAGTAGATAAATGTTCAAAAGTTGTTTCAGTGCCAATTGGATTCAGTGATCATAACATGATTGCTATGGCAAGAAAAGTCAAAGTCCCCAAAGCAGGTCCTAACATCATACATAAAAGAATCTATAAACATTTCTGTGAGAATTTATTTATTCAAGACGTGTACAACATAAAGTGGGACAGTGTATTGGAGTGTATTCATACTGAAGAAGCCCTAGGAGAATTTATGAAGTTATTTTCCTCGGTCTGTGACAAGCATGTACCCATAAAAAAACGTACTGTAAGATCTATCAAAGCACCTTGGCTAGACACTGACCTAAGGAGCAACATGAAAGAAAGAGATAAACTGAAAATAATCGCTCTAAATTCTCAAAACAAAGGACTTCCATGGCTTATTCTACCATTCTACCCATTTCTCGTTGCGATCAGCCCCCGCTTAAGTGGTTAAATGTGTTGATTTGTGTTAACTGTAATGTTTAATGTATATCAGTCTTCTCTTAGATTCATTACTGGTGATAGTTATGGCACTCATTGCATCCTGTATGATAAGGTGGGTTGGTCTTCTCTATCAGAGAGGTGAAATAGGCATTGGTATCTGTTTATCTTTAAGGCTTAGGCCATTGATGGAAAATTGTCACCATATATCACAATTATGCTAGAATGGAATTATGGAATGGAATTTGACCCACTCAAATGTTTGACTTTCACTTAAGGTCCCACGTGTACAGTCTGAACTTGTTACATCTGCCTTTTGTTTTGATGCACCAGCTTCTTAGAATGATCTTCAACTCACACTAAAAGTCAATATCCCACTATCCTATGGACAATTCTAAAACATTATCACAAACCTCCCTACCTCAGTATGTAATGTTTTTAATTTGATCTTTGTTGTTTTCTCTTTTCACTTGAGTCTTTGTCCTATTTATGCAAATGTTTTTTATCCCTTTTATATGTATAACTGTTTGAACTGTAATCTCGACAGCATTGCAAATGAGGGTAAACCCTCAATGTCCATTTTGATAATAAATAAAGATTTAAAAGTGTGATAGTCTACTAGTGTGCTAGTGTAATAATATAATTGTGTGTAATAGTGTAGTGAATTAATAGAATTTTCCCACAGGGATGAGGTTTATCTTATCTAAGTGTGCTAGTGTTTAATAGTGTATAGGGACATAGTGTGTAATAGTGTAATCATTTTGTAATAGTGTGCAATAGTGTAATCTTTTGTAATAGTGTAATAATGCAATAATGTAATCATTAAGTGATTTTTCATCGTGGGACGACTTCAGATCAGCTAGTTCCGTCTGGTCAAGTGGCTGACAGAGTGATGTTTGAATGTACAGTAGATCAGATCTATCCTCCATTTTGCATAGGCACACTCTAATCCAGCCGACGACACACCCCTCATTCTTAAACAGAGCTCTAATAATGCCCTTTTTACGGCGCTCTTTTACATCCTTGAGAGAACACATCCATATATTGGCAGAACAAGCCATATTAATTGACCATATTAATGTATTCATATACAAACCCTTATAACCTCACATGTAAAAACACTCATGCTCAAATTATCATACTAATATTACGCCCTTACAAAAGGAGGACATGCCGACTTAGAGCAGAACTATGGAACGGTTCACATAACATAATTATCCTCTCTACTGGATTATGTAATAATAATGCACAAAGTAGATTCAAGAGAACATGCAAACTATTTATTAATTTCAGCTTACATGTCTGAAAATTTTACTTGTTCCAAGACCAGATGACATACGAAGGAAACTCAAGATATTGTATGAGTTGTTTTTAAAAGGGGCGAATGAACTATTTTTTTAGTAGATTGAATCATTAGTCAGAAGGATAATGATATTTTGTCAAGGGGGGTGGCATATATCACTCCCTTGACACCTCCCTACTTTTGTAAGACAAGCAGTTTGATGTTTGTTGTATAGTGTTATTGCTCGTTTTCCTGTTTTCATTTTGATCAATCTACTTTTTGTGTATTTTTAGGTGTTTGGTTATGTTTTATCTGTCATTTGGACCAGATCTAGCTCGGGGAAAAAAGAGTCCATGATCTCAATTGACTACCTGGTAAAAAAAAAAGTATACCAATTGTCATGCAAGAATGCAACTCTAATGTGCTACATAAGTAAAACAGACTATTTGCAAACAGCATTGTTCTAAACAGTGTATTACAAAATCTTTTTTTTGGTATCTACTATAGACAGTGTGTATTTATATCTTTGCTAAATGTAAAAACATGATAACATAATCCTATTGAATTCTGATTTGTTGTTTATTGGTTGAGTGTCAAGGATACACATAAATTATAAACATATCAAACCATGAAACTGACCGATACACTTAAAACAGACATGTCAACATAGTTTTTTACCTGTTTACACACTGATGAGGTAAAAAACAATACAAATGTATTTTTAGAAGTTTAGTAATATCAAGCCCCAAATGTATTTTCTTTAACCTGTTCTAAGGTAAACAAATAGCACATTTATGAAGGACTTTGCAGAACAGCATCTAGTTTTTTAGCCATACTAAATATTTGTGCAATAAGAAAGCCTCCTGAGTTTTATGCTCTCAATATTTCGATATGCATTAAATCCTACACACGATAGGAAATATTCAAACAGCTCAAAGATGATAATTCTAAGGTAAATTAAAATCTAACTCACTCACCATAGTTAGTGTGTAGTATGGCTAACATGTATGAAAGTAACATAAAGCCGTTATTAAAGTTGTTGATACAATATTATAATTCATGATAATTATGCAGAAAAAGCTAAATACAGAGTATTACCGGCGAGGTTGTGTGCTCCTTGTCCCGATGATTGAAGGAAATTCACTTTAAGAACCATTTAGCATGAAACATCTTAAAACAAAGATGTATTTTATACATTATAACCATGAAAATAATGCAAT
The DNA here is from genome assembly GCF_963971535.1 of Notolepis coatsorum. Classification (NCBI taxonomy): domain Eukaryota; kingdom Metazoa; phylum Chordata; class Actinopteri; order Aulopiformes; family Paralepididae; genus Notolepis; species Notolepis coatsorum. The sequence continues at coordinate 150,741,420 of NC_140165.1, read as the reverse complement.
GTTAGGTTTTACCGTGATTATAGTGTTCACAGATAGGATTGTATCCAGGATACATTCAGTAACATCAGTAACCCTGAACAGACTTGTGAAGTCAGAGATAGGAATGTATCATTCACATTCAATTATCCAAATGTACTCTGTTTGAGTCAAATTTACTCTGTGAAATGTATTGTGTAGCAAAAAACAAAAAACAAAAAACAAATTCATATTGTTTCAGTGATGGCCTGGCTGATAGGTCTATTGTCGACATGTCTTATTTCTACATGAAAGATTTGCTTCATTCACACAATAAATATGCTGTTTGTGTAAAAATAATGTATAATATCCGGACTGATTCATCCAGGGGTATAGTGGATCGATTATATTTTGTATGAAGCACCTTAAAACAATGAGGCATTTCATTTATAATATCAAAACATGTCTTATGTTCTATAAGATGTTCTTATATATCTACAAGTCTTATGTAGAATGATGTAAAAAGAGTTCTACTAATATATTTTACGTTAAAAACGTGTACAGAAAGATAAATATCCGACCCCAGGAGCCCTGTCGGAGTGTATACAGGTTCTGTACAGTATACCACATGCAAATCCCATATGGTCTAGCGGTAAGGATGCCCTAGTTTCAACAGGGAGGCGCGGGTTCGACTCCTGCTATGGGAATTACACCTTTTTCTATACATAGCAAATGTTATGGTATGTTTTATTGTAACTGTTTGACTGTTTGGTTGTTTTAGTGCAAGACTGTTGCATCATCTAAGAAGGGTCCGAGGTGCATTTTCGTCCTATCGATAGTTTTTACATACGTTTGCAAGGATATGTATGACTGTGTTGCATTCATTTAAATTTGGTGGACTTTATGGTATTTTATGGTTTATTTATGATTTATTGTGATTCTTCTTGACTTGTTTAAATAAGATGTGTTTAACCCGAGGGGTCATTAATGTATGTATTGTAGGACCTTACAAATATGATTTGATCCTAACAAATGTTAAAAATGTTTTCATGCATTACATTTAACAGACAGTGGTGACATTTCGAAGTCTTAAAGGGATCACATTCACATAGCTGAACTTAAAATCATTCAAAACAATTATTACATCTAGAGGTAGAAAGAAACGCAGATGGGTATATTATAAATTTTTTTATTAAAGAATATTGCAGATCATGCTGTAACCTTTTTTATCAATAATATAAGCGTGGATAACAGCGATAATGTGATTAATATCTAAAGTTTCTAAACACTTATGATTTGTCAGTTTAAAAGCTGTAACATCCACTATTACGGTGTATAAATATAACAGGTGTGCTCTGTTAAAATGACCATTCATATGATCTAAAATAGTAACTAAGCCGTTTTCAGATAGAAGACTTTCATCTCTGTGTCTCTATCATATATTGCCAATTATTTAGCAAGCCTTTCTCTCTCACCAGCTTCAACATATTTTCAAAAAGCCTTAAGCGCAGGCTATTGACATTCCCGGTTACCCATCGATGTACAATTGTCCTGACAGCCCCGCGGCGGTCACTAAGGCTTTAAGAGTAGCTACTTTGATTGGGAAGTGGAGGGTTTTTCTTCTAGTAGGACACAGTCTCTTAACCATACCCCGGGTTGGGGATGGCAGTGATGATGTTTTGTTGGTTACATCAGCGATAGGTATTTCTTCGGGGTCAGGGTGGAATACATCAGATTCTGATGTAAGAGGGGTGTACCAGGGGCTATTAGGATCCATACACCTGACGGGGTTTGACGGTGGTGACTCCGGCGATGAAGTCTCCCAAATCGTTGTAAGAGGGCTGTAACTAGTCCTAGGGGTGTCTAGGAGGCTTTGCAATGAAAAAGTTTTAGTTGAACCATACAGGGGTACGGGTAATGTCTCAACTTCCTCGTCTGGAGCGTATAGTGGAGACAGGCTATCTAGTGTATCCGAGGCATGCTTAGAAGGATCTTCCCCGTGTCTCACATAGTAAGCAAAGTTTGATCGCGTTGAAGAAAGTGTCTCAACATCGCCAGGCGTTGTGACGGCCACACCATTTGCCGCACATCAGCACTAATGTCGGTAACGACTACACTACCTTTCTTTTCATTTTGTCCTTATGCATTGTTTAACATCCATAATACCCATACACAAATCAAATAATGACACCACACATTATTATTGTTTCATATACCATACTTCCATCTTTATTTGCATTATGATATATTACAAGTTAGTGCACACTTAGTTTACATTGTTTATCATAATTGTTTGCTCATGCTGTTTCTTTGGTGTACATGTTTGGTGTCCCGGGCGGTGCTCTGCTCTTCCTGGTGGCAACTGGCAAATGACCAGTAATTGGAAGAGGCTGGATTTAAATACCAGGAGAGGCTTGCCGGGAGATACCAACTCCATGAGAAGAGGAGGGGGGGGATTTAATTAGACAATGATGTTCTATGATTTATGTATGTTTTAGCTTGACTCAGTTATTGTCTCCTACATAAATACATAGTGTTCTTCAAACTAACTTCATTATAAATTATAGATGATTATGGTTAATGTAATTTATTATTGATTATTTGTCTTTCCCCATGTGTCTGTATTGGTTTAGTCAACCAGTATAAATACCTCCCTCTTGTCTTAGTCTGGAGGTCAGTTTTGTTTGGTTCAGTTGTGTTAGGTATTTTTAGTTTGTTCTGTTTAAGTTGACCCGAGTTCTGCTGGGCCCAAGAACAGCTTTTTTGTTTATTTGTTATTGCACTTTTGTGGTTTTTGTTCCCTGTATTTACATTTTGGGGGAAAATAAACCTTCCTTTGAGCACTCTACCTATGACTCCTCATGTCTAAGCTGTTTGGTCCCTCACAGGCGTGTATAGTGGAGACAGGATATCTAGTGTATCCAATGCAGAGTTAGCAGGATCAGCCTCATGTGACACATACAAAGCCATGATTGCTATCTAAAAGTACAAAATGCACTGTAAGTCTTTTTAAAGGAGGATTTAGGGTTGACACGCCCCATCCTCCGCGCCCTCGCTGGGTCACTCCCAATCCATCTCCTCTGATTCGGTATATGGGAATAGACGTCTTTTTAAATGATCCAGGTCTGTCCTCACCTTAACCCCTTCTTTAGTAACCATTCCGCAAGTCCGAAGACATTCTAACCAGGCCGGTACCGGTACTGAGAAGAGGATATACTCATGACTTGTATTAAGGAACCTTGAGAAGATGGTTAGATTAGTCTCTACACCAAAAGCCAAAGTACTTTTTATAGATATCCGCCCGTAATACACATACCCGTAGTCTATTGAGCTTATTACCAGGGTGAATATATGCCCGTCCTTAAGCGTTCTACCCACTAATCCGTCCATAGCCTCATACGAAGCTTTATTTAGTTGCCAAAATTCACTCTCCGATAGGTCTATCTCAGATCTTCTTCCAACACCCTGGAAATTCTCCAAGGAGGTCTTGTAGAACAGAACTCTCTCAAATTTAACATCATAACAGAATCCTAGCACACCATCCCTGAGGGGCCATATCTCGGTGTAAAACATGCTACCAAATTTGGATGGTGCAAGTAACTCTGCCTTAAAATGTGCTACTCGGGCTGACGTGCGTATAGTAGATGTAGCTAGACTGCTCGCCATTTTCTTTTCTAGGGTCTCTCTAAGAGGTAACTCTCTAAATATATAGGTTTCTATCCTACACATCTATAGCGTCATACAGACCCGTCCGCAGCTTCGCCCCCACCCCCATACAGAAATACACACCCACATAATCTTTTTGACAGTCGCAGTCTTTGACAGAAACTTTGAAGTATCAGCTGTTGTTTAAAGTACCAGGATCGTAGCATAGGAAATGGGTAATTTCTTCAGCAGGACTAGCAGCTGTATTATGAGCTCTATAAACTATGATCTTGCATTGCTTTTAAAACATGCTATAGCTAATAAAGTCAACGATGCCCACTTGTACACTGTAACCGGGAATGTCAATAGCCTGCGCTTAAGGCTTTTTGAAAATATGTTGAAGCTGGTGAGAGAGAAAGGCTTGCTAAATAATTGGCAATATATGATAGAAGACTTTCATCCTCTGAGAGTGTCTCTATCTGAAAACGGCTTAGTTACTATTTTAGATCATATGAATGGTCATTTTAACAGAGCACACCTGTTATGTTTATACACCGTAATAGTGGATGTTACAGCTTTTAAACTGACAAATCATAAGTGTTTAGAAACTTTAGATATTAATCACATTATCGCTGTTATCCACGCTTATATTATTGATAAAAAAGGTTACAGCATGATCTGCAATATTCTTTAATAAAAAAAATTATAATATACCCATCTGCGTTTCTTTCTACCTCTAGATGTAATAATTGTTTTGAATGATTTTAAGTTCAGCTATGTGAATGTGATCCCTTTAAGACTTCGAAATGTCACCACTGTCTGTTAAATGTAATGCATGAAAACATTTTTAACATTTGTTAGGATCAAATCATATTTGTAAGGTCCTACAATACATACATTAATGACCCCTCGGGTTAAACACATCTTATTTAAACAAGTCAAGAAGAAGTATCACAATAAATCATAAATAAACCATAAAATACCATAAAGTCCACCAAATTTAAAATAAATGAATGCAACACAGTCATACATATCCTTATATACATATATTTCGATAGGACGAAAATGCACCTCGGACGCTTCTTAGATGATGCAACAGTCTTGCACTAAAACAACCAAACAGTCAAACAGTTACAATAAAACATACCATAACATTTGCTATGTATAGAAAAAGGTGTAATTCCCATAGCAGGAGTCGAACCCGCACCTCCCTGTTGAAACCAGGGCATCCTTACCGCTAGACCATAGGTGTCAAACTCACGGCCCGCGGGCCAAATCCGGCCCGCCACGTCATTTGATGTGGCCCCCCAAGAGCTCAGGTAAAAAATATTTATTTTTTTATTTATTTTTTGTTTACATTAAAATTGGGTTAAAAAATAGCAGTGTTAAAATAATTGTGGGTTAATGCGTTAATAAAGCTTTAACTTTGACAGCCTTAGTTATTACACATTCTTACACATACATGTATGTTGAACATCTGAGGTAACAAAGGAAAAAAGCCAAAAGCACTTACTTCTCAGACATTCTTTGACAATTTTACAGCCCAAAATACAAAAAAGATCCAGGCGGAATAGGTAACAAAGGGTTGAAGAAATATTGTCTGAACTGTCAGATGCAAACTGGCTGTGTGACATAACCGAGCATCTCGCTCAATTGAATAAGAAGCTGTAGGGACGCAAACAAGTCCCACCCAAAACTTGACCAATATAGTTGTGAACTGAGACAACCCTTATTTTGTTATTTTTGAGTACAGTTACAGTTGTGTGTTCATGCAGACACATAATAGCAATTTCATTACGAATTGAAAATGGGGGACCCTGATGTAAACAAGTCGAAAGTCTTTCTCTGGTCTGCATCCCCTTAACAATTGTGTGTATTGAGCTGTACTGTACTGTACCCATTCTGCAATCTGTTAATTAAAGTTAATTAAACTATCTTCCATTAGTTGGATGTATGGCCTCTGCAAGGTTGTGTGCAGCCATTTGTTTTTGTAACATCTGCTACATCTGTCCCACGTGTTCTTTGCAGCTCACAGTTGTTAGTTCTGCCCCTCTTGACTGTGACAAAAAGGTTTTGAACAAACTTAATGTCATAGTTTGTATTTGATGATATTCTTCTTTGTTATTTACTTGAATGGTTTGATCATTGATTGGTGGAGTAATATGGGGTTCTGATAAACTAAAATTATTTGTTAAAATTAGTGCTGTCAAACGATTAAAATATTTAACTCGATTAATCGCATGATTGTCCATAGTTAACTCGCGATTAATCGCAAATTAATCTCATTTTCTTTTTTCTTTTTTTATACCTTAAACAGATCTTTTTCAAGTTCCAAGTTTTAATACTCTTATCAACATGCGAGTCAACAAATGCTTGCTTTGTGCAGCCATTTAACACAAAAGGATGACCCTCATGCATTGCAAATTTGCATCAAATTCAAAACAGAGTGATGCACAAAATAACTTAAAAGAAAATAATAATTTAAAACAATGAATAAAGTGTGCATGAAATAATAGGGGAAAGAAAACGTTAGGAACTTGTTACATTCACACACACAAGGGCTGATTAATCACACACCCCCCTCTCTCCCTCACACACACACTCTCCCAGCTCTTTTTCTCTTTTGCCCCTTCCTCATCTCTCTCACCCCCCTCTCTCTCTATATCTCACACACACACACACACACACACACACACACACACACACACACACACACACACACACACACACACACACACACACACACACACACACACACACACACACACACACACACACACACACACACACACACACACACACTTCAGAAACAAACATAGTATCAATGAGAGCATCAATAATACACCTGAGTGAAGTCTAGTTAAAAAAAAAAAAAAAAAAAAAAGGAAAATTTTGAGTTAATCTTGAGTTAAAAAAAATAGTGGCATTAATAGAATCGGGAGTTAACGCGATATTAACGCGATATATTTGACAGCCTTAGTTAAAATACATATATTTTTACATTTATGCAAATGAATATGCAATATGTATAACTTGAATAAGTAATAAATACAGAAACACCATGTTTAACAATATGTAAATGTATAGCTACATTTATTTTACATTACATTAACATTTATACGGTCTTTGGCCCTTTGAGGGCAACCATAATGCTGATGTGGCCCTCTGTGAAAATGAGTTTGACACCCCTGCGCTAGACCATATGGGATTTGCATGTGGTATACTGTACAGAACCTGTATACACTCCGACAGGGCTCCTGGGGTCGGATATTTATCTTTCTGTACACGTTTTTAACGTAAAATATATTAGTAGAACTCTTTTTACATCATTCTACATAAGACTTGTAGATATATAAGAACATCTTATAGAACATAAGACATGTTTTGATATTATAAATGAAATGCCTCATTGTTTTAAGGTGCTTCATACAAAATATAATCGATCCACTATACCCCTGGATTCACTATACAGTGAATCAGTCCGGATATTATACATTATTTTTACACAAACAGCATATTTATTGTGTGAATGAAGCAAATCTTTCATGTAGAAATAAGACATGTCGACAATAGACCTATCAGCCAGGCCATCACTGAAACAATATGAATTGTTTTTTGCTACACAATACATTTCACAGAGTAAATTTGACTCAAACAGAGTACATTTGGATAATTGAATGTGAATGATACATTCCTATCTCTGACTTCACAAGTCTGTTCAGGGTTACTGATGTTACTGAATGTATCCTGGATACAATCCTATCTGTGAACACTATAATCACGGTAAAACCTAACATTGCATTATTTTCATGGTTATAATGTATAAAATACATCTTTGTTTTAAGATGTTTCATGCTAAATGGTTCTTAAGAAGATTTCACTCTGTCCCCAAACGCCGCTTGCCGCTCTACTAATGATGGTGAGTAGCATGTGGAGGAATTATGTTAGCTTTTTAGGTTCAGTTTGTCAGTGAATTCAGAAGTGTTGAATAAATGGAGACTTTAAAAATATATAGAATAGAATAGAATAGAAATGTATTATCCTGAGGGAAATTTGACACTGCAAATCACTCAACATTAAACATTTAGACAGAACAAGTCACGAATAAGAATAACAAAACAAATGGCCTAAGAATAGAATAAAATGAAATAGAATAAAAATAGAATAAAAGATACAGTAAATAAATACAGTAAAAATATACTGAAGTCTACAGTAGGTGTAATATTGCACAGTGCTGTTTAAAAAGTAAAAGTCCAGGAAGATGGTAACTGTCACTCTGTGCTCAGTGATGCAGTGAGGCACAGTGATGCATTGTATAGTCTGATGGCTGTCGGAATGAAGGACTTGAAGTTCCTGTGCCGTTCAGTGCTGCATTTAGGTAGTGTGAGCCTATAACATGCTCCTCCTGTCAGCCAAGTCTGTGTATAGTGGGTGGGAGGGGTTTTCCCTGATGGCCTGGAGCTTAGCAAGGTTCCTCCTCTCCGCCACCCTCGCTAGAGTCCAGCTCCACCCCAACCACGCTACTGGCCTTCCTGACCATCTTATCCAGCATGTTTGTGTCCCCTGCTCTCAGTCTGCTGCCCCAGCAGGTCTGTTATATATATCCGTTCAGTCTGTTTTTGTATAAGTGAATGTTCTTAACACTTTGAGTGCCAGCCATGAGAAATCTCGTTAGTTCATGCCATGCGTTGAGTGCCAGGAACAAGAAATCTCGTTATTTAATCGTTATTTTTTTATTATCGATTTCCATAAATCTTTCATCAATCTAGCCTCACGTTACCATTGGGGATCTATCTGAGCTCGAACAGGGAAAATACTGCCCCTATCGTCTCTCCGGATGGTATTGCACCCATTGGATTGGACTGAATGAAATGGATGGGGAAAAAAGAGTCCGGATTCCACATTTGACTTGTCAGGCATGTAACCGGAGACGATCCCATTCATTGCCGAGCCGCAGAACAGCGTGGATGTGTTCCCAGTACCCAGCGTTGGATCAATAAACGATCGATATTTGGAATGGCGATCAGGATTGGAATCATCTTTTTGGAGGACAACTGATGTGAGGTAAGGAATCTATTTGACCAGTCTTGGGATAATTAGAGTTTTTTTCACCTATATCTCAGCGTGTCCCATATGTGTGTGTGTGAGTGTGTGTGTGTGTGTGTGCTGATCAGGAAATAGATAATCGATTTTTTTGCCCGCTTCTCTAGCGTGCATAAGTACACATATACTATCGATAATCTAGCGTTTATTTGAAAACTATTCATAAATAGGCCGAAAAATGTGTGTTTTGTGTATTCCACTAAAGAGCGATTCCTGCAGAATATTTTTTTTCTCTGGAAGTTTAAAAAAACAAGTGTTTTTCAAAATGGTATAAAACGGAAATGTACCGATAAAAGAAAAAATTCTGTTTCGACAATGTTGACTGCAAACAAGTCATTGATAAGCGACGGGCGTATTAGACACAGCCATAATTTAAGATATAGTTTATGCGTTCGCAAATGTGCTCGCCCTGCACCGGCACTCAAGCGCTATTTCTGGCGCCCCCTGCTGGCACTCAAAGTGTTAAGAGAGAGAGAAATTAGATTTTTCAATTGCCTCTCTGCTGTTTAGTTCAGCACCGTGGGCGGCGCCAAGCAAGCCACAGCGCCACTGTCCCAGCTGAAACATATAAAAGGGAACCTGTGTTGAAAAACCATTGTGCCCCCCCGAGAACATTTTATGCCCCCCCACTAATTTGTTTCTGCAGCCTGGTCTGGTCATGCTGGACCTACAGAAGGCCTTCGACACTGTCAATCACTCCATTCTGATTGACAAGCTAAAAGCAATTGGTTTTGATAGTCTTATCAGTGAGCTGGATGCAATCCTACCTGGAGGGGAGAGAACAGATGGTGGAGGTAAACGGTACCCTATCCCCCCCCCTCCCAGTAAGCTGTGGTGTTCTACAAGGAAGCATACTAGGACCGCTACTGTTCCTAATTTATGCAAATTACATGTCGTCAGCTTGTGACTGCAACTTGTTCCTGTTCGCGGACGACTCAGCCCTGCTGGTCTCTGACAAGAACAAGTTACAGGTTGAAAAAACCCTCAGCTCTGAACTAGGCAAAATCTGCACCTGGCTCGCTGATAACAAACTATCATTACCTGGGTAAAACAGAGTCCATTCTCTTCGGTTCAAATAACAAACTCAGCAAGACCGACGGCTTCTCAGTTACAGTGGGTGACAATATTGTCACAAGGAAAGATGAAATTACATACCTAGGTTCCATCCTAGAGGCAAACCTTTCCTGTGACAAAATGGCATCCAATGTAATCAAAAAAGTCAACCAACAAACTAGATTATTGTACCGGATCTCCTCTCTAGTAAACAAGAATACCCTGAAGACTCTGGCAGGAGCACTCATTCAAGGGTACTACGACTTTGCTTGCACCTCATGGTACCAAAGCACCTCAAAGGTGCTAAAAACAAAATTACAAACATCACAAAACAAACTGGTCAGACTACTGCTTGACCTTACTCCAAGAACCCACCTCACCCCTGCCCACTTTGACAACCTAGGATGGCTTAGAGTAGACGAGTACAGCAACTTGCAATGGGCCTGGTCTACAAGATACACTACACGACTAAGGTACCCATGTACATGTCAAAATACTTCCCAAAGGTCAGTGAATACGACGACCACAACACCAGAGGGAGCTCCACAAATCATGTTAAACCCAGATTCGGCTCAAACAAGGGACTAAACACGTTTCGCAATTATGCCACATCAATGTGGAACGCCCTACCCACAGCTGTAAAGGAATGTGAATCACTACCCACTTTCAAAACCACTCTCAAAGAGCACCTACGGGAGGCTGCAATTCGAAACTGGCCCCTATAAATGTCCTAACCCAACCCCCTCCAATGTACAGTAAATGTCCTAACCCAATAATACACGAGACCCTCTTCTTGGGACCAAGTAAGGTTCCGTCGATAATCCAATGGACAGTTACCCCCCACCCGCCTATTCTGTATTTTGTTGTGACAAATAATAAACAAACTTGAAACTTGAACTTGAATACAGTACAGCTCAATACAAACAACTGCTAAGAGGATGAAGACCTCTGTTACATAACGGACCTCCATTTTCAATTCATCAAGATCCTGCTTCTGTTCTCTAAACATGTCTGATCCTCCATACAACATATCTAGTCAAATCTAGACCAAGATTAGAAATCGTATTGATGCATTTTGGGATATATATTGTGGTGTGCAAATTGTGTTTGGGTCCCGGTGGCATACGGTAACACCTTGTGAAAGGTCTGATTTGATCTCATATGATATATAAACTGTATTTGCCCTCTAAAAATTTCTCATTTTCCTTGGATCAATACAAGTTGTTATACATGTTTATCAAGTACATACACAGGCTCAGTTTGTTTCCCTTCTGTTTTTCATCATGGAGTACCTCTCCACATTTTATTAAATTTATATTTAGGCTCTCAGAATTACAGCCATACATTCATCTGACATTGTTATCAATATTTATCACATTTATCGTGCAAACATGCAGGATTTTACTAGTCAGTTACAGAGACAATAAGACTGCAGACCAAGCACTCATAATATTTTGGTACCAATTACTATTGATTTTACAATTGGTTTGCAGCAGGATGTTGTTTTATTACTAATATATTTAATGTGCAAATCAATAGGAACACTTGCTTGGCTCATTCATAGCAAGGCCATAAAATCAAACATGTGAGATGTGGATAACCGTGGATGGTTTCTGATCCATAAATGACTGCAGCAGATGCTTTAATACAGTACTGTGGTTAAGGACTTTTGTTGCTGGGGTCCTGAATAAAGACAAAGAGGACAACACCCTTACCAATCCATATTTATCCTTATCTTATCCATATTGCTAATCTTTACATGATTAAAGGCGCAATCAGTAATCAAAATGCTAATAAATTGGTGCACCAATTTATTTTAATGTGCGAGACATGATACATGCTATAGTTGGTACAAGGACTAACACTAGACACCAGGTAGCTATTTTGTGGCTGTACAAGTTTATTTATGTTGGTAATGTTTATGAACATTGGAGTAAAATATACATATCTTGCTCTATAGATCCCACAATTATATTGTTAAAATGAATGCATTGGGACTTTATTGTTTGCAATGTAATTAGCTTCCAAATAAAATAAAAGTTTCGGCTATATAATAGGCAAATATAGGCTTGGGGTTGCTAATTATTTGTCAAATATTTAAGAGTGTGATTGCAGTGGCGTATAGCAGGAGCTGACATAAAGCCAGCTGTGGGGCTTATCTCAACAAAAGACTGTCAAACATAAGTGCAATTACTGCCACAAGCAATAAAGCAGCCTCTGCATTCCATAGCAACGGTGAGAGGGGCGCCCAAGAACCTGAGAGCTGCACCATGGCCTTCCCGTGTGGGCCTCAGTTTGAGTGATGACGGCACAACATGATGGAGTAAGCCATAGAGAACCAGACCGTCTGGAGTACATTTATAATCTGTAATTGATAATGTAATAAAGGCTGTGAATAGGCTCCAAGTGACTTCTCTACGTTCACAGTCACTGTCATGGCAGGCTTGTATTTGTCATGCCTGGATGGAGGTTGTTTGGTGATAGGGGGTTTGTTCATCCAAAATGATCAGCAATTTTCTTTCTCTCTCTCTCTCTCTCTCTCTCTCTCTCTCTCTCTCTCTCTCTGTCTCTGTCTCTGTCTCTGTCTCTGTCTCTGTCTCTGTCTCTGTCTCTGTCTCTGTCTCTGTCTCTGTCCCTGTCTCTGTCTCTGTCTCTGTCTCTGTTCTTGTGCTTTCAAGTCTGCTTCTCCTTTATCTCGAACCACCTCTACCTCTTTTTTTCCGCTCCATGGGCTCTGTGACACATAATTGACATGTAGGTTCGGAGGCGAGCTAATTCTATTGAGCTGTGATGCAAAGGTATGCTACCAGGCACTAGGGGAGCAGGGCAGGTGAGCCTTGCCACCGGGGTTATCTCAGCTGTAGGCCTGTTAGATCAACCCAGCCGCTGAGCGAGTCTACAACCAGCAAGGTCAGGCTGGTGATTGGTAGTGTAGAAGGTCACGTGACCAAGTGGGATTTGAGACTGTCGAGATGGAGGCCAACGTTTATGGAGCTTGACACTGATTAACCACAGAGGGGTGTTTTTCACACAGAACAGAAAAAATATGGACTTTCAAGAGAACATGGTGTTATGTTACAATAGACACTTGGATACAATGTCAGAGATGATACAAATAATACAAATAAACAGGAAGAGGAATAACCATGAAAAGGAACTATGCACAATGCTGTGTGCGAGTGTGTGAGTGGCGTTGCCAATGGATTCTTCAGAGGCGGCTTGTTGCTCGACAGTATGTCTTACTAAAGTGTCTGGGTTGGAGGTGTTGGTTGTAGGGCTCTAAAGTGAGATGGAGGTGCACACTGGTCAAATAGAAGGGTAAAGTGGTAGCTTTGGCTGCACTCCTTCCTAATGCCCCACGGCACCACCACCATTAGCATTCCCCACTGCGACTTGAGTTCATAAGACTAATGGAGTTGCTACCTGGGGACATTAATTGTGCGTGACACCACTCGGGGGCTTTTGTGCACTCACACTAATATCGCCGCGCCTGCCTGACAAAGCGCCCGAAAAGATTACAAACAAACCCCAAATAACTGCCAGTGTTGTGTTGCCGTTTGACGGCGGGAGTGTGTGTGTGTGTGTGTGTGTGTGTGTGTGTGTGTGTGTGTGTGTGTGTGTGTGTGTGTGTGTGTGTGTGTGTGTGTGTGTGTGTGTGTGTGTGTGTGTGTGTGTGTGTGTGTGTGTGTGTGTGTGTGTGTGTGTGTGTGTGTGTGTCTGGAGTGGCGGGTGGAGGGTGGGGAGATTGGGCTCAAGTTCACTTACAGGATAACAGCAATAGGCAACACAGGATTTTGTACAACTTTATGCAGCAGGCTAAAGTGGTACCTGAATATAAAGTGTCTCACTCAAGTGATGACTTCATCATCATAGGACAGCCCAATGACAGAGTTATGGCTCACATTAGACTCCTAGTTGGTTGTGACTCATGCATCAACTCGCGCACTTGGTGGCCACAGCCACCAACATATTCAAATAGGCGAGACAAAAAGCTATTTCATATCACCCAAATTGAGAACAATTTCTGAAGTCAAGAAATCTTTTTAATCTTTATTTGCTAATTTTGGTTATACCATCTTGCAAAAATATGACTTCAAATAATAAAAAAATTTCAAATGGCAGATCATCTTAATATATTTGTTTTTAAGATAGTAGGTCTGCCCCCAAATAGTGGACCAAACGTTGGTTGACCATGCTATAGCAACATTAAAGAGCACAGCTGTCAAAACTTACTTGTTATCAAGCACAGCTGACTTATCAACTTCATGAGGAAAACACACCAATGGCTGATTTAAAAAAAACATTTTAAAATATAAAGGACAAGAAGGATGAGATTTATACACAGAAGGCAACAAAATGGGTAGTTATTATACTGAGAGACTTAGCATTGTAATTTATAATGTGACTAACCGGCTTGGTTGTAAAAGGGACTAGAATTACTAGAATTTGAATTATTAGACTATAATTATTCCTTGTCATAACAACGGTAAGGTCTTGCTTCATAACCTTTTGATTTTGTGTAAAACTTTAACGGGGGTGTAAGCGGGATAATCAATTTAAATGGTTTTAAGGCACAGAGTTCTTCCCCTTCATTTTTAATGCACCTACTCATTGATTATCCCTTACATAGTTAGATATTTGTGAGCTAATCTAGGCTAAGTAGTTTAGCTAAGTAGTCTGAAACAGAGACTTGGATGAAAATATCCCCTCGCCACGGATATGTTGCACTGCAAAGACTGTTGTCTACTGAAGATTTCAATTGAAACAAAAATATTTAGTTGGGGAGACTGGGAAGTTGCTAAGCCATCAAGCCCCTGTCTCTGTTCATCATGCAGACAAATAGAGTCCAAGCTCGCCTCCAACAACCCAAGGCACCTATGGTAGAAAACTATCCAAACTATTACGGACTTCAAAGGGAATAAACAGCTAATCATAGACACAGCACCCACCCTCGCGGATGTCCTTTATTCCTTTTACGCCAGATTTTACCCCTCTGCTAGACCCCCTGTTATGTCCCAGCCCTCCCCTGTTGACGACCATGCAGAACCCCCCACCACTGCTGCCTCCTACACTGCCCCTCCCCCCACCTCCACCTGAGCTGCCCCCTACCCCCATGCCCCTCCTCTGCCACCGGTGCATGCCCCCTCTTTATCTCTAAGGCTGATGTCTGTCGGTTGTTCATGAAGATCAACCCATGGCCGGCCTGGAGAGAATCCCTAGCTGTGTTCTGAAGGGCTACGCCCACCAGCTGGCAAGGTTATTCACATAGATATTCAACTGGTCCCTCTCCCTCCGGACTTTACCCACCTACTTTAAATCCAACACCATCATCCCTATTCCCCAACAACAAAAAGTGGCCAGTCTCAATTGACTGGTGCCCCATAGCCCTCACCCCTATAGCCAGCAAGTGTTTTGAGAGGCTAGTTAAATCTTTCATCTACCCTCCACCCCATTGACCCCCTGCAATTTAGATACTGTTCAAACAGAGCCACAGAGGACGCCATCGTCCATGTCCTACACACCGCCCTCTCCCACCTGGAAGGGACGGACACCTATGTGAGGATGATGTTTGTGGACTATGGCTCAGTGTTCAACACCATAGTGCCCTTTAGGCTCCTCAGTAAGCTCAAAGATCTGGGCCTGAACACAACACTGGACTTTCTGACGGACCGCCGACTTCTTCACCGCTGACCCGTATAGGAGCGCTACAGGGCTGTGTCCTCAGACCCCTCCTGTATTTCCTCTACACCGCAATTGCGTGGCGACACAGGCTTCAAACATCATTGTGAAGTTGGCGGACAACACAGTTATGGGGCTGATCTCCAGTAGGGACGAGATGGCCTACATCAGGGATCGGCAATAGGCGGCCCGCGGGCCGAAATGGGCCCGCCAGCAATAATTTCTGGCCCGTCAGGTTATTTTGAGAATATGATGTTTATTTTACGCGCAGGAAATATTGACTCGTCTTGACGCCAGAGTGTCTTTTGAAGCTGTATCTATCTATTCATCATATCTATGGCTGTCACTATAGCCAATTGAAATGCTAGAAATGGTCACATGGACTGGGAGAACCAATGGAATTTCACTTTCACTTCCGCGTTTGGGATGCCGCGAGCGAACGTTTGCAAAAACAAAACAAACGTCTTTGAATAACTTTTTTGCAACGGGGAAATATGATGAGCCAGAAGAGGAGCCTACGACCTATAAAGCTTATTTTTAATAAACAGGAGTCATTCTTAAAATACGGGTTTATCGCAACAGGTAACTCTCGCAATAAGCAACCGGTGACTCTCGCTTGTTGACATGGCAACACGAGCAAGCAATTGTGTTCAAGTTGGGTGGGCATTCAACGCGAGCGGACATTTAACATGTTATTAGCATGGATTTTTGAGGACCGAAGCAGAAACAATAAGTCCAGTGCAGGGCTGCCTGCATTATGCCGGTGAGTGTTGTGTTTTAATAATAATAATACATTCGATGTATAATACACCCGCCGTGGTGCTTAAAATCAAATGCACCCTACTGATGAAATGAATGAATGAATGAAAACTTTATTAACAGATTGCAGAATGGGTACAGTACAGTACAGCTCAATACATACAATTGTTAAGGGGATGCAGACCAGAGAAAGACTTTCGTCTTGTTTACATCAGGGTCCCCCATTTTCAATTCATCGTAAATTCGATTTATAATGCAAGCACCTGCATTAAAATCAAATGACTGATCTGTTCATGTGTAATGCACTGTGTGAGAGGCACTTTATAATAGAAAAAAGACAGTGCAAACATGTATATGTCGTTTTTTTTTTACAGTTAAGAAATGTTCACTTATCATTGGCCCGCCACACAATGGCTTGGGGAAAATTTGGCCCTACATGGAAAAAACCTAATTGGCGACCCCTGGCCTACATGGAGGAGGTGACCGCCCTGGACCAGTGGGGCAAGGACAACACCTCTCCCTGCACGTTTCCAAGACAAGGATGTCATTGTGGATTACAGGAGGGGGAGACACTCACCCCCCAGTCACCATCGACAACATATATGTGGGGGTAAATATTCATAAGAAGACATGGGTAGCCATACCAAAACTGTTGTCAAGAAGGCCCAACAGTGTTTGTATGGCTTCAGATGGCTAAAGAAAATTGGCCTGAGGCCCCAAATCCTCAGGGACTTCTTCCGAGGCACCATAGAGAGTCGTTTGATGCTGCTTTACCACCTGGTACGGCGGCTGCACCAGTATGGACTGCAAGGCGCAAGGGAGGGTGGTGCACACGGCCCAGCACATCACTGGGTGTGAGCTGCCCAGCCTGCAGAAGCTATACAACCAGTGGTGCCTCAGGAAGTCCCTGAGTTTATCAAGGACCCAGCACACCCACACAACAGCCTGTTCTCCCTGCCACTCTCAGGTAGGAGGTAGGTACAGGAGTCTAGAAGCACGCACCAGCAGACTGAGGAACAGCTTTTTTCCCCAGGCTATAAGACGGCTGAATAAATAACACACACACACACATATAGACATGACCCCCCCCCACACACACACACACACACACACACACACACACACACACACACACACACACACACACACACACACACACACACACACACACACACACATGCACACCACACACACACAAAGTGCAATCCAACCCCTGTGCAATATCAACTACCTTGTATGTATACATTTTCCAAAATATAGAAATGTACTGTATATACAGACACAAAATGGCAAAATTATAAACCCACAGGCAAAACCATGGGAATGCTATATGTACTGTTGGACTGTAACAATTCCATGTACGAATAAATAAAAATGAAATGAAAATGAAATAAATGAAACTTCACAGAGACAACCAGGCAGTTTCGCACAACCAAATCTCAAGCCCTCAATGCAACAATATCCCAGTATAAACTCTGAGCAGGCAACAACCACGGCCGCTAACAACTCACCAAATACATTCTCATCTATTTCAAGTCAAGTCAAGTCAAGTCAAGATATTTATTTGTCACGGCATACAAGTATACAATGAAATGCGGGTGGTCTTGCCCGCAACGATGTGCAAATACCATATAATAGAATCAACATTGTGCAATAAACAATAAACAATAAGCAATAAGCAATAAACAAGTAACATGTTAGGGCATATCGGTATATGTACATAAGTTATTTACAGAGCATGGAGGACATACTAGGTCCTTTGGTAGTGTCTTCCTGTACATGCTAATTTATACAATCTCCGGTTATACTATACTATTTTTAAAGTGACCTTTCCTTAGTGGCCGTAAGTGTGGGCGTGTGCAGCATGAGTGTGTGCTTGCTCATGTTAAAGTGGCTGCTAGTGTGTGAGCGTGTACAGTGTGTGTGTTGTGTGTGTGCTCATGTGTGCTTGTGTGTGGAGAGTTCATTGTTCAGGGCTCTGATGGCCTGGGGGAAGAAGCTGAGCCGAAGTCTCTCTGTCCTAGCAGCTGGTGTTCGCAGGCGTCTGCCTGACCTGAGCAGCATGAACAGGCTGTTGTTGGGGTGGTGTGGGTCTTTCATTATTCTGCAGGCTCTGGATTTGCACCTCTTGTTGTATAGAACCTGCAGGGGTGGTAGTGCAATACCTGTGGTACGCTCGGCTGAGCGCACCACTCTCTGTAGGGCCTTCTTGTCCTGTGCCGTGCTGTTTCCATACCAGGCAGTGATGTTTCCAGTCAAGATGCTCTCTACAGCTCCGGAGTAGAAGGACTGGAGTATCTTCCCAGATACTCTGAACTTCCTTAACTGTCTCAGGTGGTAGAGGCGTTGCTTCGCCTTTTTTACGACTGAGTCTATGTGTGTTGTCCATGTCAGATCCTCTGCGATATGGACCCCCAGGTACTTAAAGCTGCTCACCCTGTCCACGGTAGCCCTGTTAATCCTCAGTGGTGTGTGTGTCTCCTGCTGTCCTCTCCTATAATCCACAATCAGCTCCTTGGTTTTACCAATGTTCAGGAGCAGGCTGTTGTCCTGGCACCAGCGGTCCAGTACCTCAACCTCCTCCTGGTAGGCCTTCTCGTCGTTTTCCGAGATCAGCCCCACCACCACTGTGTCGTCCGCAAACTTCACTATGGAGTTGGAGCTGAACTTGGCCACACAGTCATGTGTGTATAGTGAGTACAGCAGGGGGCTCAGAACACAGCCCTGGGGGGACCCGATGCTCAGGGTGATGGTGTTGGAGGTCTGACCCCCCACCCTGACCGCCTGGGGCCTTTCACTCAGAAAGTCCAGTATCCAGGCGCTCAGAGCGGAGCTCAGACCCAGCTCGATCAGTTTGTCCACCAGTCTGGTGGGGACTATGGTGTTGAACGCTGAGCTGTAGTCAATGAACAACAGTCTCACATAGCCCCCCTTCTGACGGTCCAGGTGAGAGAGGGTGCTGTGCAGTACTTGGGAGACCGCATCGTCAGTGGACCTGTTTGGCCTGTATGCAAATTGCATAGGGTCCATATCACTGGGGAGGGAGGCACAAATGTGATCCTTGACCAGCCTCTCGAAACATTTCATGGCCACAGAGGTGAGTGCCACCGGTCTGTAGTCATTGAGACCTGCTGGGGAGGGTTTCTTTGGTACTGGGATAATGGTAGACATCTTGAAGCAGGCAGGGACCACTGACTCCTTCAGGGATCGATTAAATATGGTGGTGAACACAGGGGCTAGCTGGTTAGCACAGGACTTAAGTATGCTTCCTGTTATTCCATCTGGGCCAGCCGCCTTTCTGGTGTTCACCTGACCAGTGCAAAGCGCGAAAACTATGTTGTGTCCATTTCAATGCCAGCAACCCCCCCTAGCATACTAAACATAACAACCAGCAGCCCAAACGTGCTGAACCACAAACAAAAAAAATATGGCTCACATTAAACAGTCAACAAAGAAATGTCTGTTAAGGTGAAGATACTAAGCACAAGCAGCTATTCTGCCCCCAAGTCATATGCCCTGCTAGATAAAACTACTACTGTCAGTGTGATAGCCTACCCTTTGACAAGCTAAAGTCGACTCAAGTGCTTTTCATTCGCAAACAGAAATGTCTCAAAGCTAAGCTAAAGTTCGATGCTACATGAGCTAGCTCCCGAGGGCCAACCAATGTGTTACATTCGTTCCCTAGATCGAGTTCCCGCACAATATTCATATGTCGAATGAGCCCCCAAATGTTTTCACAAACTAGCACTTTGTTCAGTTTATCACCCAAAATAGGCTGACTGTAGCAATTATAAATAAATGGGCTTCATTTGACTTAATAACATTCATGGGACAGACCATACCTTCAGCTTTAAGTCGATATTCTCATCTTTCCTGGAAAGACCGCTCTTCTGCTGTCATCAGCAACCAGCTCTCGCTGTGGATACCTCTTTGATGTTCAGGAATTAATTAATTTCACATACTGTAAACACGACAGACATAAACTTGACTCAAGCGTAGACATCAAACACTATGTCAGTCTGTGGGAAAAGCCTTCATCTCGTGGCATGGCAGTCACCTCATAGACCCTCTTCCCCACCGCATCACCGGTAAAAACCCGGAAATACGTCAGCTTAGGGAGGAAATACGGCAGGCCTGCTCACAATGGACCTCATGCACCAACATTCTCGTAAGTTTCCTCGTAAATAACCTTGTAGGAAGTTTGTAAGAGAAAACCTACGATAGTCCCCCCCGGAGTCATCAACGCGTGGAGAGGTGCTCTTAAATTGCAACAAGAAAGCAGCCGGGGTACTGCCAGAGTGACACACCAAAATCTACACGGGAGAAGACAAAAACACGAGGAGTCAAAAAACAAAAGTCGGTGTGCCACCTCGTCAGCCACGGCCCCTGTCATGTTGTACGAGAGGAGCCAACAGAGAAGGGGAGGGGGAAGCCGGGGGAAAGAAAACACACACAGCTACACGCACACACTAAAACACAAAGGAACAAAACTACAATCATCACAATAGTAACAATAGTAATAGTCAGCCTGACCGTCCACCAGCGCTGCCCCCCCCCCCCCCCCCCCCCCCCTCCACCAGCGCTGCCCCCCATCCACTAGCCCCCTGAGCCCAACCGCCCACCAGCTGTGCCCCCTGAGCCCGACCGTCCACCAATAGTGCCCCCCTCAGCGTGCGGTGGTGATGGAAAAGGACCGCGTTGGTGATGGAAGTGCTTGCGGCCACCCTGGCCCAAATAAAACGCACAATCCCTGACATCCTTGTTTGAGTATTACTGAAGTGATGTGTCTAGTTCTTGAGAGAAATTGTAAACTGTATCTAATAATAGTGTCAAAAGGCTTTAAAGGCTTAATTCATCCTACATCCGTGCAATTAATCAATGTCGGACTTGGACAGCACGTCTGTTGTCCAGGCAAGATGAGCAGTGGAATGTTTCTTCACTGGCTCTTACAATGTATACAATAAGCAATGTAAAAAAAATACAAATAAAACCAACAATAATTAATTGTATTGATGCCCAGAGAATATGGCAAATATATAGCCTATGAAAGGAATGGGGTGTTGCTGAGAGCAGAATGTAGATGTGTCCATTATATTCCACTAAAATACTAAATCTATATCTGCATACTTGGCATTTCTTTGTCAAATCAGTTGTGCAATAGTCAATTTTGGTGAATTGTTTCTATACTCACTGCATTCGAGAGAGAGAGAGAGAGAGAGAGAGAGAGAGAGAGAGAGAGAGAGAGAGAGAGAGAGAGAGAGAGAGAGAGAGAGAGAGATAGAGAGAGAGAGAGAGAGAGAGAGAGAGAGAGAGAGAGAGAGAGAGAGAGAGAGAGAGAGAGAGAGAGAGACTCATTACGCAAGTGGCGCGAGTCTCAGAGCGTACTGTGTTCTGAGAGGGAGAGAGCGGCTATTTTATTATCTTCTGCTTTATTCTATTTACTATCGAAGTGGGCATGTGGCCACCCTCATTTCACTGTATGCCTTTTGTATGTGACAAATAAACCTCTTGAATCTTGCCATATTCAATCAGTTTAGTTTCATATTGTTACTCACTTGTTTTGCTGCATCACGTTGGAAGAGCCTCGGGCGCGTCAGCGTGTCGCGCTTAACCTTTCGAGAAGCTTTGTGGTCCGGGCTTGAACTTTCCATATAAATCCATTTTGTTAGATCCAACATAATTAAGAATATCATAATGAAAGATAAAGGGTGTAAATTTGATTTTAAACAGGTTGAGGTTAGTGATATTGAAAGGTTACTTCAGGCTCTACCTGACAGCAAGTTAGCTGGCACAGACAACTTAGATAGTAAATTTAACGTTACACCAATTTAACAGTCTGGCTACAGAGTCTCAACATGCATACAGAACTGGTCACTACACATCGACTGCTCTAGTTCAGATGACTGACGACTGGCTCAGAGCTATTGATAACTCCATGATAGTGGGAGCTGTGTTTTTAGATTTCAGTGCTGCATTTGATGTGCTTGACCATTCTCTCTTGATTGATAAACTTAAATGTTTTGGTTTTAATCCCCTGGCTTTGATGTGGATGCAGAGTTATCTGTCCTCCAGATCTCAGCAGGTTTATTTGAATGGCAGCCTGTCTAGTAGTAGAAGTTTGGAGTGTGGTGTTCCACAGGGGAGCTCCCAATGGCCTCTGCTCTACTCAGTGTTCACCAATGACCTACCGTGGGCTACTAAGAATGCCAAATTGGTCCAATATGCCGATGATTCCACCTTGTATTATGCTTCTCCATCAAATGGTATGCTTAATGAGGTCCGGAGCAGATAACTTAATGATGTGAATGATTGGATAGTAGCTAACAGGCTTTTACTGAACATCTCTAAGACAAAAAGCATGGTGTTTGGATCGAGGCACGGGTTGTCTTGTAACCCAACGCTTATTTTAAATTCATGTAACTCTATCGTTAAACAAGTTGAAAGCGTTAAGCTCCTTGGAGTAACACTGGATAGTACTCTATCTTGGTCAAACCACATCACTACATTGTCTCAAAGATGGGAAGAGCTGTAGGCATTGTTAGAAAATGTGCTTCTTTTGTTGATTGTCCTCTTCTACATCAGATTATAAGTGGTGTAGTCCTGTGTCATGTTGATTATTGTTCTGTGATCTGGTCATCTGCCACCAAAGGTGATATCAGGGGGTGTGCGAGCAGTGCGGTCGCACATTTTTTTTTTTTTTTTATTATTATTTTTTTTTTTTTTTTTTTTTTTTTTTTTTTTTGCGAGGCCCCCCTTCCCGCGAGGCCCTTTTTCATCACAGTCCTAAAATCTAGTTTTGCTTATATGCTTATATATTTCACATTAGACACGTTTGTAGAATGTGTGTGACTTGTTCCTGGCTCTGCGGCTCTGCAGCAGACACTATTGGAGCTCTGGGGCTCTGCAGCAGACATACTATTGGTTTCAACGAAGGGAGGGGTTACATCATGTGTACGCCGGCGTGCGTCAGCTGCGTTTGACTATTTCGCGCGTGCAGCTTTGGAGGTTATGCTTAGTTATGCCAGCCAAGAGGAAGAGGCTGTCTTGCGTTGCTGGTAGGGTTAGCTTGCCTAGTGCAGCTTTCAATACACAGTAGCAGGAGTTGGTTGGGCTTGACGTGCCGAGACAGCTTGTACACAACCCTCAGCCTGTCTGGCCTCACGTGGTATGAGGCTGCAATCCATCACCTGGAAGACAATAGGCGTGGGAAGAGGACTAACAAGCCAACTCCAAAAGCCCTCCAGGGGGTTGGGCGAGGGGCTAACATCCCCACCCCATAAAACACTATATTGTTACAGAAACGCCAACAAGAGAAAAACAAGACATCAACACCTTGGCCCAGGGAAGAGAAGGGTCTTCGATAAGAAGGTCTATGACACCATGTGGTGAAAGCCAGAAGTCTCTGGAAGCCACACGGCCGATCACCCTTCTTTCGTCCAGGGCTGCCCATATCGGTACGTGGAACGTGAGAACCATGTATGAGATGGGTAAGACATTTCAAGTAGCAGCAGTGATGAGGAACTATAATCTCACGCTGCTCGGAATAAGTGAGACAAGATGGACACAGTCCGGACAGAAACGACTGGCCTCAGGAGAGTTACTGCTGTACTCCGGACACGAAGAGGACAATGCCTCCCACACCCAAGGAGTAGCACTGATGCTATCTAAAACAGCACAGACGGCGCTCATAGGATGGGAAGCCCATGGTCCAAGGATCATCACCGCATCCTTTCGAACCAAGAAGAAGAGGATCAATATGAACATCATACAGTGCTACGCTCCTACCAATGACAGCGAGGAAGCAGACAAAGACCAGCTCTACAACAGACTGCAGTCCATTATAGAAAAGCACCCAGAGAGAGACATCACAATCCTGATGGGAGACCTTAATGCCAAGATCGGAAGTGACAACAGGGGGTACGAAGATATAATGGGAAGACACGGATTGGGGGCCATGAATGAAAATGGGGAGAGGCTGGCGGACCTGTGCGCTATGAACAACTTGGTCATTGGCGGCAGTGTTTTTCCCCATAAGAACATCCACAAGGCCACTTGGGTATCGCCAGACCACATAACCGAGAACCAGATTGACCATGTCTGTATCAGCAAGAAATTCAGGAGGTCCATGCAGGATATAAGAGTAAAGAGAGGAGCAGATGTGGCTTCAGACCACCACCTTGTCGTAGCCAGCCTGAAGCTGAAGCTGAGAAAGAACTGGATGTCGGCACATACAACACGACACAGGTACAACACAGCTTCCTTGAGAGACGCCAGTAAGCTGGAAGAGTTCAGAGTAACACTCAGCAACAAGTTCCAAGTTTTACAGGAGCTGTTGGAAGAGGACGAGTGCACCCTGGAGAACAGTTGGAAGGAGATAAAAGAGGCAGTAACGTCTACCTGCCAGGAAGTTCTTGGCCCCAAGAAGCACCAGCACAAGGAGTGGATCTCAGGGGACAGTCTGCGAAAGATCCAAGAGAGGAGGGAGAAGAAGGCGGCAGTGAACAACAGCCGGACAAGAGCAGAGAAGGCCAAGGCACAAGAAAGGTATGCAGAAGGAAACAAGCTAGTAAAGAAGAGCATCAGAGCAGACAAGCGAAGGTATATGGATGACCTGGCAACAGAGGCAGAGCAAGCAGCAAGAGAGGGGAATATGAGAGAACTGTACAACATCACCAAGAAGCTGGCAGGAAAGTACAGCAAACCAGAACGACCTGTGAAGGACAAAGAGGGAAGACCGATAACAACGGGAGAGGAGCAACAAAAGAACAGATGGATGGAGTATTTTGAAGAACTTCTAAACCGGCCAGCACCACAGAACCCACCAGACATCGCACAGGCTGACACAGACCTACCCATAGCCTGCAACGCACCAACCAGGGAAGAAATTAGGAAGGCTATCAAGCAGCTGAGGAACGGAAAGGCTGCAGGACCAGACAACATCCCTGCGGAGGCACTGAAGTCAGATATAGAAACCACGGTGAAGATGCTCCACCCACTCTTCATGAAGATATGGGAGGAAGAAGACGTGCCAGGAGATTGGAAAGAGGGCTATCTCATCAAGATCCCAAAGAAAGGCGACCTTAGCAATTGCGCAAATTACAGAGGGATCACACTGCTATCAGTGCCAGGGAAAGTTTTTAACAGAGTAATCTTGAACAGGATGAAGGACCTCATCGATGGACAACTCCGCGATGAGCAAGCTGGTTTCCGCAAGGACCGATCCTGCACAGACCAAATTGCAGTGCTGCGCATCATCGTGGAGCAGTCGATAGAGTGGAACTCGCCCCTGTACATAAATTTTGTGGACTATGAGAAAGCCTTTGACAGCCTAGACAGAGAGACCCTCTGGAAGCTTCTCCGACATTACGGGGTGCCGACCAAGATTGTTTCCATCATCAGGAACTCCTATGAGGGACTGACATGCAAGGTGGTCCACGGAGGGCAGCTCACAGAGGCATTCCAAATGAAGACCGGGGTCAGACAAGGTTGTCTGCTCTCGCCCTTCCTCTTCCTGCTGGCCATTGACTGGATAATGAAGACCTCCACAGCACAGAGAAGGTACGGGATTCAGTGGACACCTTGGACGCAACTTGACGACTTGGACTATGCTGACGATTTGGCACTACTGTCGCACACCCAACAACAGATGCAGGAGAAGACCAACAACGTGGCATCCACTTCCGCGCAAGTGGGACTCAACATCCACAAAGGCAAGACTAAGATCCTCAAGACCAATGCAGCAAACAACACCAACACAATCATGCTGGATGGCGAGGCTTTGGAAGAAGTTGAAGCCTTTACCTACCTTGGCAGTGTTATTGACAAGCAGGGCGGCACAGATGCTGACATTAGAGCACGAATAAGGAAAGCACGTACAGCATTCGTGCAATTACGGAACATCTGGAGCTCAAAAGAACTGACTTCCAACACCAAAGTCAGATTCTTTAACACCAACGTCAAGGCAGTCCTATTATATGGAGCAGAGATGTGGAGAACTACAGCTGCAACCATCAGGAAAGTGCAGGTCTTCATTAACAGCTGCCTGCGGAAGATCATCAACATCCGATGGCCAGACACCATCAGCAACTGCGAACTCTGGCAGAGAACAAACCAGCTGCCAGCAGAAGAAGAAATTAAGAAACGCAGATGTAGCTGGATAGGCCACACCCTGCGAAAGCCCGCAAGTACCATCACCAGACAAGCCCTAACATGGAACCCGCAGGGCAAGCGGAAAAGGGGCCGCCCGAGAAACACCTGGCGCAGAGACCTGGAGGCAGACACCAAGACCATGAAGATGACCTGGAACCAACTGGAGAGAACAGCTCAAGACAGAGATGCTTGGAGATCACTTGTTGACGGCCTATGCCCCAGAAGGGGTAGCAGGCGTAAGTAAGTAAGTAAGAGGAAGAGGACGGTCATTCGGCAGATGGACTGAAGATGAAAGTTGTTGCATGTTAGACAGTTCAGTCAGGCTAGCCATGTTGGCTTATCTAAAGGCAGGGACAGCTAGTTAGCTTTAGCTACGTTATAATATCGAGTGCTAACGTGTGGTTCAGTCGGGATAGCCATGATGATGTCGGCTAGTAGCTAGCTTAGCTAAAGGCTAACTAGCGTTAGCTAACCTAGAGAGAGCGTGTGCAGCATTGTTATGCCAAGATGAAGAGGACGGTCATTCGGCAGATGAACTTCGTCAACTCCATGCGGTTGTCTCCATCCTCTTGGACGTTTGGTGAGTTTTTAATGCACTCTATTCTATTCCCGCCGTGGATATATCTCTCTCTCTCTCTCGGGAGCCAAACGGGCCGGCTAGCTGTTGTAGCTAATGTTATATTGAGCCAAAGCGGGCCGGCTAGCTAACGTTATATTGAGCCAAACGGGCCGGTTAGCTGTTGTAGTAGCTAACGGTGTGTGGCCTGGTGTCAGTACCTGGCTACTCTATTTGCAGTTAGCCTATTTAGCTGATGTCGGCCATTGGCTCCTTGCTACTTTGTTTTCTCTGGTATAGACCCTCTTCTCTTTGGATTTAAGTGTTGATCTTTGTCCTTTTGGATCTATGTATATTCATGTTGCCTTTGTGAAGTTATCTTTTCCTTCTGTTTTGTTCTTCCATTAAAAGTTGAATATCCTTTAGGGGCTCATCTTTGCTTATCTCTCTCATACATGCTCTCTCTCTAACACACACACACACACACACAGACATGCTCTCTCTCTCTAACACACAAACACACATGCTCTCTCTCTCTCTCTCTTTCTAACACACACAGACATGCTCTATATCTCTCTCTAACACACAAAATGACATGCTCTCTCTCTCTATATTTCTCTCTCTTTCTAACACACATATACATGCTCTCTCTCTAACACACACACACACACAAACAGACATGCTCTCTCTCTATCTCTCTCTTTCTAACACACACAGACATGCTCTATCTATCTCTCTCTCTTCAATTCAAATGGGCTTTATTTCACATTCTTGTATTTCTCCCAGTAGGTATGGGAGTTTTGAGTTATTGTCGATGTTTTCAAAGTCTCTTTGGGTGTTTGCAATTTGTGGGAAGTATGTCTTGGTATAGTGGGCAGGCTGTTAAGAAGTGGAGCTCGGTTTCCACCTCATCTTGTGTGCAGTGGGTCTGTCTTCGCTTGGGAGCCAGGTCTGCCTATGGCGTCCTTTCTCGATGGCTAGGCTGTGCTAGCTGAGTCTGTACCTAGTCAAGGATCTTCTTAGTATTGGGTCAGTCACAGTGCTCAGGTATTCTGCCACTGTGTACTCTCTGTTTAGGGCCAAATAGCATTTCAATTTGCTCTGGTTTTGGGTTGTTTCTTTCCAATGTGTCTCTCTCTCTCTCTCTCTCTCTCTCTCTCTCTCTCTCTCTCTCTCTCTCTCTCTCTCTCTCTCTCTCTCTCTCTCTCTCTCTCTCTCTCTCTCTCTCTCTCTCTCTCTCTCTCTCTCTCTCTCTCTCTCTCTCTCTCTGGCCTTGCTCTGGTGGAGGGTCAGGGGCATTGCCGGGTCTGTGCAGCGATAACACTGTATCTTGACTGTAGAACGGGAGCTCTCTCTCGCTCTCTCTCTTGCTATATGTTGACTGTATCATGCCTAGCCTCGGGCAGAGCTATTATTTAAGAATATGTTGACTGTATGGAAAAAAAATCC
This sequence comes from Notolepis coatsorum, assembly GCF_963971535.1. Lineage (NCBI taxonomy): Eukaryota > Metazoa > Chordata > Actinopteri > Aulopiformes > Paralepididae > Notolepis > Notolepis coatsorum. The sequence continues at coordinate 150,713,072 of NC_140165.1, read as the reverse complement.
CTTTAGGGGGGGGGGGGGCCTCGCGTTTAAATCTCGCACAGGGCCTCGCATTTCTCCCAGGCGGCCCTGACCGTATGCATGCTGGTCTCTCCTGGCTCACAGTTGAAAAAAGGTTATCGTCTAACTCACTTATTGTGTGTGTTGAAGGTAGAGGCTCTGTGTGGGATTGTTAGTAACTGTCTAACTGCATATGTAACTGTTCACACTAGTGTCTGTCTACCTGCATATATATCTGTGTCCACTGGAGGGCGTTCTAGGCGGAGACACTCTGGAGTACTACCAGGTGACGAGTATAAGTATCTGTGTCTCCTCCCCCTTCTTTCTCTCCCCCCAGTCTCTCAGTAAGAGAGGACTCATGTGTTAATGCTCCCACCATGTGAATAAACAAACCAAGCCAGTTAAAACGGCTAAAGACTGGAAACCATGCCTCTTGACCACATTATTGTCGCCCTATAGCCGGATTCTGTTAACAGGTTATGGGCCCAGATAACGCGGGGGCGAAATAGTGGAGGTACTGTAGCTGAAGTTATAGGCTAGGATAGCACCGGGAGCACCGCGTGGCTAGTCGCTAGGCCAACAAGAGTAGAAGCTAAGCATACCATTAACGAAGACGATGAAAGCCAAGAAGACCCACAGGAGAGCCAAGAAGGCAGCAGCCGGGAGTCGCTGGAAGGCAGCGACCAAGAGCCCCGAGGAGGCGGCGCCGGGGGAGACGGAACATGCTGAGCACGACGGAGGCGAGGGGGAGAACCCCGCCTCGGAACGCGTGGCGCCCGCTGGGCACGGCGGAAGCGAGGGGGAGAACCCCACCTTGGAACGCGTGGCGGCCAGAGGGAGGAACAAAGGGCCACCATTCAATGGAAAAGCAGAGAACTATGAACTCTGGGAAGAGCGCATGCTATGCTACATGCACGGTACGGGGCTGAAGGAGACGATCCTGACGGCCCCCACGGGAGAACTGACCGCGGAAGAGCAAGCCCTGGACGACCAATGGAGTTAGCGCCGATGCTCGACGACACCAGCCTGGGGCTGATATTCCGCGACACTAAAGACAGAGGCCGAGAAAGCCTGGCGGTACTGAGAGAGCATTTCATCGGGCGAGGAAGACCCAGAGTCATGGCCCTCTACATAGCACTGACGACCCTGAGGATGGGATCAACCGAGACTGTGACCGAATACGTCAACAGAGCGGAGCGAATCACGACGTCATTGAGGGACTATTCTCTGTAATGGCTGCTGCTGCGAACGGGGCCAGAGTGTCCTTCATGGAAGGTAAAAATGTTCTTGTAGAGCCCAACGGTATACAATTTGACATAGACGTGTATCAGAGAATGTATTACCTGAAAACAGAGGGTAATGACAATAACATGTGTAAAGTAACCGTCAGCCACGATATTCAGACATGGCATGAGATTATGGGTCATTGTAATTACGAGGATTTACTGAAACTGCAAACGGTGACAGAAGGCATGCACATTGAAGGCGATAAGCGTAGACCTGATAAAGAATGTGTCGTGTGCATAAAGGGGAAGTTTGCTCAATCGAGAAACAGGAATCCCACAGAAAAAGTAAAAGTACCACTTGCGTTGGTTAACACAGACCTTGCCGGTCCAGTAAGGAACGAGTCCATAGGAGGCTTTAGATATGTACAGTCTTTTACAGACGTGTACACAGGGGCAGTGTTTGTTTACTTTCTTAAAGCAAAAAGTGACACTCCAGGCCACGGAAAAATTCCTGGCGGACATAGCCCCTTATGGTACAGTAAGATGTTTGAGGTCCGACAACGGGACCGAATTCACAAACAGAGAGTTTCAATCACTGTTGAGGAAGAACAGGATAAGACACAGCCAATCTGACGAGTGTAAGGGTAGTGGTTCAGAAAGCAGCTGAGGACAATCTGATTCTACATCAGATGGATGTGAAGACAGGCTATCTGAACGCACCCATAGTTAGGGAGATCTATATGGAACAACCCGAGGGTTACGAAAAGGAAGGAGAGAAGTTAGTGTGTAAGCTGGAAAAATCCATTTACGGCCTATATATTTATATGCATAAGTATATTGTGTTACGATTACGCTTAGATGACAGTTTTTTAGGGCGTGCTCATCTAATGTAGCCGATCCCTCGGCCGCCGAGGCTGTCGGCCTTGTGATCACCTGTTGTCTTTGTGCCCAGGGTACCTCAGGCGGGGGAAACATGGCCGCTGGTCAGGGGCCTCGCCGCAGCCGCTGGCGAGGCCGTGCCCTCACCTCTGACTGCGCGGTGTGGGCCGGTGTGGGGCCTAGGTCAAATACCGCCTGCGCTCCTGCGGACAGACCAAAAAGTCCCTCTGCGGAGAGGGGAGCCCTGAGGAGGGGAAGCCTTCTCTCCTACTCAAGGGGAGACTGCTCCAACCAAAGATGTCTGTGAACATCCCCCCCCCCCCCCCCCAAGTGACACTGGCACAATGACACTGACTGCACTGCACTAGTCCGTACTGGAACGTATTTTATTGATTAATCCCCCACTGCACTGTTTCGTTTCTTGTCTGTGTTGGTGTTGTTTACTGTGAAAAAAGAAAAGAAATGCATACACTGTATTGCTGCAACAATTACCAATGTGTTTTACACAAATGGCTCAATAAAGGAATCTGAATCTGAATCTAGCCCCAAAAAAGGCCCCACTACCCGACACCATTGTGGACAGAAAAAGCAGCCAAATGAGCAATGTTACTGGTCGCCGCTAAATTCCGTCCTGCGGCGGTATAAGCTTCATCTGCCCACTCAGCCACCTGCCAGGCCGACTCGCCCTCTGGCGTCGGCTTCCGGGTGGGATACCGTTCAACCATGCCAGGGCAAAGGACCGATGCTACCTGGCCCTCTAACCACGGCACACCTGCCATGCGCCCTGTCATCAGCCCATCCACCCGTATAAAGGGTAAATACGCCTCAGCAAAACCCCCCACATTAGACACCGATTGACCTTCAGCAATGAACCGGTTAAGAGGAGGGAAGAGTGGCGACACTTGGATACTTGGAAAAACACCCAAAAAAGAGTCATGACGACCATGTTTTCCCAAATATCCCGCCCCTCGCGCCAATACATCACTCGGTTGTCTCACGGGACAATGAGCAGTATTACTCATGCTAGTATCAATGCCTGATAGCGCAGGCCCTACCTGTGCATGACTTAGCTCGACTGCTAACCGTCGTGCGACGTCCCTCGGTCCGCTGTCACGAGACGAGGAAAACCCAGGACAGGCCCGATGCGCTGTTAGGATGTGCCGAGAAGGTTCCGGGGGCAGTGGTGAACTTCTGGCAAATACCCAACATTATGTAATTTCTCCCTGCGTTTCATAACAGCTAGTTCACGGAGTGCACTGCTACTTCTGTGTTGGAAACGAAAAGAGGAAGGTGGAGCGTGACCATTTCCGGCGTCATATAGGGAGATGCATGGGCGTGGCTTGGTCACATGCAAGTGGGTGCATTTGTTTGTTTTGTGTGCACAATATGTGCAAGGCGATAAGAGGTTATCTCATTGGCAGAGCAAGACGCGATAGCCAAGTATGCTATATAACCAAATGTGTTGATTCAATCAACCTATAACTTGATATCGAACTAACCTTCCTGAAAGAAGGAGTGGTTAAAGAAAGAACCTAAAAAAGGGATACTTCACACAACCTCACGTTACTCATTGTATGTTATTGCAATTGTCTTGCTATAGCGCTGCTGTTTAATTGAATAAATACCGCGGTCACTGTTATAACCTTGTCTCTGGTCTACTACTCCTTATACTGGGTATATTACTCCTCCCTCGAGCCTAGAACTGGTCCGTGGCATCGAGCTGTTACTGTTAGTGACACAAGTGCTACAAATACAAATATTTCAGAAGAGGTCACGTGTTTTTAAGCAATAATCAGAACACCAGAACACAGTTTTTTTATGAACAACCTCCATTCCTCAGGGATTTGGATACATTTGATTTTACTGTATTATGTGTAGTTTAGTGTTTGCTTTTTAACAGTAATGTTTAAAGTGATTCATTTATATACAACATCTAAATGCCTGTTATGTATACATTTAAAGCACCTGAAAACCTGGATCATTGAACATAGAAGTAGCATAAATAGAAAAGACCGCCCCAGTAGCCAATCACTTCATAAAACATGGCCATGCTGTCTCGGACTTACAGTTCCTTACTGAAGCCCCCTTCTAGAGTAGGGGACTATAATCCGGTCCTAATGCAGACTGAGGCCACCTGGACACTGTCTCCTAAAGGACCCAATAATTAATTAGAGTTGTCGTGTTTCTGATTTAGCCTGTTTGTAGGCATAGCCATGTTTCCTCTTTATTGAGCCTTTGATATAGTCTTCATTATCAGTCATATTTTCTACCATGAGGAATTAGATATGTCATGTTTCCTCTATTTATTTATTTATTTATTTATTTATTTATTTGTAGCAATATTGTAGCAATATTTGTTCATAATTCTGGGCTTAAAGATTTAAAGCATGTCATTTTGTATGATGGGGTAAAGAATTGTAGCAGGGTGTATTATCCCTGCTTCGTGGGAACTGTGGTGTGCGGTCAATAGGTAGCGAGACACAGTAGCACTCTGGCCAGCTGCACCTCCGTCTTTGGGGTCCGGAGCGTCAACTGGAGGCTGGCAGTGGGGATGTATGAGGCCCAGGATTTACAAACCTGGTCCGGTACTCTGGTCTTCCTCCCTCTCTCTGGAGCAGTCAGCAGTACTCCCCAACACACCCTCACCCTCCACGATTGTCTCTTTTGCCCTCCCACACCTAATGACCGGATGGTAGAGAAATAACTTGGTTCCCCCCGCAAGCAGTACCCTCCCTTAGTGACACCAGAAACCTTACAATAGAAATGGAAGGTAGAATAGGAAGGGGTTAAGGTTAAATATATTACCCGCATCAAAGGGTTAAGGTTAGGGTTAGGAATAATAAAAGACACGCACACAGTGCTCCCGTTCTGGATGAATGTATTGTAACTCAGCCTAGTTACAACAATGCTACGTCTGGTGATTACTGCACCATGGGTATCCATACAATAATTACACTGGCATGAATCAATGGCATGAATCAATGGCATGAATCAATTATCGTATTACACCCAGGCACCAAGTGCTCTCAGGTACCCAGACTAAACGCTGCCCACGTCTGGGCGGAACACAGTATTTACCTTCTCTAAGGAATTACACTCATACTGTCCCCGGTTGAGAATATGGGGAAGGAAGGGGGAGCATAGGGAAGAGAATAAAGGGATTCACTGAACGGGAATTATTTATGAAATACACGCCTTATCACGCTCAAAGAAAAGGAATGAAATAAAAGAGTGAGCCCACAAAATACCTATAAAGTCCTATCTTAATGCCGGCATATATTGTTCGGGGTACCCCTATGAACTGGTAGTAGCAACGTTACTTTCGCCTGCGGGCTGCACCACACTGTGTACTGTATATGGAATCGGGAGCATCAATGCTCATTTGTACTCATCCGAAATGGCCGCCTCGCCACTCCACTGATGTCCGGGAGGCAAGATGGCGTCGAACGCTCTCGCGAGGATGTCAGCAGGCGGAGCTAGGCAGAGAGGCAGCGCCGGCTGAGAGCATGTACTGAGTGATGGCGACCCCTGTTGGATGGGCGGAACTCCCGTCGGCCGCAGGCAGCCTGGTGCAGATCTGAATGAAGTCCTCCGGGGCAGGCTGAACGCAGGCAGCCGGTCGCAGGTCTGGTCGAAGTCAGCCGGAACAGACTGGTTGTTGGCCCACGTTCGTCCTGGGGCGCGCGCTCTATACCGCACACTGTAGCTACTATAACTCGGTACTTAAAGACTTGGATAATTGTTTAACCGCACGTTACCTATACCGCACACTGTAACTGCTATAACTCGATTGCTAGTGCCTGGCTCTGCACTCATTGTTCATATAATACCGCTGGTACTGCTAGGATATCGTGTCCACTAGCCAGTACTCGTTATCACCCGTTGTCCTCTTACGGGGCCCCCTGGCATAACGTCAGCAACAGGGCTATCCAGACTACTCGTTGTCAAGTTCACTGCCGAAGAGAGCGACTTCCCTTTATCATCTCCCAGCTCTCTCCGCCACTCTCTGCCTGCTACTGCCCCCTGCAGGTCCCGCCTGCCAGTCACAAAGGGAGACGCATTGTAGAATATGAATCAGTACTGTCATTTATAATCCGTATTCCAATGCTCTTCAGAAGGGGACGTTTGTGTCATTGCTCGTGTGAATCAATGACACTAGTTAGAATGTCTTTGTGTACAAAAAGGGATATAAACACAGTCAGCAGTTCTGAATAATAATAATATACCATATTTTCCAGACTGCTACAGAATGATGCATTTTCTTCAGAAAGTCAAGACCAATTCACCTCTCCATAATTACATTTAATTTGTATTTACATTGGGACACTGTATTATCTGATTTGTCATTTGTGATCCAAGGATTTCATTCATATCCATTGACCTCCCTGTGGGCTTGGAAATCATTATCCTCCTTTTGTCATAGCATGTACTAGCAGGCCATAATAAAGCAAGTCATGTAATGAATGTCAAAACTATTTCCATCAGATATGGGGAAATATGGGTTCAGAAGACACATTCAAAGAGATAATATGATAATTTGATTTCTCAGATAAGCTGAACGGAAATGCCTTGTCTGGACATTTTGAAAAGCAGAATCCATTACATATTCTTAATTCACCCTGGCATAAATTAAAGGATTTCTGCAGGCCATTAACTCATCCATTAATACCCAGGGTCAAGATTATTGAAGCCCAGGGTAAGGAAATATGGAAGGCTATTTCTCCACGACAGGTCATCTAATGATTACAGAAGGGTTGGATCTTCTGCCATTAATTGTAAAATTATCTTCCCTTTTTCCTTCAGATAAACAGCAGGGGAAGATATACTAGTCGCAAGAGCGCATAATCCTGTTTCAAAAATTCATTTCCATTTCATTTGTTTTTGCTATGTTTAAGGCCATTTCAAAGCAGTGACTGATTGTTGCAGAGGATATGAAGTGTTAAGAACAGGGGCAACTACTGAAAGGAGGTGTAAAATTAGCTTGGTGTCAGCACAAAATTGAAACCCACTGAGCTATTTTTAATTTAGAGTGCTATATGATGAAGCTATAGAAAACCAGAGGAGTGTGAAGAGATACAAACACAGGGGGGCCAATGGCAAAGGCTCTGCATGTGCACAGGCTTAGTGTCTTTGTCGCTACTCTACACATTCTATATACCTATCCAAGTTTTTTTTGTTTCTGTAGCAAAGAATATTCATACACAATGTTATTTGCGCTTCTTAATCTGTGTTATTAACGTACTGTAAACTGTATTGTGTGCCGGCATAAAGACCCACATAAGACCAGAGCTACTGTAAAGCGAATGTCTGTTGTGGAGATGGTCCCCCCTGTTCACAGCAGCTCTCTACTGACTTGGGACCTGCGTTAAGAGGAGATGAAATTAAGGGGAATAAAAATCATATTAAAGAATATTACAGCCTAACAGCCATTAGTCTGCAGCATGCTGTCAGCTTTTGATGGATTTCTCACTTAGTTCAATGAATGGTCTAACGACATTGATAAAATCACTGTGAACCAAATAGAAAGCCAGGGTATCCCACACGGATGCTGAGATGCAATGTACAGTACACATAAACACAACAGACTCACACAATGTTGTTGTTGTTGTTTTTCAGTAAACATTTTTGTAGTTTCCCCTCAGAATTTAATGTCATTTGTTGATTGGTTGAAAGACTGTTATGTCATAACAACCACAAGAAAGAATACAATCGTAATACGCTACATGTAGAATATTTCCCCCTGAATCATTCTCCAACATTCTAAGGGGAATTCATTTTACAAGCAGGGAGTTCCTTCTTATCACTCTTAGTTTAGTACATACTGTAGGCTAGCCACCTGGTTTTAAGAGAAATCCTGACGTACACATGCAAAATAGATGAGCTGCATGGATGCTCATACAGATTATGAATAGAAAGCTGGACCTGCAGCCAGTGGATGAGAGAGTGGACTGGAAACCTTTCAGTATTCACTGACCACTTTGCTATTTCATCCTCCCTCAACTGTTTTTCTAGTTTGGGAAAAACACTTTCTATCACTGTCAGGTTGGGCAAGGATAAAAAAAAAACTCTCTACTAGCGAATTAGCTGTCTCCCTTCTCCACCGCTGTACTGCAGCAATAAAACACAGGATCGCACTCACACAATTCCCCTACCTGTATTTTGAAAGTTCTTTGAAATTGGATGTATTTCCACTCGTAATTTTTGTGGTCTCATTCCCGAACGGATTTACGACCAAAAATGTCCTCTTAGGCAGATTTCTGTCCATTTAAGACATATTAGGGCTGGTAGTGCGATTCCCCAAATTTTTCTGAGATCGGATTTGACCGTGGCTAAGAGCTGATTTAAGAGTGCTGAGGAGCACACTTATGATTGATTGACTAATTGAAAATTGTATTAACTTGACAGACTGTGTTTTCATAGTGATTCCTTCATGTCAACGCTACAGGCCTCCTTGGAATTAATTACTTAATCATAATTATAATAAATATGACGATATTTGTACGATAAGAAATTACGCATTTGATGTCGGAAAAATAAATAATATGGATTCATCTGATCACAGGGCAGCTGGATTAACCATATCTGAACCAGCTATTTTGGACAAATGTATAATTACTTTAATTACTCAGATATTCAAACACAATTATGCAATTATTGTGAAATGATTGAAAATAATAATTATTTAATGCCTTCTGTGGAATTTGTATTTCTTATTTGTTACATATCTGTTTTAATGATTAATTATACATTTGAAAGAATGCAGGTCAACATGCAATATATCCCATTGATTGGTATACAATGGGACAGACCTTTGTTTAGCTAATAAACCTGCATTCCTTCCGAATATATCATTAATCAATTAAACTGATATTGAAATACACTATATAGCCTATACACCAACACTGAAATGACAGTGGATAAATAAATAAATAAGAACTAAAGCTAATCGTGTGGAAATAGACTGCATTAATATTCCATAAGTCTTGTGTGCGCCAGTATAGCCTATGTGTCTAATGAATGAACAGTATATAGGCTTATATTATTCTAATGACTTGTTTCATTAGGATTTAGTAGATACTATATATATGCTCTGCCCTACGTACAGTATAAGTACAGTCTGTACGTAGGGCAGAGCATATATATAGTATCTACTAAATCCTAATGAAACAAGTCATTAATGGAATAATAAGCCTATACTGCGTTCATTCCTTACGCGTGTAGGCTATACAGTACTGCACGCGTGCGTGTGTGTGCACGCGCGCTGCGGCAGGTGCCCGAGCTGTACTATATATGATGACAATACTATTAATCTAATCTAATTTCGATGGGTCGCAAAACGCTTCCGCGTCCATTTTCACACGGCTGCATCATTAGTTGCCTTATAAGGAGCTCTGAAGGCGTTGTTTGTTATGCAAATGACCTGAACGGGGACGCGCGTTCATGTTTCAGACTGGTGACATTCCCCAAGGCAGATATCTCCGGTGCGAACGTTTGAGCCACTTAAGACATATTACCAGCGTGTTGAGGACTCAGATTGAACTTGTCATTGATTATGTCTCAGTGGTTCCAAGATAAGTCTTCCAGAATAACTCTTTGAAACATTTTCGGGAATGAGACCCATTGATTCTGTCGGTTCCAAGATAAGTCTTCCAAGAGAACTCTTTGAAAAATATTGGGGAATGAGACCCAATGACTCCCTCACTGATAAACAATATCGAGACCAAGAAGATTTCAGTGATACGATTCAAAATAACTATTCTCAAATATAGTGAAGTAGCATTTTCTGTAAAGAGGAAAAACAAAACATCTTTCTTTCACTTTTCTTTTCAAAATTGTATTGAAATGTACAAATAAGTTGGCATATTTCTTTGCACCCTGCAAAATGATGGAGCAAAATAAAAAAAACTGAAAAGATATTAAACCTTTCAATCTATTTAATTAAGACAGCTTAGTAGTGGCACCCGGTTGCAGGGTGTTTAAGCTAATTACAGTATTAATTACAGCATTAATTAAATGACATAATTGCCTTTCAAAACAATGACTCCTGTATCCCTGGTAAGGTAAAGGGTTAATTTACTGTGGAACCAAGCATGCATTATTTACATGCTTGGATGAATAATACATATAAGAAGTAGGCTTGTAAATTCACTGACACAAAGAAAAGAAAAGCATAGGAGAGAAGGCAAGGCTGATTTAAGTATACGTGTCAAAAGGATGCTATTTGAGTTATGGTTACAGGGCAGTGGGAGAACTCTGTCCTTAAGTATTTCTGAAACATTAAAGGGAAATAAACATTCCTGTGTGAAAACATAATTTGTGTATGTCTTCATGCAGTAAAAGGACTCTGCCGGCTATATTGGCTATGGGCTATTATTGAAAGAACTGCACGATAATAGAGGAAAATATTCTTAACACATTTCTGCATTGGAATTACCTCTTATCACATTGCCCCTTTGTTTGTCAAGTAATTGATGGTCACCAGTGTGGTCAAATACTTCCATTTTTGCCCAGTATGGTTCAAAAGGAGTCATACATGACTCCATCCAGCAAGTCACTGCAATCATATCTTAAATGTGTTTTTTTTTTATTATTATTATTTCACAATCTTGTGGATACAAAATACTAGGGAGAATTTTCAATAAATCACTGCGCAGGTGATTGAACATTTTATTAACAGATTGCAGAATGGGTACAATACAGTACAGCTCAATACACACAATTGTTAAGGGGATGCAGACCAGAGAAAGACTTTCGTCTTGTTTACATCAGGGTCCCCCATTTTCCATTCATAATGAATTGTAAGTAAGGGTGCAATTAGCACCGTGCAATCCATTCTTTGTGGATTCCGCCACAAGGGGTCACTATACAGTAAGTGTGTGTGTGTGTGTGTGTGTGTGTGTGTGTGTGTGTGTGTGTGTGTGTGTGTGCGCGAGTGTATGCATGAATGTGTGTGAATACATGTACATATCGATGTGTATGTTGTTTGTGTGCATGTGTATATTTGTGGATCACAACTAAATTATTAAATAATTGTAAATCTTTTTGGCATTGATGTTTTCATATCTACAGTATATGGAATAATAGGCCTATATAAAAACATTCAAACCATGGTAGAGGAGCATGCAAGAGGAAAACAACAGTAAAAAAAAAAACACTTTCAATTTCCCTGGACCCGAGACATCTGAAGCAAAAAAAAATTACATCTCAGTCTGACGAGTGACTAATCAAGGCGAGCGAAATGGTGCTGCAATAAATTACTTGCTGTGAAATAAACCACACAAACAGACTGATGATAATAAATGTAAATTATTTCTGGGGAAGAAATTTTCTTGGTACATGAGTAATACGAACCATCAGGAAGGAGTCTTCCTTAACATTAATTACAGAAAATGACAAGTGAGCTGACAAGCAGGAAGGCTCATTATCTGAGAACATATTCACAACTTCGCAATTTGCGCAAGATGGACTCCAGCTAAATTAATCTCCTTTCTTTGCATGAGCCCCTTCTAATTTTCATGTTATTAACAGGTTTGCAGTATCACTCAGTGCTTGTCACCCTAATCAGGTTTTTCGGCGTGTTCGGGAAACCGTGGTGTCATTTGAAAAGGATCAGGCCTCATAATGTGCTCTCCATCACATGTCTGATTCTACAAGGTTGCTTTTAATAAGGTTCCTTAATCATCAACCCCCCCCCCTTTTTTTTGGCCCAGTTGTCTTCTATTATCACTGTTTTTATGGAGTGGGACCATTAAAAATGGGGTGGCTTATCTGAGGGAAAGGGATCAAGGAAAATACCACTTTCTTTGTGTCATAATGTCATTGAAATTTCATATGACCTCTGATACATGTGTATACAGTATATTTAATCGCAAACAGATACTGTAGATATTTTGAGCTGGACAAAGGAAACAAAAGGCACTGTGTTTCAGGCACCAGAACATGTCCCAGTATCTCTGTGTCCACATATTTAGTCACCCATGCAGGTGGATCATTGGATAGATGGAAAGTTATCATGGCAACACCTCTGCTCTTTGTATCCTGTTTTCATGAATATGCCTCATTCTTGGCCTCACCATTAGGCTACTGCTCATGCGCAAATACAATAATAATGCCTTTTCAGTGCAAAATGTGATAACATAACACAATATTTGTCCCCTGGTGACATCATCAAGAAGTTCATTGTCCATAATTGTAAGAATATCCTACCATATGTAAATTGAATTAGTGTTAGTTAATTCGTTAGTGTTGATTTCCATTTTGAAGGTTTAATTATAAGTCATTAACCTGTTCCACACAATGTGAAAATCTGCATAAAATATATACCTAGGTAAATGAAATATTGCTCCACTTCTACAAGGGCTATTTGCATATTCTTGGTATCTAGGTACATCTATGGACCTCAGGGAATGTATTCACAGTGTCAGAAATATTGTGTCTATTACTAGGCTTGCTTAAATTGTGATGAAACAAAGGAGAATATGAATTATGATTTTTCTTTGCATCTTTGACAGTGAATAACACCATGATAATAATGACCAAACTTAAAAAACGGCCACTGCTGTTGTTCAGTACCCTCTTGAGATCATGTGTAAAAAAAATCTAAGGAAATTAATAAAGGGAAGATGATAAAACCGAAGGTTCTGTAGATACAGTACTGAATTCTCCCATCCGGACCAATGCAATTTGAAATATTATTATAGAATATAGAATAGATGCTTATAAATGACCTTATTATAGCCAATTCGCACATTTATATATATACATATATTATCTTTCAAATGCCCGAGTTCAATTTGGATTTAGTATCACCAGGCGTGCATAAGAACAGATAATGATATCTACTGTAATTTACTGTACCTTTTTATTTTCACCACAGTGCAACCATTTTGAAACTAATTTCAGATCTAATTGTTGCTACATGCTAACAATAGGGAGGAGAAACTAACTGCGTTTCAATATTTGTCAAAAACGTTACCTTTTGTGGCTTATTATCCCGAATAATAACAGTTATTGATATTATTCATTCAGAACGCTGAACTTTGAACCCCCATAGTATCCCAGGAAGTGTAGTCAAATTCCAACGCTGATCCACAGCTATGCATCCCCTCGGCCTATTGCTTATTAACAGCGGAGGAGTGCTGCCGAGTGCTTCCGCGTTTTCCCTGATTGGCTGCGACACGCCCCGCGGCAGAGCTTGCAGCATTATGTAGCCGTAATCCGCCATGATTTTCATTCGAAGCTTAGCTCACCTGGCAGCGCTGCGGTCCTGCGGTCCTGCGATCCTGCGGTCCGTTGGTGACAAGTTTGAATCCCATCAATCTTTTTTTTTTTAACGTGTATTCTTTCGCCGGTTAAGGTTAGGCATGGTTAAGGTTAAGGTTAAGGTTAGGCATTGTTTCGGAGTTGGTTAAGGTTAGAAGGGTTACGTTTAGGCGCTGTTAAGGAGCTGGTTAAGGTTAGAGTTTGTCTTAGAGAATGGCAATATTCTTTCTATGGTTAAGGTTAGGCATGGTTAAGGTTAAGGTTAGGCATTGTTTCGGAGTTGGTTAAGGTTAGAAGGGTTAAGTTTAGGCGCTGTTAAGGAGCTGGTTAAGGTTAGCGTTTGTCTTAGAGAATGGCAATAGACAGCCTATTTACGCACTGCCGCTCTCTCGCGCTGCCGCGGTCACATGGTCACATTGTCACATTCTTGCACTCCTCCGCTGTTAAAAAGCAACACGCATCCCCTCGACAAAATGGCCACAAAAAAACTACAATTCCCATGATTAAAATTTTCCAAAATGGTCGCCGTCTTGGAATAGACTTCAGCAAATCGAAAACTTTAAACGATATAATGACACTTTTAACCTATTGCTAAACTAACGTATTGATGATAATATACATTCTACATGCTTTTGTGACATGTTAGTGATGTTAATACTTGAAAACGTTTGATTTTAAAATCGCGAATTTTTTGCTTCACTCTGAAAAATATGGATATATGATCATAATGTCATTTTGGGGTGGGGTACAAGCAAAAGATTACCTTTTTATCAGAACCATATGATCTAGTTTTTCTACACTGATGTCAATATCTAGGTTAAGTGTGCTGTATATGTATGTGTATTAGAGTCAAATCATGCTTTTGTTTATATTAACATAACTTATGGGGCGGCTAGGTGGCGCAGTGGGCAAGGCGCTCGCCACCAACGCAGGAGATGCTGGGTTCGAGCCCAGCTCTCGGCGTTGCTACCAGCTTGGCTGGTACTAATACAATTTGCAGTATTAGGGGGTGGGAAGCTGGTGGGTGGGGATCGGACGTTGTGGACAGCGACTCCTACAGGTCGGTTGGTGCGCCTGCACAGTAGAATCAGGAAGCGACGAGGGCGGCGTGTCCCTCCCACGCAGACCCTCGCCGCTGAGCGATCGCGCTGTGCAGGTGAAAAGATGCGACGGCTGCCTCCTCGAGTACCGGAGGGGACACGTGATGCAAGGCTTCGTCCACATTGCAGCCGGCTTGTGGGAGGCATGGCCTAACAACGTTCGAGACAGGGGAGGGTAGAATTGGACAATACTAAATTGGGGACGGGAGAAAGTAAAATTGAAAAATGGGGGGAAAAAGTAGATAAAAAAAAAAACATAACTTATGATAGATTAACAAATTCTCAATAATTCTACTGAATTCATGTATCTATCTTGCAACTATAACATCCTATTCTGTTCTCTATTCATGTCTGCCATCCACAGCAATCTGCATGGGGCCACCAGCATGATGTTGATAGCTTTGTCTTGCTTGAATTCATAAATCACAGAAAACATCTGCATGTCCAAATGCAATCTGAAAATGTTCTGTAATGCAAACCCAGTTTAATTCACAGGTAGCCTCATGATGGCTGAAGCAGAAATGCAGTATGTCATGCAAAATTAGTTCAGAGAGAATAAGTTTCAGGGAGAGAGAGAGAGAGAGAGAGAGAGAGAGAGAGAGAGAGAGAGAGAGAGAGAGAGAGAGAGAGAGAGAGAGAGAGAGAGAGAGAGAGAGAGAGAGAGAGAGAGAGAGAGAGAGAGAGAGAGAGAGAGAGAGAGAGAGAGAGAGAGAGAGAGAGAGAGTAATAGCAGAGACATATCTGTGCTCCTCTCTCACACTCTCTCTAATTACATTTCACAGATTGGACTACAATAGCTGCTGGTAACATTTAGTGGATGGGCTTTTTAATAATGCAAAGTACACATTTTCATATCTATTTTTCTCAGTGTGCGCCCCATTTATTAATTTGCTGAACACAATAAAACAAAGAGTAGACATAATGCGCTCCTTTGCTCAAATGGCACCCGGCAACTTGAATGCTGTCTCTCTGGTATAAAGAATGGGCTGCATGCAAACTGAAAGCATGACCTCTTGATTTTCTCAAAACACAAAAGGCTATTTAGCTCATATGAAGAAAATGTCTGGATGAAAGAGACAACAAAATATTATACTATTGGGTGAATCACATAAATTCAGGTACAAAAGATCTAAATATGTCTGGAAGGCATGGGTGGGCAGGGTGATACTGTATGCAGTGTGTGAATGACTTCATATTACAACACAGAATCCAGCACTATTACAGTACATACCATACACTACACTGCTATACATAGTGCACATAATCTCACACACATCCAAACACTATAAACAGTTTTGCACACATTAATTTAGTTAGAAAGTTATTGAGAGTAAATGAGTTTGAATATGGCCACCAGAGATGTCATCAGGGACATTGAATCCGTGTGTTGTGTTTAGGCCAGCTCCATGGAATGATGTAGATGAAATAGCAATACCTTGTCTTATAGGGACTGCTTATTATTTAATTGAGCTGCAATTAACACTACAAGGATTCAATGTTCCCAGTGACATCACTGGTAGCCTTTATTCTCAATAACTGTCCAACTAAATTATGCAAAACCGAGCTTTTCGATGTGTGTGAGATTATGACTGCGTTCACGTCAGTTCCTTACACCAGCCTTTTAGTCCAGTTGAATGGAGCATTTACCCCTGTGGTGCGGTTCATTTGTGAACACAGTAATGAAACTCAGATCTGCATCAAACAACCGCACCCTGGTTCGCCTTTTTGAGGTGGTCCTGCAGTTAGCCTCCAACTGAACCCTGTTTGCTAGGGGTGTGAACGCAAACCGAGCCAAAAGCAGGAAAATACCAGATAAATTGTGCATGTAATGAAGCTGATTGGGCAGTTTCCAGTATATTCCAAATGTGTGATTTTTCATCATCATAACATTATTATTTTCAGAGCTGTTAAATTAAAGATAGTTAATAAATAATATTGTGACACTAAACAAATACAGTACCTCACATGTATAATTCAGGTGACAGTAGCCTAGACAGTGGCACATAATTAATTACTGACAGTAAATTGGAAAACGTATCATAACATTAAGTGCAAGCCAAGGTGGATATCACATTATTTAGTTTGTTCACATATATAATATCGTCCTGTTTACCAAAAAGGTAAATTAATGAAATCTGGCTTCATGGGGATATGTGTTTCAAGATTAGATTGACAAACAGTCTTATCCCCACTCCCATTATACAATAAACGTAATTATTCCTGCACAACCTGACAAACCCAGAGTGAACTTACTGTAGGCTACATCTCCTCAGTGCTTCCGACAAAACTATACCAAAATGAAAATGATTGAAGTTTGAAGCCCCTATTTAAGAGCATGATGTTGTTGGCAGGTACAGTATGGGATTCAAAACGATGTCCAATAAAAGGCTGACCTGCGTGATCACGCGGCTTTGTTTCGAAAGTTTAGTTTGGTTTGTTTGTCAATTGGCAATGTGAACCATAACCGAACCAATAAAAACAGCAACAAAAGTAAAGATTTTACAAACTTAGGTGCAAAATTAATCAGCAGTTTTTTTTGTGAAGTGCTCCTTTATAGCAACAACCCAGAGGACACACATTTAATAGCTACACCCAACAGTGCAGTAATACAGTTCACTGTGTGATGAGTGGTGTGAAAAACAATTACTTACTGGAGGCTTCGAGTCACCTATTTCAGGTCGCAAAAAAAGCCTTGTAATTCTAGGCATGAAATAAAAGCAATGGCATTTCCCAGAAAGACACAATAAGACAAATTAAATGAATTAAATTCAACATCTAATAGGATTGTGTACAACTGAAATCCTCTCCGGTAACATGGGTGGTGGCATTTGGTCTTATACAGTTGTGCTTCGTGCCACAAATAAAATGTTCCTTTGATCCAAATGAGCTGTGGCAGCTGCTACAAGGGATTTTTAATTGAATGATTATTGTATTAAATAGATGCTTTAAATGGAGCGTGCACCTCTGCAATTACTTCCACTTTAAGAACCTGAACCCTGGGCTGGTCCTCACAGCCACAGGCCATAGAGCCTCCACATGGGGGGGGGGGGGTGACCTTTGCCCTTCACCTTGCACAAACAGAAGCTCTTAAAAAAAACTATTATGTAAGCATTTATTCCCCTACCACTCGGGCCATGGTCAAAATAAAGGAACACACACTAACAATTTTCTCCACAAGCATTCTGGTGGCTTTGTACTGGTGTGAAGGACATTTTCTGACACCATCCCTTAGAAATCAAGAAGGATTCTTACAGTATCGCTACCAACATAACAATCCTGAGTGATCAACCTAATCTTATGATGATGCGTTTCTTCCAGGATGACAATGTTGTGCCCCTACTCAGTAGTTTGAAGAGCATTGGTAATGATCCTAGCATTGTATGTCCTCTCCATAAACAGACCTAATTCCAAACTATTGGATTCACAAACAGCAACAGAAAAGCCATTTCCTCCCTTGACAACTTAAAGACAGAGGACCCCGTTGATCAAACAGAATCGATAAGGTAGTTGTGATAAGCATTAGCCTGGCCCTCCATAGATGCAGAGTAGACAGAAACGACACCAGAGCCACTATCATTGAGGGAATACGCATTTTATGATGGTGTTTCCTCTATTCTGACCATAACCTGTAAAAGGGGTGTGTGTGAAGACGTGTAGATAAGCTATCTTATAAAGTCTGTCTGCGTTAATAGTAGGTGTGGAGAATCACCACCTCATTTCCTCGCGGTTAATCAAATAAATAGTCCCCTTGTTGTAATTCAGATAACCTGTAACTGAAATCATGTCTATGCGGCAGAGTGTACGAATGTGATTAGGTACAGTGGGTTGAAACTGTCTTGTTGACACAGAGAAAACCCCTGAGATCATACAGTATAGATCGACACAAGGTTTCAACAACAAGTCGAAAACGGTGGCCAGGCCAAGCTGTACAGGAATGAGCAGCACTTTTGCTCTTGAATCACTGCCATTATGGGTCCTACTAATCACCCCAAAGTACCAGAAAATACCCTAAAGTACCCCAAAATACCCCAGAATACCCCAAAGTACCCAAAAATACCCCAAAGTATACCCCAAAATACCCCAAAGTATACCCCAGAGTATACCCCAGAGTATACCCCCAAAGTACCCTAAAATACCCCAAAGTTTACCCCAAAATACCCCAAAGTACCAGAAAATACCCCAAAATACCCCAAAGTACACTAAAATACCCCAAAATACCCCAAATTATACCCCAAAATACCCCCAAAGTACCAGAAAATACCCCAAAGTACCCTAAAATACCCCAAAATACCCCAAAGTACCCCAAAATACCCTAAAATACCCCAAAGTATACCCCAAAGTACCAGAAAATACCCCCAAAGTACCCCAAAGTACCCTAAAATACCTCAAAGTATACCCCAAAATACCAGAAAATACCCCAAAGTACCCCAAAATACCCCAAAGTACCCCAAAATACCCCAAAGTACCCCAAAGTATACCCCACAGTACCCCAAAATACCCCAAAGTACCCCAACATATCCCAAAATACCCCAAAGTGCCTGGAAATATACCCCAAAGTACCCTAAAATACCCCAAAATACCCCCAAAGTACCCCAAAGTATACCCCAAAATACCCCAAAGTGCCCCAAAATACCCCAAAGTATACCCCAAAATACCCCAAAGTATACCCCAAAATACCCCACAGTACCCCAAAATACCCCAAAGTACCCCAACATATCCCGAAATACCCCAAAGTGCCTGGAAATATACCACAAAGTACCACAAAATACCTAAAATGAAAAACTAAAATGTGCACATTTTGAGTAATAGTGTAATAGTGTGTAATAGTGTAATAGTGTGTAATAGTGTAATAGTGTGTAATAGTGTGTAATAGTGTGTAATAGTGTGCTAGTGTAATAGTGCAATAGTGTGTAATAGTGTAATAGTGTGTAAGTGTAATAGTGTGTAATAGTGTTAAATATTAAAGATATTCCACATTTGTAAAGGTGCTAACGTTATTTGTAACTAAGATTTCCTATCATTTGGAATGAGGACAATAATTATAGACTCAACCACAAACCAATTTTTCAATGTTTAATGAATTGACGGGCCACCACTGAGGACCATTCAGACTAAATGATGAAATCACATGTCTACATGATCCAAAGAAAATTCTCAAAAACTCCAAAGCATTGTATAGCATCATGCTAAGCATGATGTGAAGGTCATTGAAAGGCATGAAGCATGAACATAGCTTAGTAACATAATTTCCAATGCTTTGCATTGACTTCCACTATCATGCCTAGCATGATGCTAACATTTAAAAATGTTAAGATCTTTAAAGAGCCCATATTATACCAATTTTCCAGTTTAATATTAGAATGTTCCCGCTATTTACAAACATGTGCATGTTTTTCAGGTCAAATACCACCTAGTTATGTAGTGGACACGAAAAAAGAGTCATGCAAAAATATATACATTTCATGCGTGTACTTTATTGTATTTAAAATTGTACACGTTATATAATGTATACAATTGAAGTAAACAAAGGCTTGTGAAAATGTACAAGAAGATGTATATTATTATTTTCAAATGATTTATTTCAATTTATGCTGTTATCTATTAGTTAGGTCTGAGAAGTGATCGATGAATAGGTGATCGATTATACTTACCTTGCAAGGAACCACCTGTAGGGGGAATGTGCTGCCTGCTCCTCATTTGTGACAGAGAACAGCAGTGCGTCATGTGTTTGATTCTTTACTTACCGTAATATCTTCCCCCTATGCAGGGGGTGCAACATTTTGGAGGCACCACTGGGATTGAGTGCGATGATGGTCAACTTCTACCAAGAGTAGATGTGTCCAGCCGTCATTCAGCCCCTCAACTTACCCAGGCATCGAGTGGTGAAGCAGCGACGTGGAGTTCAGAGTGTCAGAGTGCGGGTAATCCGAGGTCAACCCAACATACCAGTAGAGCTGTTACTCTATCCAGAGCGGGAAGCTACCACTTGTCACCGTTTGGCTGACTGAACCCAATATGCAGACACAGAGACAGTTCTTGTTTAGACCCAGTTTGGGTATATTTAATGATAAGAGAATGGTAAAGTGTTCAGGCAGCGGTCAATACACAGGGAAGCACTCGTACAGTCCAGGGGCGTGCGTGGGGGAAGGAGAGTCAGACATCTGGGGCGGGGTTATATCCCTGATGTAATTGGCCCACAGACGTCAATCAGCTGCTCCTCTGAAAGCAGCACACCTGTACTCTGCACCTGACTTAATGAGAGAGAGAGAGAGAGAGAGAGAGAGAGAGAGAGAGAGAGAGAGAGAGAGAGAGAGAGAGAGAGAGAGAGAGAGAGAGAGAGAGAGAGAGAGAGAGAGAGAGAGCACCTGGTTCCCTCCAACCAGCCAATCATGTGGACTGATAGACATCAACAGCTGCTGGAGGAACTCCAGCAGCCATGGTGCCGTTCTGTATCAGGAACAGGAAGAAAAGATGATTGTGATGCCTCACGTACACTTAGTGAGTCTGAGAAGAACTACCACTATCATTCTGGGAAACTTGAGTTCCTGGCCCTTAACCTGTTAACACTAGCACAGCCGACAAGGGGTCAAATGACCCCTAGGCATTTTCAATAAATGTATCCTCGTCACTCGGTTGAGCTTCAGCTCTGTCACTCAATGACTTTTCCTAAAAGTACCCGTTTTATCTGGCACGGTTTCTGAAATTTCAAAATGACTTCACGAACATTTTATTAGAAGTTATTCCACATATGGGCCGTTGGAACAGACGAAAGTCACAGCACTTTGCGAGCTGTGATGATTGTTCAATCAATCAAATTTGATTTATTGAAACTTTTATTAACAGATTGTAGAATGGGTAGAATACAGTAAGGCTCAATACACACAATTGTTAAGGGAATGCAGACCAGAGAAAGACTTTCGTCTTGTTTACACCAGGGTCCCCCATTTTCAATTCATAATGAATTGTAAGTAGGGTGCAACTAGCACCGTGCAATCCATTCTTTGTGGATCTAGCCCTAATTGTCTGTGGGATTGATATCAACTTTGGACCTGTACTAGATAAGACTTCAGGCTATGGGACTATTATGTTTTCCAGCTCCTACCTCTCAGCTGGAACTAAAAAACAGGCATCTGGCAACAAGTAGACAAAAATGTGAGTAAACAAAACTTTTATTTCAGTGTGTTCAAACCTCTGTAACTCTATTACATTAGCACTCAGAGTGATTATTTAGATTTTTATTGTGGAAGAAAGTTCTGAATGTTTCCTTTCAAAAGAGACCAGACTCATGCATGTGCTATAAGTGGTTCAAGAATAAATCGAAAATTACTTTGGGTATGTAATCATCAGGCGTGTTATGCAAAACTAGCCCCATTTTTGCCTGATGGATAAGAGGTTAAGGGGGGACAGCACCCCCTAATAGCGAAAAAAAATACTTGAATAGATATCACTATGAAACTTTCCCAGTTTGTTATGTACATATAAACTAAGAAAAAACATATTACAAGTTTTCTGAATTTTATGTTTATATATGCAAATGA
Source organism: Notolepis coatsorum (assembly GCF_963971535.1). Classification (NCBI taxonomy): domain Eukaryota; kingdom Metazoa; phylum Chordata; class Actinopteri; order Aulopiformes; family Paralepididae; genus Notolepis; species Notolepis coatsorum. The sequence continues at coordinate 150,691,070 of NC_140165.1, read as the reverse complement.
GGCACTTCCACCATTAAATATGCACATATTTGCACGTATCACCAAGACTTGGATAATGCCAGATTCAATTTTCATTGAATTTTGTTGATACTGTACATTCAAAACGAAACTTTGTATAGAAAGACTTTGTGGCTATGTCCTCTTATCAGCCCATACATCAGGAAATACTGTCTACTGTCATAAAAAAAAACGATTTTTCGCCTAGTTTTGGTATAAAATGTACTATAAACCTGGCTATGAATGATATATATCAACAACACTTTCTATAGAAAGAAGCATAATATGGATGGGAAGAAATGTGGAAAGTTTGGTGTGTGTAGGTACTAGGGAAATAGAGTTCCAACTCTTTGTGTGTAAGTACAATGCATAAAAACTAGTTTTTCAGAAAACGACCTCAAAGTTTTGTATTGTAAATTGCCATAATTTTTTTTAAACAGCTATTTACAAACACAACACCCAATCAAACCATTAGTAATAGACAACCTAAACACATACCTGATAACTGAATAATAATAATGATGTTATTGAACTGAACAGAACTACACACAGGCTACAAACAGTGTAGTAACAGTGTAGTAAGTGTAGTACCCTCTAATAGGCAAACAAATAATTGAATAGATATCACTATGAAACATTCCCAGTTTGTTATGTACATATAAACTAAGAAAATATATATTGCAAGTTTCCTGAGTTTATATACGCAAATGAGGCACTTCCCCATTAAATATGTGCACATTTATGGATGCAATTAGGCAAAATGAAGTCAAATAAACAACTAAATGTGTGTTATTGACATTTTATTGTCACTAGTTTCATAGAAGACATGTTTAGGAAGCAAAATATAACAAAATCTCAATATCGTCGAAAAAAAGCAAAAAGGCAATTTTGGGGGTGCTGTCTCGCCTTAAATGGGCTGTGTGTGAGAAATGTCGGGACTATTTAATTGGCTCGTCATGCACTGTATCCACAGACAACAATCCGCTCACTTATGTGCTGTCTTCAGCCAGGCTCAATGCTACTGGATGCCAGTGGGTGGCTGAACTAGCGGATTTCCACCTGACCATCAAATATCGACCAGACAGAGAGAACATTGAAGCTGACAGCAGTGGCGGCCGGCCGATAGTGGGTGCTAGAGCGCCGCCCTCCCTCGTTAAAAGAAGAAGAAGATTTTTTTTTAAAGCCCTATAAATAAAATAAACATGTTTAAAATGAATAATATTTACTCATTTTAAGTATGTTTGTGTTTCCAATGCACAATATAACGTCAATATATCAAATATAAATAATTGTTTTCATTAACAGGAAGTGACTGTCTGATAGAGAATACTTTCCGTAGCCGCATTTCTCTCGGGCTAGCCGTAGCCGCATTTCTCTCGGGCTAGACGCAATAGCGCTTACAGTGGGCGTGCACTGGTTTCATCGCTGTATCCGTCGCAGCCAATCAGTGCGTAACGCGAAGTGCGTTGAAATATGATGTATTATGATGGAAGCCGGGCGCGTTTTCAAGCGATCTATTATCATCTAAGCAAGCAGCGTCTATACTTTCTGTAGCCGCATTTCTCGGAGACGCTCTCTGATTGGCCGACGGCAGTATTTTCCGTAGCCGCATTTCTCTGAGACGCTCTCTGATTGGCCGACGCGGCGACGCCAGTACTTTCCGTAGCCGCATTTCTCGGTTTGTCTTAGAGCAGGGCGATAGAACGCCAGGGAGTTTGCACTTTGCAGCTGTATAGTTACTCTTCGAAGTTGGTTAAGGTTAGAGTTTGTCGGCAAGTTCTTTCGACGGTTAAGCTTAGGCACTCTTTCAAAGTTGGTTAAGGTTAGAGTTTGTCTTAGAGCAGGGCGATAGAACGACAGGTAGTTTGCAGGCTGTTCGACACGGAAATGGGCAAAGACACAGCTCATTATCACAGTACTGTTGTGTTATGCTAACAAGAAGCTACTTGTTAGCACTAGACAGTGGATATACATCAACAGTCTGGGACTGTGGGACAGTGGACAAGCCCTCCTGGACCATGTTTCAACTAAACAGTGAGTTAATAAATGCGGGCTCTCTCTCTCTCGCTCTCTCTCTCTCTCTCTCTCTCTCTCTCTCTCTCTCTTGCTCTCTCTCGCTCTCTGTTGTTGTTAATTTGACGCATCAGTGGAGGCTGCTGACCAAATTTTTAGGTGAAGCACAAATTATTATTATATTATATATTAAATTATATTTTTTAAACATCCCCAACGCTGCAACACCCCCATTCCTCCCAGGTGTCAGGCTCCTCATTCGCTTCCATTCATTTTGGGGACCATGTTTAAATATCATCCTTCTGAAGTATAAACATGTGAGGATTGGTCCGTTGCCGCCGCACGCTTCAAGGTCTTCAAGGTACCAATTACCGTCGCGCACCTGAAGTGAGTTCTAATCAGCTCGCTGGAGCCCTTCATATACTCTGGGTTTCCTAACGTTCATTGTCGGGTCGTTTTGGATTTCCACTGGCTGCTGCTTGTTCCCCCGTGTTGTACCTCGTCTTTTTCTCTCCAGGACGTCTGTTGGAAGTCACCGCTGTTGCTTGCTCTGCCATCCTTTGGATCTCTGCCTCGTAGACCGCTTTGCGCAATTGCGCCTTGGTGAGTTTTGGAACGTACCTTTTTTTGGATACTCTGTTTTTCTCGCAAATTTCGGGACTCGGGACCTTTCTGTTTTTTGTGTGTTTTGTTAACACTGAAGAGGAGCCGCTTGTTGTTGTTACTGACTCAGCTAATCAATACTGGACTGCCTGTTATCCCGTTCGCTCGTCTCTTGACATTATCTCTCTCTCTGTTTTCCCGAGTGGATCGACAAGTAGCTGCAGAGCAGCAGAGGCAGAGGCGCAACGCCACAGTGCCATCTTTGCTCAGAAGACGAGCTGCAGAGCCGCAGACAACTCTGCCAAGAACATTTCTCCCCTTGTGCTTTTGTTGTTTTTCGCTCATTCCTATTTTGTAAATAAATACGCCCTAGTTTTTGGCTAACTCTGAACTACCTGTCTGTGCCGTGCTGTTGGGGTCGGCAGCATTGGCGGTCCAGATCGAGTTGACCAACGACCACAGCCTACAGTTAGGTGCGGCTGCGGCTGCTGTGCAGGACCTCCGGGCCCAGGTCCAGCCTATTCAGGAGTCTCTTAGCTCTCTGGCTACCCAGCAGACAGCCCAGGGTAATCAGCAGGCTGATATTCTGCACCAGCTACAGACGCTCAGTGCAGCATTTAACACCCTGCTTTTAACCCCACCTGTCCCAGCAGTCTCAGCCAGATCACCACCCGCAGCCGCGGCAGACCCCGCACCTCCCGACCTCGCACCTCGGGAGCCCCGTCTCTCCGAACCACGTTTGTTCGACGGTAACTTCGAGGATTGTGCCACATTCATCATGCAATGTGAGTTGGTTTTCCTTCATCAACCCAGCCGATTTACATCAGAGGGAGCCCGAGTAGCTTACATGACTAACCTGCTCTCAGGCTGAGCAGCACAGTGGGTTACTGCCTCCTGGTCTATGGGGGCTGATTTTTGTTTCTCCTACCCAGACTTCGTGGCAGAGCTCCGCAGGGTTTTCCACCACCCAGCTCGTGGCCAGGACCCAGGAGCTCGGTTGGGCACCTTCCGGCAGGGCAGTGGCAGTGTCACTGACTACGCGCTGGAGTTCAGACTGGCCGCAACCGAGAGCGGTTGGAACGATCAGGCGCTTCGTCTCACCTTCCTGAGGGGGCTCAACAACGCAGTAAGGGACCAGCTCGCGCCCCGAGAGGAGCCCGATTCTCTCGAGGGCCTAATCGACCTCGCTATTCGGATCGACGGACGCCTCCGGGAGAGAAGGCGTGAGAGAGCCCGACTGGGACCCACGGACGTTTCCCAGACCCCCCGCACTCGTGACAGTACTGCGGTCCGTCCTGCTCCCTCCGCAACTGGTGGTCTGTTCCCCTCCCGGTCGGTGACCGAGGAGGAACCCATGCAGCTGGGGCGCACACACCTTAGCCAGGCTGAACGGGAGTCCAGGCTCAGGTCCGGCCTTTGCCTCTACTGCGGCCGGGATGGACACCGTGTCTCCAATTGCCCTACCCGGCCAAAAGACCAGGCTCGCCGGGACCCCGGGAGATCCTGGTGAGCCGTTTTTCCTGTTCCCACACCCGTGCACCACCTAACCGTCTGACGAGCGTCACCCTAGCCTGGGCGGACCAACGGGCGACGGTGGAGGCACTCATTGACTCGGGTGCTGATGAGTTTCCTGGACGTTGAGTTTGCCACCCAGGCCAACATTCCACTTGAGGACCTCGAGAGGCCCTTGGAGGTTTTCGCGCTGTATCAGCACCGCCTGACTGACATCACTCAACGCACCGGTCCTGTCCTCCTCACCATTGCTGGTAACCACGTTGAGAGACTCCAGTTTTTTATTACCAGATCCCCTCTTGTCCCAGTAGTCCTGGGTCGGCCCTGGCTCGCGCTGCATGAGCCCCACATCGCCTGGTCCTCCGGCACCATCAGGGGGTGGAGCTCCTCCTGTCATGCCCAGTGTCTTCAGGCGGCGTCCAGTCCCTCGCCCCGGAGTTCCCCTTGTGAACCGCCCCCGGACCTCTCAACTATTCCCCCCGAGTACCACAACCTCGAGGAGGTTTTCAGCAAGTCCCGGGCTCAGGCCCTTCCGCCTCACCGGCCTTACGACTGTGCCATCGACCTCCGCTCAGGGGCCCCCCTTCCCGGCAGCCGCCTCTACAGTCTGACCGTCCCTGAGAAGGCAGCGATGGATAAGTACATCTCTGAGTCCTTGGCAGCAGGCCTCATTCGGCCTTCATCCTCCCCGGTGGCGGCCGGTTTCTTTTTTGTTGGGAAGAAGGATGGAGACCTTCGACCCTGCATCGACTATCGCCAACTCAACGAGATCACCATTAAGAACAAGTATCCTCTTCCTCTCATGAACTCCACCTTCGAGCCCCTCACCCAGGCTACCGTCTTCACCAAACTGGACCTCCGGAGTGCCTACCATCTGGTCCGTATCCGAGAGGGCGATGAATGGAAGACCGCCTTCAAGACTCCCAGGGGCCATTACGAGTACCTGGTAATGCCGTTCGGCCTCACCAACGCTCCGGCGGTATTCCAGGCGCTCATGAACGACGTCCTCCGTGACATGCTGGAGGAGTTTGTGGTGGTATACCTGGACGACATCCTCATCTTCTCCAAGACCCTCGAGGAACACGTCCAGCATGTCCGCCGTGCAGGGGCGGACCTTCCTACAGGCGATATAGGCGGTCGCCTAGAGCGCCACCCAGAGGGGGGTGACAAAAAAATAAAAAAATTAAAAAAAAAATTTAAATTTTTTTTTAACATTTTTTTTCTCTGTGCAGTTTTGGCGCCCCCCTCTATATCTGCAACCATTATTTTTACATAAAAAAATTCTAACATAAGGGAAAATGAGCCAAAAATCTAAAACGGTCGGTCGGTCTGAGCCTCAGCTTTAGGTGTTCACAGTCAAAACATGCTAGAGCGCTGTGCATTGATGGGTATCGGTCAAGTGTTTATAGAATTGAGCGTTGAGGAAAGAAAGACTAACGTTAGAGAACTATGAAGAGGCAAAAGCCATACAAAATAAAATAAAAAAATTACAAAAAAAAAAAATTTGCTAGGTCCGCCCCTGCTGCCGTGTGCTGGAGCGCCTCTTCCACAATCGGCTCTTCGTTAAGGCAGAGAAGTGCCGTTTCCACTCCGACTCCGTCGATTACCTGGGCTTCATCGTGGAGAGCGGCCTGACCCGAGCTGACCCGAGCAAGATCCGGGCCATGGAGGAGTGGCCGGAGCCCACCTCTCGGAAGGAGCTACAGAGCTTCCTCGGGTTCGCAAACTTCTACCGGAGATTCAACCGGAACTACAGCCAGGTGGCGGAACCACTTACCAGGCTAACCTCTCCCTCCCTGCCGTTTGACTGGTCTCCAGCGGCCTGCACTGCGTTCCGTTCCCTCAAGAAGAGGTTCACCACCGCCCCGGTCTTGCTCCACCCAGACCCCAAGAGGCAGTTCATTGTGGAGGTGGACGCCTCGGATACTGGACTAGGGGCTATCTTGTCTCAGCGGTCGGCAACGGACCAGAAGGTCCATCCGTGCGCTTTCTACTCATGTCGTTTCCTTCCTGCCGAGAGAAACTATGACATTGGCAATCGGGAGCTGCTGGCGGTTGTGGCTGCCTTGGAGGAGTGGCGTCATTGGCTGGAGGGGGCCGAGGAACCGTTCACCATTTGGACGGACCATAAGAACTTGACGTACATCCGTGCTTCCAAGCGCCTCAACGGTCGGCAGGCAAGGTGGGCCAGCTTCCTCAGTCGGTTCGACTTCTCGCTGACCTTTCGCCCTGGGTTCCGCAACACGAAGGCCGACTCTCTGTCCCGGTTACACTCCAAGGGGGCTCCAACCACCGAGGATCCGACTCCCATCCTCCCAGAGGCCAGGGTGGTGGGAGTGGTCACCTTGGGCATCGAAACCGTGGTCAGGCGTGCCCTACATTTCCATCCCGCTCCCAGCAACGTACCTGTTCGTCGCCTCTTCGTCCCCGACTCAGTCCGGTCCCGGGTTCTCCAGTGGGGCCATACCAGCCGGTTCGCCTGCCACCCCTGCGTTCGTCGCTCTTTCTCCTTCCTGGCTCGTCGATTCTGGTGGCCCACCATGAGGAACGACGTCAAGGAATTTGTTCTGGCCTGCGCGGTCTGCGCCCGCAGCAAGGCCTCCCACCAGGCACCCTCCGGGCTATTGCAGCCGCTTCCCATTCCGAGCCGCCCCTTGGTCCCATGTGGCATTGGACTTCGTCACTGGTCTTCCTTCGTCCCAGGGGAACACGTGCCTACTGACTGTGGTGGATCGATTCAGCAAGGGGGTTCACCTCGTGGCCCTTCCCAAGCTTCCCTCGGCTTCCGAGACAGCGGACCTCCTGACAAGCCACATGTTCCGCCTCCATGGTTTTCCCCAGGACGTCGTCTCGGACCGGGGCCCCCAGTTCACTTCCCAGGTATGGCGGGCCTTTTGCAAGGGATTGGGGGCAACAGTCAGTCTTTCCTCTGGTTATCATCCTCAGACTAACAGACAAACAGAGAGGATGAACCAGAGCGTGGAGTCTGCTCTCCGTTGTGTTGCCGCCGAGAAACCCGCTTCCTGGAGCCGGTTCCTCCCCTGGGTCGAGTACGCCATCAACTCCCTGGTCAGTTCCGCCACCGGCCTCTCGCCATTTGAGGTATCCCTGGGCTACCAACCCCCTCTTTTCCCTGCACAGGAGTCGGAGGTGGCAGTTCCCTCCGTGCAGGACCATCTCGACCGGTGTCGGCAGGTCTGGGAGATCACCAGGACTGCGCTACTCCGGTCATCGGAGCGCGCCAGTCGTGGAGCTGACCGACGCCGGATCCCTGCGCCGACGTACCACCCTGGGCAGAGGGTATGGTTGTCCGCCAAGGACCTTCCGCTTCGATCCTCGGCCAAGAAGCTTAACCCCCGGTTCGTCTGTCCTTTTGAGGTCCAGAAGGTGCTCAGTCCTGCGGCGGTGAGTCTTAAGCTTCCTGCGTCCATGCGCATTCACCCCGTTTTCCATGTGTCCCGGGTTAAACCTGTCTCTCTCAGTCCCCTGATGCCTCCTGCCCCAGACCCGCCTCCTCCCGAGATGGGCAGACCACTCCCCTAAATCAAGCAGACTATGTACAGTATACAGTGGCTCGGCGGCCCGATCAAACCAAGCAGACCATGTACAGTATACAGTGGCTCGGCGGCCCCTGATCAAACCAAGCAGACCATGTACAGTATGGCTCGGGCCCATCAAAAAATAACACAGTATGCTATGACTGGCCCCTGTAAATGTCCTAACACAACCCCCTCAATGTACAGTAAATGACCAAGTATGGTTGTCAATATTCCAATGTACAGTTTTGTTTGTACAGTTGTACAGTGTATGTCCCCCACCCCCACCTCCAATGTACAGTCCCCCCCCCCCCCTACACAACCTCCTCCAATGTACAGTCCCCCCCCCCCCTACCCAACCTCCTCCAATGTACAGTTTCTACGTCAAATGTATATACTCCCTTTTCTGGACTATTTTTATATCACAAACAGTACTGTATTTGCAAGTGTGGTATGTCATAAGTGTATAGATGTAGCAGTACTGTCTATCTGTATGTCATATATGTCATGATGAATTGAAAATGGGGGACCCTGATGTAAACAAGACGAAAGTCTTTCTCTGGTCTGCATCCCCTTAACAATTGTATGTATTGAGCCGTACTGTACTGTACCCATTCTGCAATCTGTTAATAAAGTTTTACAATTCAATTCAATTCAATTCACGGCAGAATGTGTAGACAATAGACAGACAGTGAAAACAAAGTTCTCCTCCAAGTCCTGTGGGTATTGTCTCCTCAACGTTTCTGCAGCTGAGCGAATTGCAGTTCTGCTCAATGAATGAATCCGAGAAGAATCCGAATTTCCCCTCTAACTAGTGCTATATGCTTCATTGCGTCATTAATAAAGTTTTCAATCAATCAATCAAACAATGCCGTTTGTTTAGACATTCACAAGACTTGCATAACATTACAACTGCACAGCGGCAGTTTAGACAACAACATTATTATTGTCCCTTACCTTAGTATGCGCCACGCCTGCTGCATACATCCCACAACGTCATCTTTTCCATTCATTCATTCCAGATAGGGCCATGGAGAGGCATTGTTGTTATTGATATCATCTTCATCAATGTCATCAGCCCTGTTTAGACATTCACAAGACTTGCGTAACGTTAGCTAGCAAGCAAGCTAGTCGACAATATCTCCTTCCTCCATTGCAACGCTATCTACAGTACTAGAGAATTCAAAGTGCCCGCGAGGCGATGACGTTGTTGTTGTTGTCACGTTTAGCTTTTATCGCAGGTGTATATATATATCATCAAACGATGCACAATAAGTTCATGAACAATAACAAAACACTCCACCCTGGGCCTGATAGCTGCGGTGGTAGCCCTTTAGCTACATTAGCTCCAACAAGTTATCTTCTTAAACTGAGATAAAAATTATTTTGAAAACAAGCTCGCTGCAGAGCCGCAGTACGGCACAAGAGAAACCATTATCTGATTGGGCCACAAGGCTGTCAATCATGCTAGCTGCAGAGCCGCAGAGCAGCAAAAGAGAAACCATTAGCTGATTGGTGGATTGAATGATTGACAGCCTTGTTATCCATTCAATGGCAAGAGTTTAACTGCACAGACCGTGCTTAGATGACGTTAATAGCCTATTTTGATTGGCTCTTATTTATTATTTATTTAACCCTGGTCAACCTGTGCAGATATTCTGCACGAATAATTACTGCAGTGCAGGCCTGCTCAGAGCGGTCAATTTTGGCCATTTTTGAAGAAAAAAAGATTCACTGGCATTTTTTTTACAGAGGAAAAAATTTATAATAAAAAGAAATAATAATAATAATAATAATTAAAAAAAAAAAATATATATATATATATATATATATATATATAGGTATATGTAAATTAATAATAATTATGAATTATGAGTGAATTTGTATTTCACGTGTTGTCATAGAGAAACCTCCACTGATGGATGAATGAATGAATGGTAACTTGTTTAAAATGACAAGATATATATATATGTGTTCATTATTGCATTGATCATACGTATACTAGTGTAGTAACTCGACTTAACGTTGGTAACGTTATGTCGTCAGCTGTCCACTTGGTCAATGGTCAGCTGTGAGCTGTCCGCTTGCCCCCCTTCACCCCCCCCCCCACCCGCGCCCACCCAAATGTAGTTCACACCGGCCGCTACTGGCTGACAGCCTTTGCAGAATGCCTGTGCACATTGAAACCCTGATAAAAGACTGTACAGAGGAACTGTCATATTGCTCAGTACAAGCTACAGTAGTCTCTTGAGGCCTCTAGTCCCAGCACAGTGTGGTCCATGTCTTTATCAGCTCAAATCAGAGCATCAGCCCCTTTCACCTGTAGAGATCTGTCAAACCCAGAGAGAAGATAAATGTATTGGTCCAGTCATTGAATGCATGCAGTTGAATAACAAGTTGAGGGGTCGGTTCGCCCTGCCGAGACCCAGAACTGAAGCCTTAAAGAAAACTGAAATGTACAGGGCAATGTCCTACTGGAATAGACTTCCACAATATTTGGTTTCAATTACCATTAAGGTGGGATTCAAGAGGAGACTAAGAGTGGCTGTAATGCAGAAAGAGATTGCTTTTGGTTTGGTCTAATCTGTGTCTAATGAATGGGTTCTTGTGTTGGGTTATGTGTTGATTTGGAATGTCTTTGTCTAGGTTATTAGGAGTATTAGAGTATTAGTGTATGGAATGTCGTGCTGTTTTTGAGCACGTTTTAGTTTTCTCTGAGATGTCTCCGTTTGTTGTTTTATTGATATTTGTTGTTTTATTGATATTTGATTTGTTCTATATGCATGTTTGTATATTTGTTATTGTTCTATATTAGAAGATTTGGCATACATATTTGTTTGTATGTCTGATTTTGATTGGTTTAATGTTCTATAATTGTTTGTATATTTTATTGGTGTTTTATTGATATTTGTTTTGTTTTTATGTTGTTTTATTGATTATTCTTGTTTAATTTGTATATGTTTGGATCCAGACCCAGGAAGAATAGTCGCTGCTGAGGCAGTGACTAATGGGGATCTGAAAAAAAAAAAAAAAAAAGGCTGGAAGTCAACAACTAAAGTAATTTAGTGCAGAGAGTAAGCGACTATTACGTGAATGGGAGAGACGCACTTTAGATGATGATGGATCACTAATAAGGGACAGATTATTTTGGCCACAAATGCAAAGGGAGATTGAAAAGTATTATGGCTGTCAGTTTATCACGTTAATTAGATTAATTAATTACACAGCAAATTATCGCGTTATGAAAATTTACTCAAAATTAATAAAAAATAAATAAAATTATTTTATTTAAATTTTTTATAAATCTCATTCATTCCATAAGAACGTAGAATAAACGTGCTGAGTTCCCTTTTTTACTCTATTTATACACACGACTTCACCGCAGTCCACCCCAGCAACACCATCATCAAGTTTGCTGACGACACCACCGTGGTGGGCTGCATCACAAAAGGTGACAAGACCGCATATCGCGATGAAATAGAGCAGCTGTCAGCCCTGTGCAAGGATAACAACCTACAGCTGAACAAGCTAAAGACCCAGGAGATGATCGTGGACTACAGGAGGAAGAAGACCGACATACAGCCCCTGTATATCGACGGGGGATGTGTGGAGAGAGTCTCGGTCATCAAGTTTCTGGGTGTCCACCTGGAGGATGACCTGACCTGGAGAATCAACACCACGGCGATAGTGAAAAAGGCACAGCAGAGACTCTACTTCCTGAGAGTACTGAGAAACTACCACCTCAGACAAGACCTGCTTGTGTCTTTTTACCGCTGCTCCGTGGAAAGCATCCTCACCTACTGCATAAATGTGTGGTTCCTCAGCTGCTCAGCCGCAGAGAGGAGGGCGCTCCAGAGGGTCGTCAACTCGGCCCAGAAGATCATCGGCTGCCCCCTCCCCTCACTGGAGGGACTATACTGCCTCAAAAAAGCAGTAAAAATACTGAAGGACCCACACCACCCGGGCAACAAGCACCTCGTGCGGCTGCGCTCGGGCAGGCGTTTCAGCGTCATGCCCACCCGGACTAACAGACTGAAGTTTAGTTTTTATCCCAGCGCCATATGTACACTAAACTCAGCTAAATTTTAAAACAACAGTCTCCTTGCACCCCCCCCCACCCCCACACACACACAACATTAAGGGATAGTGCAATTATATTTTTTTTTTTGTATTTTATTTTTTTATTTTTTTTTAAACAAACATATAAACAAACATGACAACACACGATAAGATATACAAGCATTAATTGTCAGGGCACATCCAATTGGATCACATTTTAGTTAGTTGTCTTATATAAGATATACCCCTAATACCTGTTATCTAAAAAAAAACTACACACATATGCTCAGCTCGAACCCCCCCCTCCCGGACCCCACCTTGAGAAGTACCTCCACTATCCCTTGCACCTAACCAGACACTACCATTATAAGCTAGCTTTTATTCTCTCCACCACTTCTAACCACATTGACATTTTGGATTCATTGAGACCCAGAATTCTTGCTGTAGATATTTCATGGTAAATTACATCGAGATATGTAAGAAACCAAACTTTACGGCACATTTTTTCCGGTTGAAACCAGCGTGATGCGATCAGCTTTTTGGCTACTGTGATACCCGATAAAACCAATCTCTTTAGCTGTGGATTCACTGCAAACTCAAAAACATCATTCAATAATAATACCGAGGGGTGTACAGGTATATTCCAAGATACGAGTTTTGATATTTGTTGGGTCACATCTTTCCAGAATGCCTTAACTGGTGAGCAGTCCCAATACATGTGCATAAATGTCCCTTCGTCCCCATTTGCACATTGGGTGCATTTGGAATCTTGTTTAAGCCCCATTCGGCACAGTCTTATAGGAGTCAAGTATGTCCTGTGAATATAGTTAAGATTGATTTGTTGATGATCCGGGTTCCTTGATGTAAGTCGGACATTTGCCCAGGCTCCTTGCCAATCAAAGTCATTTTCCAGGTCTGGTATATCCCTCCTCCAGACAGAGTCAAGTTGGAGGGTTTCATACGAGGACGTTAGTAATTGATGATAAAATTGTGCAATTATATTTTATACCCCCCTGTTTTATTAATGTTGTTTATGCCCCACCCCTGTTTTTATATTTAATACTGTGTTTAGGACTGTTTTTATTTTTTTACTAGCACCTAGGGTTGCATTTTTAAATTTCGTTGTAACAACTGTAACAATGACAATAAAGATCTATTCTATTCTATTCTATTCTAAACATTTACAAACTTTTTTTTTAAATGGTCCATTTGCATGTTCTTGGTATCTGATTCTAGGGACATCTATGGATCTCAGGGAATGTATTCCCAGTGTCAGATATACTGTGTCTGTTACTAGGCTTGAGTAAATTGTAATGAACCAAATGAGAATATCAATTCAATTATTCATTTATTATAAATATTTTTGGCTGTGAATAACACCATGCTAAAATTGACCAGACCTGAAAAATCTACGCAAATTAATAAAGGGAAGATGATTAAACAGAAGGTTTTATAGATACAGTACTGAACTCTGCCATCCGGACACATGCAATTTGAAATATGATTATAGAATATAAAATATCAGGCCTAAAATGGTTATGCGATTAAAATGTGATTAATTAGATTAATTAATTACAAATCCTGTAATTAATTAGATAAATTTTTTTAATCGCCTGACAGCACAAAAAATTATGTCATTATGTTATGTATTATTGAAGCTGTTCCTGCTTGAAACAAAAGAAGCCAAACAGAGAGACTAGAGCACCCCTGAACAGTATCATCACAACCCAGCCATTTAGTGTCTATTGACTTTTTACATTTGGACAGATGCACAGGCGGGTACGAAAATATATTGGTCATCATCGACCATTTCACCAGATTCGCCCAGGCCTATGCCACAACCTCAAAATCATGCAGACAGTGGCTGATAAAATATTTAATGACTATGTCTTGAAGTTTGGGTTCCACAGGTGCATACACCACGACCAGGGAGGCAAATTTGAAAACCAGTTATTTACCCATAGCTGAAACAGCACTCTGGTGTAGCAGGATCATGGACAACACCACCCAGAAGGTAATGGTCAAGTGGAACGCTTCAATCGGACTTTCATCAATGAAAAAACGGAGGAAAACACAAATAAACCCTGTAAACTTTGGAAATTACTCAATAATCAACTAGGGTGCAGTAATAAACATAAAGACAGATAACACGCTCATCACAGACGAGCTGGATGTGGCCAATTATTTAAACATTTTCTTCACAAACATAGCCACAACACTGGTAAATAAACTACCCTCCCACTCAGGGCATTTTGGGGTAGAACACATCCTAGCCTACTACAATAACCTAGGGGTCCGTAAAGACGATTTCAAACTAGAAAAACAGCTGAGGTACTCAAAAAACTGAGCGCCCTCCAACCAAACAAGGCCACTGGCCATGACAATATCCCCTCCAAATTCCTCAGAGACTCAGCAGCCGCCATCACCCCAGTCATCACACACATAATAAACCTCTCCATAAAACAGGGACATGTACCCAAAGACTTCAAAATTGCGAGAGTAACCCCCCTGCACAAAAAGGGCAGCAAATTGGACCCAGGCAACTACCACCCTGTTTCTATTCTTACCTCCATCTCGAAAGTCATGGAAAGAATTGTATACGAACAGGTCGAAAAGTACCTCGCGGAAAAATCGAATCTACGAATTCCAATCTGGCTTAAGAACATCCCACTCCACTGACACATGCCTTCTCTATTTGAACGACCATATCAAACAAGAGGTGGACGTGGGCAAATACTGCGGCATGGTCATGCTGGACCTACAAAAGGCCTTCGACACTGTCAATCACTCCATTCTGATTGACAAGCTAAAAGCAATTGGTTTTGATAGTCTATCAGTGAGCTGGATGCAATCCTACCTGGAGGGGAGAGAACAGATGGTGGAGGTAAACGGTACTCTATCCCCACCCCCCTCCCAGTGAGCTGTGGTGTTCCACAAGGACGCATACTATAGGACCGTTACTGTTCCTAATTCATGCAAATGACATGTCGTCAGCTTGTGACTGCAACTTGTTCTTGTTCGCGGATGACTCAGCCCTGCTGGTCTCTGACAAGAACAAGTTACAGGTTTAAAAAACCCTCAGCTCGGAACTTGGCAGAATCTGCACCTGGCTCGCTGATAACAAACTATCATTACACCTGGGTAAAACAGAGTCCATTCTCTTCGAATCAAATAACAAACTCAGCAAGACCGACAGCTTCTCAGTTACAGTGGGTGGAGGCAAATCTTTCCTGTGACAAAATTGCATCCTATGTAATAAAAAAAGTCAACCAAAGAACTAGATTCTTGTACCGGATCTCCTCTCTGGTAAACAAGAATACCCTGAAGACTCTGGCAGGAGCACTCATTCAAGGGTACTACGACTACCGGTATGCTTGCACCTCATGGTACCAAAGCACCTCAAAGGCGCTTAAAACAAAATTACAAACATCACAAAACAAACTGGTCAGACTCCTACTTGACCTTACCCCCAGAACCCACCTCACCCCTGCCCACTTTGACAACCTAGAATGGCTTAGAGTAGACGACATAGTACAGCAACTTGCAATGGGCCTGGTCTACAAGATACACTATACGACTAAGGTACCCATGTACATGTCAAAATACTTCCCAAAGGTCAGTGAATACCACAACCACTACACCAGAGGAAGCTCAACAAATCATGTTAAACCCAGATTCGGCTCAAACAAGGGACTAAATACGTTTTGCAATTATGCCACATCAATGTGGAACGCCCTACCCAAAGCTGTAAAGGAATGTGAATCCCTACCCACATTCAAAACCGCTCTTAAAGAGCACCTACGGAAGGCTGCAATTCGAAACTGGCCACCGTAAATGCCCAAAACCCCCACCACCTCCTAATAGACAGTCTCCTCCCCACCGCATGTATATATTCCCTCCCCGCCGTATGTATATCTCTCTCCCACCCACCCACCCCCTCCTAATGTACAGTCCCCTCCCCATCATATGTATATACTCTGTCAGGATCTAGGGGTAACAGTACTGTATATTTGAATACCGTTTATGTCACAAATGTATCAGTACTAAATACCTATATATCCCTATGCCATAAATGTCATGTATGTTGTGTATGTCATAAATGTCTATATGAATTGAAAATGGGGGACCCTGATGGAAACAAGACAAACGTCTTTCTCAGGTCTGCATCCCCTTAACAATTGTGTGTATTGAGCCGTACTGTATTGTACCCATTCTGCAATCTGTTAAATAAAGTTTTCATTCATTCATTCATTCATTCATTCATTCATTCATTCATTCATTCATTCATTCATTCATTCATTCATTCATTCATTCAAGAAGTCTTCTGATAGAGGCAAAAGAAACCATGATAAAAAGATCAAGAGCTCCTGGAAGCTGGAAGAAGGGGACCGTGTCCTGGTTAGAATGATGAGGATGACTGGTATTACCCTTACCCTTACAACCGGTCCTGGAAATACAGCCTCAGACATGTGGGACCAGAGGTAGCACTGACACAGAGCATGTAGGTCATTCAGCGAACTTTGAACCTGCAGTGGCATGTGACAAGTTGAAGTCATCTTCTGGTCGACTCTTGACAGATTACTTGATATAAGCAAACTACCAAACCACCATCCAATAATACCCACATGAAAGCGCCATTATTATTCACATTATATGCCCCGCCCACTTCTGGTGCCGTTGTTTTCTTCTGGTAATTGAAACTTGTGTGAATATCCCCAAACCAAATAAATAATACATCTATAAGCACAAATCTGTTCAGTTAGTGCATTATCCTTGTATCACAGATATTTGTGGAGAAATACAACAAAAGAAGGGGCTAAGCATTTTTCATTATTGACAAGAATTCCTTTGAAGGAA
This sequence comes from Notolepis coatsorum, assembly GCF_963971535.1. NCBI lineage: Eukaryota > Metazoa > Chordata > Actinopteri > Aulopiformes > Paralepididae > Notolepis > Notolepis coatsorum. The sequence continues at coordinate 150,674,493 of NC_140165.1, read as the reverse complement.
TATAACCCTTTACAGTGTCACAAGCTCATAGGATGTTGAAAGATAAAAATCAGCAATCTGGCGAAATGTTGTTGCCTAGAAATGTAAGGTGAATACAGAATATCTCGTGGAGGGGGGTTAGCTAGTCAAAATGAATGAGGATTTTGCTCAGGAGAATCTTTTTTTAATCTATTGCAAAGGCTGTTAATTAATTAATTAAAAGACAATGCATTGGTTTATCAACTGATTTTACAGTCACTACAGCTGAAATGAATAAAATAAGTTTGGTAATTTATAGATAAAATTACAATATAGCTCTTGTTCAATGAGAGCAAATGTCTTTTACTCCCCTTGCAAGCAACAACAATAATGCACTCTCTGTTTACAAACTGCCGTCATTGTAGAATAGAACAATTGAACCTTCCTGTTCTTGGTTGTCTATGTAAAACTATGATTTCAATTTTAGGGTCCAAATGTCAATACTTTGAGGAAATTAAACAATCACATTGAATAATGTTAAAGTTAGAATCTGTATCTGTATCTGAATCTTATTTACTTTTCTTTGTTTTGGTTTGATGCTGAAGTTTGCAGTTTTATTTCAGTGGGTATAGGGGCCTGAGGCGTGGCCAGCAATAGAACCCCCTCCCATATAACCACTGAAATTCAAGCCACACATCAAACCAAAACAAAGAAATGCAAACAAAGTGGAAAACATTGGAGGGGGTTGGGTTTGGACATTTAGAGGGGCCAGTTTTGAATTGCAGTCTCCCGTAGATGCTCTTTGAGAGTGGTTTTGAAGGTGGGTAGTGATTCACATTCCTTTACAGCTGTGGGTAGGGCTCTTTTGCCAAGAGGTCACTGTTTGACAGCATTACAGATTCTACTTTTAAAGTAGCTTGCATAACTTATGTGAACTTATCAGATTCAAATTGGAAAGTGTCTGTCTTCATAATGATTATTTAACAAGCATGGATTAAAATATCATTATTTAATTGTACAAAATAAAATCTTCACTGCCTTTTCCGGTGAGCTCTGTGCCCAGCAACAGACACCAAGGCAGGCAAGAAAACTGACATCTGTTGAGGTCGTCTCCTGGAACCAGAAAGGCTTAATCTGGAAGGGTGATTTTCATAGTATGGCATGGCATTGTAATGGAAAAACGCCATCTATATGGGGACATTGCCAGTGTATTCACCATGCCTGTGAGGCCTTTGTGCTGCGTAGACCATACACATCTGCAAGAGTGCACATGGACAGAACACATAGTGCTACTGTATGTCTGCGGGCTATGGAAATCTGAAGGTGGTGGGCAGAGGCCGTGGGCATCAGTTGGCAAATATTTCACCAGCAGCTGACATCCTCTGGAAACAACATAGGGTCATGTGACCAGAAAAGACCAGAAGGCTCTGTGCCAGAAGGCTCTGGGGGCACGATGATGTTCAGTCAGAAAGAAATGTAAACCAGCGTTTCAGCATGCAACACGCAACAGTTTCACCATGATTCAAGTCACCAGTCACAATCACCCAGGAAATGCTTTAATGTCACTTAGAAAATAAAATTACACACGACACCATTAGATAATAATAATAATAATTTAGGACCTGCTCAGAGGTCATCAATCGGCACGCATGCGATGCATGCATGCGATTCGTACCTGCGATTAACCCATCCCGTCGTCCTTCCCCCCCAAGGGCAGCCGGGAGGCGTCTATATTAATCCCAGCCGAAGAGTGCAAGAGCGCTTCCGCATTTTGCCCTGATTGGCCCCGGTAACGCCCTCCAAATGCGCATTTTCTTTTCCCCCGCTCAGACGCCGAAATGGAATACATGTATATTATCGCAACGCGATTCACTCGCAACGCCATAACGTTTTCCCTGTACATTGCAACGTTAACACAACGCAGCTGTCAACTGTACTTTACATATTATCCAAACGAGGACCACATGTACTTTACATATTATGGAATACATGTCAATCAATCAATCGCGTACCTCTTAGTTAGCTCAGTTAGCTGCATGTTAGCTCCATGTTAGCTCAGTTATCTCAGCAGTTAGCTCATGTTAGCTCAGTAGTTAGCTTCATGTTAGCTCCATGTTAGCTCAGCAGTTAGCTCATGTTAGCTCAGTAGTTAGCTCCATGTTAGCTCAGTAGTTAGCTCAGCAGTTAGCTTCATGTTAGCTCAGTAGTTGGGATAAAGGAGTCGGAGGCGGTGTATCGAAGTTGAACCTAATTCCTTTATTCAACAGCAGCATAACAACAATGTCAACGTAGTCGAATCGATAGGTAGAATGATGTATCGAAGTTGAACCTAATTCCTTTATTCAACAGCAGCATAACAACAATGTCAACGTAGTCGAATCGATAGGTAGAATGAATGCTCGAGGCAGGAAGTGCTACACACAATATCGTCCGGGGGGAACTACTATTCCCAACAACAGTTCTGTGTGAATTATGTACAGTCACTACACAATCAATCAATCAATCATGTACCTCTTGCACGGCTGCGGCGCGGCGGCTGGCGTGGCTGAATAACAGTAGCAGTGATCGCCTGCTGCGTCCATCGCGTGTATATATATACCGTAGCATATAGCAATAGCAATATATAGCAATAGCAATAGCATATAGTATTAATGTGATTGACCAGCGTTTAACGCGTCGCGTGTATATATATACCGTATTAGTATTAATAGCATATAGCAATAGCAATATATAGCAATAGCAATAGCATATAGTATTAATGTGATTGACCAGCGTTTAATATGGCGCGTTCTGGCATCTGTGATTAGTGTTGAATGGGGGTCTCGCGTCGAACCAAGCGGCGACCTCATGCGCATGCACGGCGAGCACCTGGGTGAAGGAAAAGGAAATGCGCATTACCGTACTGGCGTATGGCGAAGAATGCGGAAGCGCTCTTGCACTCTTCGGCTGGGATTAATATAGACGCAGCCGGGAGCAGACAGGCGTCAACGTGAGCCGCACCAGGGGACCAATCCAAGTGCTCCTGTCCGTCTTCGTCAAGGACACAGCGTTAGCAATCTATTGTTGTGCATGTTTTTCCATTGGGTTTTATCTTATCGGGGGGGGGGAAACCCTTGCGAGCACGGGGAGAACATGCAAACTCCACACAGAAAGGCCTGGGAGATACCCCACCTGGGTAACTGGCATCATGGAACCCTGGACCTTCTTGCTGTGAGGCGACAGTGTTAACCACTACACCACCGTGCCACCCACAGTTAGAGAACTGCTAATAATGTCTATTAATAATAAGATATAGAGTCTGACTTAGTGTTTGGCCTTGTACCCAAAATGAGTGCTCATGAAAACATGTGTGCATATTGTATAACAATAAGGCCTCAAAAAATAAGCATTCACCTTTAACTTTCACTTTAAACACTTTTTAAACATTACACCATATTTTATCTATTTCTTCATAATATTTGCACTACCTCTTCTACCTAATTTTTGCATTTTGCATTAACTTTTTAGCATTTTGGTTTTGTATATTTTGTATAGTGTTTGGTCATACAGAACCAAGCATTTCACTATAATGTACATTATGTGACAAATAAAACACAACTTGAAACTTGAGAATGTGTGAGGAGGTAGAAGAGGCTGTTAGGTAGAGTGGTGGCGGAAGGATAACGTTAAGCATGGACAATATCATTTCCTTCCGGCAGATATTTGGGCCAGACAGGACTCATTTCTCATTTCACTGTCTTTTATTTAATAATACATCCACTCTGTGGAAAATGAGAAACACGACTGATTGCTTTCTCAGTCTTTCTCTGAACTGAGCTTGTCACCTCTCTTTCTCTCCCTCTCTCCCCCTCGCTCTCTCTCCTCTTTAACGACCCTACCCAAACTAAGGTCCACCCTCTCCCCAACCACTCTAGAATCCATCACCACACATCTCTGTCAGTGCCAGAGAGAGAGAGAGAGAGAGAGAGAGAGAGAGAGAGAGAGAGAGAGAGAGAGAGAGAGAGAGAGAGAGAGAGAGAGAGAGAGAGAGAGACTCGGAGCCGGGTGCACTGAGTTGTCCCTGCTCACCCAAGCACCAGTGGACCTCCGATGGGGAGGGAGGTGGCAGGGGGGGGGGGGGGGGGGGGGGGCGGGGCGATGCTTGGCTGCTAGAGAAACCTGCACGAAATTAAATTCTCCACTTGGCTGACTAGGGCGACTTGTCCTGGTCCGTCGGCCTGTTCTTTCATTATTCCTGGGCTGATAACTGACTGAACTGGATGTCTTGTCTGTTTAATGCCAGCTCGGCTGCTTCATGGGAGGAACGGGCTTGTCACTCTCCACTAGAACACACTGTATTACTATCCCCACTTCATTTATTTGGCTTTATATTTCCCGTCAAGCCATCCTCCCTTCTAGGACACTGGTTATTCACAACCATTACCCCCCCCCCCCCCCCAGTTGCATCTCTTACATCTTTTAGGAAACTATTCAGCATGCCATGATTTGTATTCAAATGTCATTTAGATTTACAAGAGATTATTTGGAGATTTGATTATCGAACAATAAAGGGGCCCTTTATTCCAGTAGGATTTTTTTCAAGACAAACCCTCAAACTCTATAGTATTTAATTATTAATGTATTTACTTCAGAGGCACTTAGAATGTGCCTTTAATTTTTTTCAGATGAAAGTAAAAATGTTTCCAATCTTTCATCAATGTTTTTGATACTGTATGCAAACAAAAGAAAATAACTGCCCGTTGATCAAAACAATTACTAGCATGGAGGCTGGTGGCGCTTGAGCAAACAGTAAGCTCAGCCTCCCTCTATTTATGAGCACTGAGTTAAAGGTTTCTGCATGAGAGAACTGCATGATTGAATGTTGTGATATGGAAACACAGCCAGGCACCCACTGTCAAAGACATAGCTTGCACTTGACCCCACAAGCACTCAGCCCCTACTCCCCCCCACCCCCCACCCCTTGCATGGGTCTGGAAATGGCTTTCTCTTCTCAGTTGGTTCTGTGGCCTTTTTAGAATGAATATATCCTTGCCTAATGCAATTATACGTGGTATTCTAATCATAATGCATAACCCTAATGTAGGCTTTTAACTGCACATGTTGGTGCCCGAGCCTTTGGTACCTCAAAAAGACTAATCAATAGTCACGACGCTGTTGTCTTATTGGCACACCGTGGCTCAACGTACAACATCAGGTATAATCGAAGGCTCACTTTAGTGCCGAGCAGAACCATCTCAAGTCCATGGTGAATAGTAATAGGTTTAGAAAAAAATAAGAGAAATCGGTATTTGGAAGTCATTAAACATCCAACGCCCACTCCTTCTGTGTAACCACAAAGCCAATAGCATTCTGGGACAAAATGCTTTCCAATGTGACAATTGATTGCTTTCGAGGTAGTTGTTGGTTGATTTCATAATTGGTATAATTTTTCACGAGTACACGAGTGTCATGTGATGATGGGCTTTAGAATCCTGGTCCTAATGCAATGGCCCTTAGTTCAACCTAAAGATCAATAATGTATTAAAACCAAGTGCTTATTGAAATAATAGAAGGGTTTTTTGCCGGGGAAGAAAGGCAAGGAAAAGAAAAATACATAGACGAGAAGTCTTTCATTCTACACCGAGCCATCACTATGAAGTGCGTTGTTTTCTTGGCGGTGCAGCTTTTATTCCAAAAACATGGTTGGAGTGTTTGAAAAACTCTTGACTTCAGGTTATTGATGTAATAGTTCAGCATGTGAGCAGCATTAAACAGCACTTGATTATTTTCAGTACAAATTAACCGAAAAACAAGAAATATGAACAAAGAACACAAAGAAATTCACAAACTATACATTTTGGTTGCATCATAAAATCATGCAAATCTACAAACAAGGACTACAGCCCCCTCAGCATCGACGGGGCATCGGTTGAGAGAGTGAACAGTTTCAAGTACCTCGGAGCCCACATATCCGAGGACTTGACATGGACCACACACATTGACAGTGTTGTGAAGAAGGCACGACAACGCCTCTACTTCCTCAGGCGCCTAAGGAAGTTCCAAGTCAGTCAGAAGATCCTTAGGAACTTCTACTCATGTACAATAGAGAGCATCCTGACTGGCAACATCACCTCCTGGTTTGGGAATAGCACTGCACAAGACCGTAGCAGACTACAAAGAGTGACACGTTCAGCCGAACGCACAATTGGAGGGGGGCTTCCCACCCTCCAGAACATTTACAACAAGCGGTGCAGGGGGAAGGCTAAGAGAATTATTAAGGACTCGAGCCACCCGAACAACTGCCTCTTTGAACTGCTGCGGTCAGGCAAGCGATACCGGAGTCTTAAGGCGAGCACAGAAAGACTCAGAAGAAGCTTCTATCCCCAGGCCATCAGGCTGCTAAACGAACAATAAACACTATGCAACAACCATCAAATGCACACAGCACACACACCCACACACTCACTTAAACAAACAACACACTGCAGCACCCACTCTCCACACTTTAGATCACACAAACACACTTTATATTTATTGATAAAGGATTTGCACTACAACTCGTACACAAATTGTACCTAAATTGCACCTCATCCCATTTCTGCCTTGCACTATATAGTATTGTATATTAGTACACTGCATAGTATTGTATATTATATGGTAACTCAGTTACGTCTATTCTGCATCGAACATTGTACATATGTCTATACTGAACACTGTGACCTAATTTTTTTACTTCTAATTTACATGCTATACTATGTTATTTAATTTCATACTTATCTTGTCTTGCACAGTCTCTGGAGCGTAACAGTAAGAAGCATTTTGTATAAAAGTATTCTGTACTTCTGTATGACAACTATTAAAGAAACTTGAAACTTGAAACTTGAACACACTGGGGGACATCTAGTGAAGACGGCAACCTGGTGCTACTGTAGATCACTCGACTGGGTCATCGGCATTGAAGATGGCAAGCTGGTGCTAGATTCACGTGACCTGTGACATCTCACGTGAGAATGTTTGGGAACACCGCGGTTTTGTTTTTGTCGCCTATGTGAATGGAAAAGAGTATAAGAGGAAAAAAAAGTGACATCTAGTGTGGAAAAGGAGCCATTCTCCTATCTTACTGACGGAGTGGATCTGCAGTTGTGGACAATTGCTGGAAGATTAAGTTAGTCAGGGAAGGCCAGACATGAATTGGACAGATATTTCGCCACAGTACTGAGCTACGAGAGCCTGGGAGACTTAACTCAGATCAGCGCTGATGCTGAATGATGCTGGTCAACATCAGGAAAATCAGGAAAGTTAATGCATCTATTCAACTTAGTAGACTTTTGCTATAATAGCAATAACTGGACACAGGAAAGTGACTGAGTATGATCACAGAGAACAAATTAGCAACGCTGAATGCTAAATGCTACATGCTACATCCAGGGCGTGGCTTGCGTGATCACATTAATTGCCCGAGCTACACAGACATTGGCCATTCTATTCTAGAAAAAGGATCAAATATAAAGTTCTGCATAGAACAGGACTGTATTTTGTAAGAGTTGGAGCGAGAGACAGACTTACACTGTTAAAGAGACATGGACTCACACTGTTAAAAAGACATGGACTTACACTGTTAAAGAGACATGGACTCACACTGTTAAAGAGGCACTTCAGACATGTAACTCACCAACGTCTTCTGTATCTCGAGAGCTCAGCCACATTGGCACCCTGAGGAAATTCCTCTGGGTGACGTCACTGAGAGGAGAGCAGACCTCTAGCAAACTGCGTTTCCTCAACTATTTTCAACTGTAGTTAAGCCCAAGTCAAGGAAAGTGACGACACCTGGAGAAACGTCTCTGGGTGCTGATGCGGCTGAGCTCTCAAGAACACAGAACACGTTGGTGAGTTACATGTCCGATTATCACATGTCCTGCTCACAACAGAATGGTAGGATTAAGGTTGAAATTCTGCAAGATGCTCAATAGCTTTTGATACACAGGTCATTATTTGTACCATCTGATCAGCATTATAACATGTGTCAGTCTGTGGTTCCCCGCTGCCATCTCTTCCTGTGTTGGATATTCTCGTTTTGACAGTGTTGGAAAGAGGAACACTCCGCGGGGTGTCAGGTGACGACGACGTGACAGGTTTGGAGGGGGGGAATCAAGAGAAGACAAAGAGTCAGCTAAATGGCTGGGAAATGTCTCAGCGCTCAAACAGACACAAGGCGATAAGTGCCGTTGACGTGGACATGACAAGCTAGCAACCAGTGGACACGCAGTCCCACTGGAGGCCCACAGGAGAGGAGTGGACACAATTCTCAATGACTGTGAACGTGTTCAACAGCACTTATGGAGAGAATTAACAAGAAGAAGGAAGAAGGAACACACCCACCCACACACACACCTCTGGCTTTTACTATAATGAGCTCTTTGATGTTTGTTTCTGTTTCTCTTAGACAGTCAGTGTTGGGTTTGATCAAGATTTGATTTCCCGTGACATATCTGATACACATTATGAAAGCAAAATACAAGCCCTCACAGTGAAGGCAGGTGCCTCCAAATTTTCACTGTTCACTGGAATGTAGAGAATACAACAAAGACAGCAGCACCACCATTGTCTCCACTTTCGAGTGGGAGTTTAGAGGGATGCGAGGTGTGTGTGTGTGTGTGTGTGTGTGTGTGTGAGGGGGGGGGGGGGGGGGTCAGTCTGCACCAATGAGCGCCTCATACAAGTGATATTCATTGATAAGTCTCCTCACACTGGTCCTTGACAGATGATTTATTTTGGAAGTGATTAAAGCCGTACACTGTCTTGGAATTTATAAGAGGAAAGTATGGCTTGTCTGGAGAGATACACAGTGAAAAGATACCTCCCGAAACCATCTTCTTTACAATAACACCCATATCACATAGCATCCTGTATACACATAGCATCCTGTATACACATAGCATCCTGTATACACATAGCATCCTGTATACATAGCATCCTGTATACACATAGCATCATGTATACACATAGCATCATGTATACACATAGCATCCTGTATACACATAGCATCATGTATACATAGCATCCTGTATACATAGCATCCTGTATACACATAGCATCATGTATACATAGCATCATGTATACACATAGCATCCTGTATACATAGCATCCTGTATACACATAGCATCATGTATACACATAGCATCATGTATACACATAGCATCCTGTATACATAGCATCCTGTATATACATAGCATCATGTATACACATAGCATCATGTATACACATAGCATCCTGTATACATAGATAGCATCCTGTATACCCCAGGTACCGGCGCTTCCGCCAAATCCTTGATGCCTATAAAACTGATCCATACCGCGGGTTTGAAATGTCTGCACGGAGCGACACAGGGGATCAAAATTGGGATGAAACATTAGAATTACTGAACACAACCGCGACGTCTGCCCTCCTGGACTTGTCGGATCATGAATATATATTGCATTATGAAGATGTGATGACATTTAGAGCAATCACATTTAACCCTCTTCTCCAGTGCCTATGTTTCCCCCCGCTCTCCCTCCACTAATGCATTTTGCAGCAAGGGATGCATCTTAAAAGATTCAGGGAGAAAATGTCAGCCGGAGTAGACAAGGCTCGAGGAGCCCGGGTCATTTTCCGACCGGTTTTCAGAATTCCAGGGAGCATGCGTGGTGTTCCATCCTTCACGTTACCCCTCCCCCTTTTTCTATATTCCATTCTGTCTCCTTCCTCCTCCCTCTCTAAATATTTCTGTTGGTTTACCCTGGTCCATGTGTGTGTGTGTGTGTGTGTGTGTGTGTGTGTGTGTGTGTGTGTGTGTGTGTGTGTGTGTGTGTGTGTGTGTTTGTGTGTGTGTGTGTGCGTGTGTGTGTGTGTGTGCGTGCGTGTGTGTGTGTGGAGGTATAGGAGCGCAGGCATGCACAGTACCATGAGAGAGGCTTGACCAGTTGGGCGCTGTCTGTCTCCCACCTCATTACTGGATGCAAATGAAACGGGTACACATGTTTAATATTTAGTGGCAGCAGAAATGTCAGGCTGGCACAAGATGGAATTAAACAGCACTGTCAGCGCAAGTGAACTCAGGGCTTTCTCAGCTATTTCACTTCATATTGAGTTACTGTCACAATTTATTTCACAGCAGCAGCAGGACGACTAGTGTGTGTTCTGTGATGCCTTTAAGGGCAGATAAAGAACTGTGTAAGAAGTGGGTAGCATATTGTTTCCATTTAGCTCTGTATTTAATGGAGATAAAATAATATATATATATACTTTCAATGGCATCTCTGCTTTATTGGCTGGTGTGATAGGAAATAAGGGGAGGATGTTCAAGTTCAAGTTCAAGTTCTTTAATAGTTGTCATACAGAAGTACAGAATACTTTCATACAAAATGCTTCTTACTGTTACGCTCCAGAGACTGTGCTAGACAAGATAGTATCAAATAACATAATAACATAATATAGCATGAATTTAGAAGAAGAAAATGAGGTCACAGTGTTCGGTATAGACATATGTACAATGTTCTGAGTTACCATATAATATACAATACACAATACTATGCAGTGTACTAATGTACAATACTATATAGTGCAAAGCAGAAATGGGATGAGGTACAATTTTAGGTACAATTTACAGTAAGGTGTACGAGTTGTAGTGCAATCCTTCATCCATAAATATAAAGTGTGGGGAGTGGGTGCTACAGTGTGTTTGTTTAAAGTGGGTGTGTGCTATAAGTGTGTGGAGTGGGTGCTACAGTGTGTTTGTTTAAAGTGAGTGTGTGCGTGTGGATGTGTGTGCTATGTGCGTTTGGTGGTTGTTGTTGTGTAGTGTTCAGTGTGCAGTGATATGTCCACGACTGGACTCTAACTCACAACATTGCAAGTACATAATATGCGCCTTAGCCCGTTGAGCCACCAAGCCTCCCAGAGTAGGGGCTTTGGTTGAACTAATCCTGATGATCCAGAACCATATAATGTGTCATCCAGACCACACCAGCAACAACAACAACAACAACAACAACGACAGCACATAGCACACACATCCACACGCACACACTCACTTTAAACAAACACACTGTAGCACCCACTCCACACACTTATAGCACACACCCACTTTAAACAAACACACTGTAGCACCCACTCCCCACACTTTATATTTATGGATGAAGGATTGCACTACAACTCGTACACCTTACTGTAAATTGTACCTAAAATTGTACCTCATCCCATTTCTGCTTTGCACTAGATAGTACTGTACATCAGTACACTGCATAGTATTGTGTATTGTATATTATATGGTAACTCAGAACATTGTACATATGTCTATACCGAACACTGTGACCTCATTTTCTTCTTCTAAATTCATGCTATATTATGTTATTATGTTATTTGATACTATCTTGTCTAGCACAGTCTCTGGAGCGTAACAGTAAGAAGCATTTTGTATGAAAGTATTCTGTACTTCTGTATGACAACTATTAAAGAACTTGAACTTGAACTTGAACATGCAGGATGAAGTCAGATGCCTCTGCTTTCTGACGGCGTCAAAGTTACTATGAGAACCACAATGTCTCAATGATACTGTATATTTACAAAAACGATGAGCGTCTGTGGAACGTTGTAGGATACAGTGTCCGACTGGATTTTGCACTGCCCTCCACACACCAATGCTTATTATCAGATGCAGAGCTAAGGCGAGTTAATGTTCATTCTAATCAGCGTGGCAGATAACACTACCACCCACAGGGACCTAATTAAAGATACTGTACAATAGGAGGTTTATCTTTGTAACACAATGGTCCCCACATGGCTTTGTCCTGGTGGAGAGACAGGAACGATTATTTCACTATGGGCATCTATATACTCAAAAACCAGCTATGATGTCTTGTTTAATTTTGACAAAACTAATTTGACCAAATGTGTTCATATTATACTTCAGTTGTTTCTTCGTTCTGCCTCTAGGGATACTTACCATAGGGGTGGGTATGGGGGTTTATATTAGATGTGGTCAGATGAAAGGTAGTGGGGGAGGACCTTGGAAAATATGGAGAAAGGTCATAATCATCTATCAATTATTAAGTATTAATTGAAAGCACTTTATTGTATGGCTGAAGTGAAAATGAAAAAGTTTGCTGTGTGAAGCAGTCACTGAACTCCTACTACCGTCGGGGGAAAAAATGCAGAGCCATTTCATTATTCCAAGGTGAGGGCTTTAAAACAGCATTTAAAATGTTACCCTGCTGTTGGAGATCATGAAAACCTTTAATTTCATGCAAATGAGCAGCACAGAGCACAGAGCTTAATGTAAACGAATGCTTCTTTTGTACTGCTGTAGGAGTGGGCTAGCTAGCAAGAGGGAGGCCAGGAAGAACATTCCCAAGGATTCTTTAATTGCTATCTGAAATTATGTAAATCCCTCTGCTAGCCTGAGTGCAATTATCCAGCGCCTCTTGCTGCCAGCTTTACTAATGTCTAACAAAATATCGGTGGCTGACATTTAGACGTGGTAATGCAAATGAGAATTAATTTTTCTTCCAAGACAAAGGGCAGTCGAAAGATCACACAATTTTATACAATAAAGGCTGAAAAGTATGGTTTGCAAGATGACAAAAAAAATGTTGATCGAGAGTTGAGGCATATATTGGAGGCCATTTTATATTGGTATGGCAGTACAGTACAATATTTTTTTTTTCTATTCTGGACTATTAATCTATTTCTCATCTGTGCCACAGAGAGCTACGCTGCAGGCTATAGGCATTACTTTTTGGATTGGAATTAATTGCGGAGTGTGCCTCATTTTTTGTAATGATATGGGGAACATTCCCCCACCCCCCTAGTTAGAACACATTCTTGCCATGGCTGTGATGTTGGACTGTTTGGGGCACATTTCTTCATTTATCTCCTGGGGTACAGAGATGGATGTAGGCCAGGCACTGCAGCCTGGTGAGACTCCCCTGTGAGCCGCTCGGAACACCTGTCCCGCTGTGCGTTGGCACCCCCAATCTTTACCAGGCCAAGAAGGAGCGCCCTGCCTCTCCGCAACACTTTCTCCTCCCATGGTCCCTGGGGACCCCAAAGGAGCAAGACGGGGAGGAACCCAGGGACCAGTGTTCACTGGGAGATCTGCCATGCCAAAACTGCATTTCTTAACCAGAAATCAAATTACAGCCTGCTGACATGGGGGAAAACTGGTCATTAATATTTTAGCATGGATCCTGCTGGTGTGTGTTGGGCTTTCCCAAGCTCCCTCGCCAGAACGCTGAGCTTTCTACGCAAAAGAAGGATTGTGATGCACCAACAAGTGCCTGTCTACACTACCGCTACCATGCTGGCAGAATGTAATAAAACTGCCATGCTATAGCCCACCAAACAAGCACTAATGATCTGTATACTGTATGTACAGTGGTATTACATTGGAATTTCAACAGCATCCGGGTTCCTTTGAGTAAAGTCACCTTGGGATTACTAGTCAGGATTGTTGTAAGGATTGTTTTCTGCCATATTAATAACATCTCAGCATTCTAAACGTGACTGTGCTGTAGTTGAATAAATGCATGGCAGCTGGAAAACCTTTGTTCGACAGCTTGCAATGTTGTTGCACTGCAGTTTGGGACAATTTTGAAAAAGACTGTACAAAGATTTCACTGTCAGAAGAAAACAAGAGGGTCAAGGCATAATGTCCCCACATCTCCAAATCCTCTCAGCTCTTGGTCAAGGTGTCATTAGATCAGTCTTTATAGCAAGCTGATTTGTGCTGGGTATATAGCGTGACAACACGCCAATGTTGCAGGTACTGATTATTTTCTATTCATATATATATATATATATATATATATATATTTGTTTTGTTTTTTATGATTTAGATTTTTAGATTTTTTCAAAGGGCATGTCCTCATCAGTCTGTATAACATGGAGCAATAGCTGAGGACTTCCATTTTGTTTAGAAAACCATTATCGTGCATGCTATTGTAAGTGTGCGGAAGGCACTACATCTCGCATACCGGTACATACCAGTAATGAATGTACCGATAACATCCTCCATCCTTTCCTTACCTTTCTTCGTCCCCACCTCTAGTCCTCTAACCCCCATCTTCTCTGCCCCTCCACCACCCGTGCATCCATCAGAGGGCTGTCATGGTGGAGGGGTTTCCATGCTCCTCTGTGATGCGGCCATCAAGGGCCTCCATCTAACAAAAGCCGACACATCATAATAACAGTAAGAGGCCTCTCCTGTCCAGTGTCAGGCTTGGAAAGATTAGTTCCCCTCCACAAAACCCAGGTCATTTGCTTTCGCTGAAACACGTTTGTAGATTGTATTCTCTCAGGTTAACTAGTTCATGAGAGGAGATGAGACACTTGCTGCATAATGTTCAGTCCTTTATATACTGTCATGCCATGAAGTCATTTTACTATCACAAACAAACTCCTTTCCTTTAGTGTGTTTGTGCTCTCTTGTGGTGTGTGTGTGTGTGTGTGTGTGTGTGTGTGTGTGTGTGCGCGCGTGCGTGAGAGAGAGAGAGAGAGAGAGAGAGAGAGAGAGAGAGAGAGAGAGAGAGAGAGAGAGAGAGAGAGGGGTCTGTGTATTTGCATGTATGTGACGTGTATTGGTGCGCCTAGGTGCATGGGAGCATGCATAGTTACAGTGATTGCAGACATTCACAAGATTGAATTGGAAAAATATTTTGCGGTGAATGTGTGTTCCAACATGTTTTAAACACAGAGGTACATATCAAAACATTTCCCATATGTAGAAAGATGTGGTCATTGGAGATATGAATGATTTGTTGTCTGTTTTACATAGTAGTCATGTCCTTGTTAAATCAAACACAATAGCGCAGAGTTGACCAGTGAGGGACAAGTCAGTAAACCATAGCTTGTTTTATGGCTATCATTATTTTCTACTGAATTATTGGTGGGGTGAGTTACAGATAGGTGAGGGTTTGAATATGTCATTGACTTTAATGGGACATTAATACATCTATAATCCATGGGCATATAGAGAGCCCAAATTTGGTCTGGGCTTTTAAAAAGGAAGCTGACTTTGGATATTTAGTTTCTGAATCAATAAGTTCAGTTAAGGAACATAACACCTCTGGAAGAGAGATTATTACTCGAGGTCAAATGTCCCTTTCATTCCTTATTAATCAAAGAGTGAAGCTCTACATCATTTCTCTGGGTGTGAATGAACTGTGCCTTTTCACATTTGCTGCATGATCATATTTCATAAACACTACATTTGAATTTTTATGTACAGAGTATGCAATATTCATGATAAACTGAATATGTAAATAGGTAACCTTTATTTATGAGTCCCTGCCAGACTCTTACTCTTAATTATTACTTTGGATGATAAGATGGACAGATACAAATGCTTATTAGGGGGCTATTTGTGTGGCCGTGGAATGATTGATAATTAACAGCTTCATCTATACAGGGTGAAGGCCATAATTCTCTGTCCCATGTTTTTATTCTGACACAATCTTATAGCTCTCATTGCATAAAACTAATTACCATATTTGTAATTCTAAACAATACCACACAAAAAAAAGCTCAATCACTGCACTGCAATAGAGAAGAAAAAGGCTTGTGTATTTTAATGTTTCCTTCCCGGCCTCTGTTAGGATGTGCAATAGCAATGTACAGCTATGAAGAAATCTACAAATGTATTTGAATGAATCACCTAGGAAGGAGCCCAGAACTAGTCAAGTCTGTATCTTTTAGTCACACATTTAATCCTAATGCTACATTCCATTACGTTCCCAGCCTGCAAATGCAGCGGAATCGCCCGTCTCATCCTGAAGCAGACCTTTTTCTCATTGTTTAGAGAGCGGTTAGCATGCCGAGGATGCTCCAAATACAATTTTACATCCACTTATGGAAATCCATTGTTCCTTGAACATTTCCCCATACAAACCAATATATGCTTTTCTAAAAGGTCTAAGACCTCAATTACATCAAAGGCAGTTTGTCCTGCTGCTCGGCTGCAGCTAAAGCCTTGAACAACTGTGTCAATGCTACCCCCTTGTGACCACACTGCAGCAGAGGCTCTTTCTGTTTCACAGAGGGAATGGATGCCAGCTTTTGTCTTATATTACAATGGCCAATACTGGGGGGAAATATTTGCTTTTTGAATAAAATACAGAAGATCTAATGCATTTTTGTTGAATTTCTATATATATATATATATTTTTTTTTATATAAAAATTGGTTTTCAATATGTGCTTTCTGTATTTATAACTGTATGAAGTATTAAATATTGGCTAATTTAATGTAAACAGTTTCAACATTGTTAATAGTATTCAATAATGCATGTGTAAAAGGCTAATATCTCTATGCAACACTTCATTACTGCAGTCAAGTTGTAGACTATTATGCCGTGTGCATAGTTTTGAAGGGTAAGTGTCTTTATTCTTGGTTTTGAACCACGAAGCAGACAATATCAAAGATAAAAAAAAAAAGAGAAAGAGATTCTATTTGCACAATGCAATAGACCTGTCTCAAACCCTGCCCCTTTTCTTGATCCTCCAATCACAACTGTCGCTTACCTCGGACAAACTTGGTTTGTCCGAGGTAAGCGACAGTTGTGATTGGAGGATCAAGAAAAGGGGCAGGGTTTTGAGACAGGTCCATTGAAGTATCACAGCGCTGACTGCATTTGTAGGACCCAGACCTCTTTCATCAAAAACACAGAGATGTCTGCAAAGTTGCTATGTTGACATGCAGACAGATGCACGTGTCGGAGGCATGAGAGGGAATATTTCGGAGGGCATTTCTCCCACTGTCCTCGTCCTGGCGAGAAGAAGGCGCACAGTCTTTCATTGGTAGAAGTTGAAAAGAAATAATTAGACACACAGATATATAATCCTGTACAGTCGTGTGGCTCGCTTGTCAGGAGTGGCAGGGTGACAAAGGAGGCTGGCTGAGCTCTCTGAAGTGCAGTTTGCCATGAGGCCGTTGCTCTCGTTCCACACGTTTTTCTATACCTTGCACCGATGCAGGACAGAGAAAAAGTTCAATTCAATTCAATTCAATTCAAAAAAACATTATTAGTCCCGCAGGGGCATTAAGGCATGAATACGGCAAACAGCTGCACTTATACACAGCCAAGACAGAACAGATGACAAGAGACATACATGACACTATTAAAGCACAAGAAACATGACACTGTTAGAACAGAATCCGTATATAGCTGATCTGTCAAGTCTAATAAATAAATTCGGTCAGTACAAAGGTTCAACTCAAGGGGTCAAAAGGTGCATATTAGTGAACTGACCATTCCTTGCACTGTGGCCATTCACCAGTCGAATGGCCTCTGGAACAAAACCAAACGTTCTTCTGTTTGTTTTACAGGCAGGCTGTTTAAAGCGTCAAAACACACATGAAGGACGTGTGGAGTCACTAATTATCTTATGTGCTTTCTTGAGCACTTGAGCACTGTTAATTTTTTAGCTAAGGTTGACAACACCTTGCAGACTGTTCTTGTCTTGTTCTTGTTGGAGCACACGTGGTTCCACCTTCAAAGTGATCAGCCTCAGGATGCAGCTCGAGGGGAAATATTTTACGGTGTAAATATTTATTTTCAAAAAACTCAAATGAAAAATGGGAGTTTAGTTTTAAACACATGCAGTGAGGTATAATTTACATGTTTGAGAATATGACTCATATCCATACTCATCTCCTTATACATTGAGACACTTACACGCCGGAATGAGTCCCACCAGATGGAATGGGGTCTGGTGGAAGTGTATTTTCCACTGTGTTTTTGTTCCTATACAGGGCAGTGAATCATTACCAACATAATAACTCTGAGTCATCACCGACATCCCATGATGGTACCAGGAACAATGTCTGTTAGGATGACAAGGCCTGTAACCACAAGGATGATGAAGCATAATGATGTTAGCCACTATGCCAACACATTCCCTAGGCTTCTCTGTGTTCCCAGTTGAGCATTAAAGGGGTACTTCACAGAAAAAACAATACTGATTTATTTTGCACACAAACTCACACACATCCAAAAAGTCTAAACTGTTTTGCACGCATTTATTTAGTTTGACAGTTATTGAGAGTAAACGAGTTGGAATATGGCCACCAGTGATGTCGTCGGGACAGTGGATCATTGTGTTGTGTTAATTACAGCACCATGAAATTATGCAAAAAATAGCAATACCTTGTCTTATAGGGACTGCTACCTTATCATATCATGGTGCTGTAATTAACACAACACAAGGATTCAATGTCCCCGATGACATCACTGGTGGCCATATTCAAACTCATTTACTCTCACTAACTGTCAAACTACAGTATGTGAATGAGTGCAAAAAAGTGTTTTGGATGTGTGTGAGATTACGTGCAAAATAAATCAGCATTGTTTTTATTTTTGGTGAAGTGGAGTTGACATTCTGGAATGGCATTTGAGATGGCCCTTTCATCAACACCAGCAAAAAGTAGGAAAGCCGAGATGATCACTGAGAGTCGTAACATTGATTTTGCCCTCAAAGAAATCAGTGGACTAAACTCCTGCCAAAAAGAACACACTGTACAAGGGTCACTGCTACTGAGGCAAGTCTGTGCTTCAAGCCTTTCTATTATTTTGACCAGACTCTATGAAGGTAAAAGAAATGTAAAAGAAAAGCATAGCACACCTTTTGAAAGAAAACCCAGGTGTTTCCATTGTACTATGTGTTGTACAGGAGACATGATGTATCACATCGCCCACTGTGCCAGGCTGGCGAACAGCCTCAGTCCATAACTCACTCTGGCCCTGTGTGGCGACACGGCGCTACGCTGACACCTCGCACAGCCCCTCAGGTTAGGACGTGTCAATCACTGGACGTGTGATTGCAGTGGTCCACCGCCTGGCTTCCCATTGACACCTCCCATTGACTTTCCTTCAAGCACATCAGTGCACCTAAACCATTGCATTCAGGGTGACCCGTGCCGCCCACCCTGGCAATTGACAGGTTGATTTGTACGTGGCTGGCAGGCCTCAATACAGCCGTGACTTTTATCCGCTTCAGTATTTATATTTTACCTGTCTGTCTAGTTGCATTGCCATTAATCGCCTACATACTACATAGCCAACATATAGTACTAGTGGAAAGCATGGCTTCTAGTACAATGTACTGTATGCTACACACATACACAGACACAAGCACGTGCATACCATTCACCTCAAAAGGAAAGAAATAGTGTTTATTTTTTTCATGACCTTAGAAGCATGTATGTAAACCCATGACCTAACGTCATGCCATACTGCTCTTATTTATGTCATATAATCATTCCAACCCCCTCAGGATGCAGGTCTGCACACGCAAACATGACCAAAATACATATTTAGATTTATTTGTCTGCAACTGTCCAATAAAACATATCCTTTGCATCTCCATCTCTCGGCTTTGGTCCCAGTGGGAGTTGCTGCCATGAGAAATGTTGTGCTTTCAAGCTTCAGGGAACAGCAATGTGAGCAATGTTCAGGGTGGAGGGGGGTGGTGGGGGGTGGGTGGCGGGTGTGGTGGTACGCCGCCTAAGTGTTGTACTATAAAGAGAGAAGAAGTAGGTTTTCACATTCCAACAGCCTCCAAGGGGTTTGAGGCTCTGCAGCAGAATGTGGGTGCAATCATCATACTCTTCTCAGGAGAGTCCACAGTGGTATCTCGACTGCTCTCTCAATCTCTTTGTCTCCTTCTCCTCTTTATTCCTCCGTCAGCAGTGGTATCACTTGTTTGTTTTAGTTTGCATTTTTGCTCACCTCCCTTCCCCTCGTCCTCCTCCACCACCTTCAAAGTGACAGGACACATAGGCAACATGGTTTCTATCAGGAAGGGAAATATATTTCGGAAATGCCCTGGATAAATCTAGGTTATGTCATTTCTAAATGAAAATAAAAAAAATAAATTTCAACTTTTTTTAATGAAACAAGTTGATGGTAAGTGTGGCATGATATATTTTATTGCGTGCGCTTATGAAAAAGGAAGGTTGTATGAGAGCTGTGCCCTTCAGTGACGGGAGTGGCTTTCATCCTCATGCCACCCACACACATGGTTTAGGGTGTTTGCGGCAGGAGAGGCATTCCCTCTGTGGGTTACTCAAGGGCTAGATGGCTTTTACGTAATTGTGTGGTGGTGAAAGGGGGTAAGGGTCCTCCCATAAAATTTCAATAAATTGTGCATTTTCTCAATAACTTGTTGGCACAGACGAAGTAAGAATACCAGATTAGCAGGCATACAGTGCAAATGCGGGCGAAAGTATTGAGATTTCGAGATGCGAATGGATAACATGATGGGATATTATAGTAAAATAATTGTCATGCTATGTGTGTATTTGGCTTCAGCATAGAAATCACTTTGAATGTCATTACGAGGTCATCTATGACCACTGCATAATGGATATCCATAATACAATGACTGGTAAGTGCACATCATATTCAGACAACATAAAATTGTTTTATTAGCTACAATCATGGCCTTTAACCTTTGTCCCTGTATTACAATAAGCTTTTAAGCCATTTTCAACACAAAGTTCACTATGTTAGGGTGTAAGCATATTTGTTGTAATGCAGTATTGCCTTTGTAAATGTTGTATTGTCTTTTGTCGGAGGGGAAAACCGGTACTGAAAAACAAGCTTTTTAAATCTCTTTAAAGTTGCTATTTGATATAGTATGCATTACAATACCAATACATGTGGCACCCTTCCGTACCTGTACATTCTGAATTGGTTATCAGCTGCTCTCAGCCATCAGTGAAAGGTATCTTGAATATTGGTTTCTCTCACTATCAGTAATTAGCAATGATCAAGAGGAATTATAAGCAGTGGCTAACAATAGTGGTCTCCTCAATGACCCTGATAGATGGTCAATTATAGTGATCAGGTCATGGCATTTATTGGATTTAAAGTGGCAGTGATGGGCCCTTTTGGCCTAGCCTGGGTAATTATCACATCCATGCATGATTTAACAGTGTGCAACGGGAGGGACTTGCCTTTAATTTAATAATTTTGTTATCTATGTATTTATGCAAGAGTTTACAATGGATGGCCATGAGTGGAATAAAGCAATGAGACCGTGAGTTAAAGCATTAGTCCATTATTCTTTTTGACCATATCAATGTGGGGTATATTCACATACATTCTTGAAAGGAGAAAGGAGAATCTGTAGATGGAAAATCTGAGTATATATACTGTAGATCTATTTTACTCCAGTGTTTTACACAAACATGACCAATGTCAGCAACCTTTTACAGCCCCAAAATACAGTGAATACAATTAAATGCACGCATTTACCTATTGTCAGTTCAGATCAGTTCAGTTCAGTTCAGTTCAGTTCAGTTCAGTTCAGTTCAGTTATTTTTAATTTTGGGCTTTAGACACATAACAACGGTCATTCCATAAATCGTCAAAGTTTTACCAGCTGCTATTGCAGCATTGTCCAATTGTCCGAAAAGGGCTAGGGAGAAGCACTAGGCTTGTCGGGCCCTACCCCTGAAGACTTACATTTCTTTTCTTTTTGTTTTTTCATTTACATACATACATAGTACATATAGTACGCTTGTCTACTGCTAGTCCTTGAATTAGAGAAAGGAAAATGTATCCATTCTTGTTTCTTATTTTTGGTGATGGGGCTACTCATTAGCTTATGTTTTGATCATTGATTGGTCTTTTATTGTGATTACCATTATCTATTTGATCTATTCTTACACATTTGCACTACCTCTTATACCAAATGCATTTTGCATTTTGTACATTTTAGTTCTGTATAGGGATGCTCAATATTGGCTTTTTTACCGATACCGATATACCGATATTGTCCAACTCTTAATTTCCGATACCGATATCAACCGATATCAACCGATACCGATATATGCAGGATTCCCCCCCCCCCCCCCCCCCCCCCCCAATGACAATAAATAAAATCAGAATTTGTTCTTACTTGCTTGCCTGGGTAAATAAAGGTTATAGAAACCGATACCGATATTTTCCGATATCACATTTTAATGCCAATATCGGCCGATAATATCGGTAGGCCGATAATATCGGACATCCCTAGTTCTGTATATTGTATATTTTGTATATTGTTTGGTCTTTTACTGTTTTATGAAGCACAATCTCAGGAGGGTTATACAGAAACAAACATTTGACTATAATGTACATGTACTTTATATGTGAGAAATACAACAAAACTTGAAACTTGAACCATGCAAAACCACTGTTATATGTTATATCTAGAGAACATGTTGGTCCCAAAGACCACCTGTACCAGAACAATGCTAACCTCACTGAATGCCTTTTATCTTTCATTTTGCATACACAATGGAGGAAGGTAATGTATGGTAATATGTCAGATATGTTTTTTCTTAATTCACATTTTACATTTAGCCTACCTTCACTAGCTGATGTATTTTTAATTGTACTATTCTGCCCTACAAAGGTAATTACAACTGCCAAAATTGTCAAAATGTTGTTATGATTGAAATGTAACTTCTATCGGTTTCATCTTGACAACATTTCCTGGTTCAATCTTGTTCTGTTCAGGAAAAAATAGGGTGTACAAATTGCAGTAACTATCAACTACCAAATCCAACCAAAACCCAAGGCCACTGACCAGGGCCACTGACCAGGGCCATGCCCCCCCTGCTAGGTGCTATGTCCAACATTCTCCCTTCCGCTTCTTTCATGCTGACAAGTTTGCTAATACGCATCTCTTCATGGATGCCGCTCAAGATTATAACCAATGGCCCTTTTTAGGGCTAACCCGGGGAAGAGCTGCTGCTCGTTCTCACGAAGACTTCCTCCCCAGCCATGCTTCCAGCAGCTATGACTAGGAAGACACTGGAGAACATTTTCCTCAACTGCACTATTCAGGGCTAACCCCTGAAAGAGCTGCCGCTCGTGAGGAACTCCAATATCACTCACTCTCACCTACTATATTGTCCTTGTGCGAGCAGCTCCACAATCACACTCAAACAGCGCCTATCACATTGTCCTTGTGTGGTCAGCCCTACAGTTGCACTCAAGCACCACCTACCACATCATCTTGTGCAGACAGTAAGACATTGGTCTCATTCTCCAATGGACTTATGACAAAAAGGGCTTTCTCTTAGGGCCATTTGAGACAAGACATGAATATAGACAATATATTATAATATAATATTAATTATATATGTTTTATTGGGACGGTTGGTGAATCCCAAAATCGGCCCGAAAAAGTCTCAAATGGCCCTAAGAGAAAGCCCTTTTTGTCGTAAGTCCTTGGAGAATGAGACCCAATTCATTGAGAGTCATTCCCATACGCCAACACGGTTCGGTCGTGCCCTTCCCACAAGCGTGAGGCCGTCCCAGTTCTGGCCAAATCACACCCATACACCAGCACACTCCGGTTGTGTCCATCTCACACTGTCTCAGTGCTGCTGGCAGATCTGTCCATTTTGCTTAGTCTCAGCCTCGGCTCTCTTTTACTTAAGCATGACATCACGGGACGAAATGTGTTATAGAAATTAGATCACGCCTATGGGTGGTTGTTAGGCCCGAGGCGCTGCCGAGGGTCGTTAGACCCCATAGGCGTGATCTAATTTCTATAACACATTTCGTCCCGTGAATAACACCATGCTAAAAATGACCAGACATGAAAACCTGCCACTGATCTCGTTCAGTACTTTCTTGAGATCATGTGTACAAATAATCTAAGGAAATGAATAAAGGGAAGATGATTAAACAGAAGGTTTTGTAGATACAGTACTGAATTCTCCCATCCGGACCAATGCTATTTGAAATATTATTATAGAATATAGAATAGCAGGCTTATAAATTACCTTATTATAGCCAATTCGCACATTTATGGATTGTGCAGAATCTTATATTTCAAATGCCCAAGTTCAATTTGGATTCAGTATCACCAGGCGTGCATAAGAACAGATAATGAAATCTACTGTATGTACAGTAGCTTTTTTATTTTTGCCAGGGTGCCACCATTTTGAAACTATTTTCAAATCTAAGTGTTGCTACATGCTAAAAATAGGGCAGAGAAACACCTGGAGACGTTCCACACTCCTAAAAAGACCTAAAGAACATCGGAGTGAGCTGGCAAGAAGCAAAGGCCCTGGCCCAGAAGAGAGTGAGATGGAGAGCTCTGGTGGACGCCCTATGCCCCCCAACGGGGTAAAGAGGATTAAGTCAAGTCAAAAATAGGGAAGAGAAACTAACTGTGCTTCATATGCCAATAACGCTAAGTTATATATCATCTGGCTTCGCGTCTCGCTCTGCCTACTGAGATACATCACTATCTCCAGCACCTAGTGTGCTCTGGGAAACAAAACAAATGCACCCACTTGCACGTGACCACGCCACTCCCATGCGTCCTCTATATTACACCGGAAGTGGTCACGCCTCACCCTTCCTCATTCGTTTCCAACGCGGAAGCAGCTCAGATGCACTTCCTGAAACTGGATATTGTTATGAAGCGTAAGGAGAAATTACACAATGTTGGGAATTTGCCAGAAGTTCGCCAGCCCCCGGAACATTCTCGGCACGTCCTAACAGCGCGGCGGTCCTGTCCTGTTTTTTCCTCGTCGCATGACAGCGGACCGAGGGACTTCGCGCGATGGTTGGCAGTCGAGCCACGTCGCGCCCAGGTAGGACCTGCGCTAGCAGGCATTGGTACTGGCATGGGTAATACTGCTCGTTGTCTCGTGAGACGACCGAGTGATGTATTGGCGCAGGGGGTGGGATATTTGGATAAACCTGGTCATCATGACTCACTTTTGAGATGTTTTTCCAAGTATCCTAGCGTGCACAGCTAATGCTAATGCTACAATGTTGGGGTGCCGTTCCCATGTACCCCGCCAGGGCTGTCTTTACTCTTCCCTCCTCTTAACCATTCATGCTGACGGTCAATTGGTGTCTAATGTTGGGGGTTTAGCGGAGGCTTATTTACCCTTTACATGGGTGGATGGGCTGACGGCAGGGCTCAGGGCAGGTGTGCATTTTGTGAATCTATGAATTGAAAATGGGGGACCCTGATGTAGACAGGACTAACGTTTTCTCTGGTCTGCATCCCCTTAACAATTGTGTGTATTGGGCTAGCCCATTCTGCAATATGTTAATAGAGTTTTCGTTCATTCATTCATTTATCCCGTCACGGGTGCACACCGCAGGGGAGGTTGTTGCATGGCTACTAGTGGAGTGCTTCACTAGTAATAGACTTTGGTCAGCAGCCACCACTGGTGTTCCGTGCTTAGTGGTGCAGGTGGCATCGGTCCTTTGCCCTGACATGGTGGAACGGTATCCCGCCCGGCCGACGCCAAGAGGCGAGTCGGCCCGGCAGGTGGCTGGTGCGCTGTTGAAGTTTATACCGCCGCGGTACAGAATTTAGCAGCAACTAACAACATTGCTCAATTGGCTGCTTTTCTGTCAAAGAATTGTGTCGAGTGGTGGAGCTTTAGGGCTAGCCGACGTCAAAACCATTGCACAAGGTTTTGAGGTTATTCAGTTTTTGACCCAGCCGCAAGCTATAACCGCAGGGAGGGCTAGGATGCTGTCAACGGTTGTTCATAGGAATCTTGGTTGGAGCAATCTCCCCTTGAGGAGGGGAGGGGTCTCCTCCTCAGGGCAGCCCCTCTCCGTGGGTGGACCTTGGTCTGTCCACGGAGGCGCGGGCAGTATTTGACCTGGGCTCCATGCCGCCCCACACCGCGCAGCCAGAGGTGAGAGCACGGCCTCGCCAGCGGCTGCGGCGAGGCCCCCGGCCAGTGGCCATGTTTCCCCCACATGAGATACCCTGGACAGGAAAACAGGTGATCACAAGGCCGACAGCCTCGGAGGCCCGAGGGATCGGCTATATTAGATGGGCACGCCCTAAAAAACCGTTGCCATCTAGCTGTGTCTAGCACACTCTCCGGTTACTCCCCCCTGCTACGCTACGGGACTCAGGGCTCTGATTTGTCCCCTTTGGCTGCAGGCCGCGTTCTTCCAGTGAAGCGCAAGCGGCCCCACATTTCGCTTCTCATGGAGACAGGGGCTCTAGGCGCAGGAGGTCGCAGCGTGGGTTCCCCCCAGCCCCGCCCTCGCCAGGCCGGGTATTACGTTAGTGCTTCCCCCGTCTGGACTTCCGATCCCACGGTGGTCAGTTAGGCACGTGTAATTTGGGTGGTAGTAATATCACTACAGGGCTACGGTGTGTAGAGACCCACCCTATCGGGCAGTGTGGGACCACACACCATGCATGTCAAGCTGCAGAGCAGGCTGTCCTCAGCAAGCTAAGCCGGGAAGATGCTCAGGGGTGATGGCCGCTCCCCCCGTATCAGACTGCCCCTTCTGTCGGGGTCCCCCCCTTGGGTGTGATTGCCTCGTTGGTAGAGTCAGGGTGCGATATCCTGGCTCGGCGGGACACCCTGCTCGCGCGGTTGGCGAGACCAGGGTTGACGACGCACAGCGGGAGGGACCGGGCCACCTATCTACGATTCCTAGTGGACCAGCAGCAGTTGGCAGTGGGGGCGCTTTGGAATTTTTACCACGTATGGCTGCAGTAGTAGCCATATGTCGGTGTGGATGGAGAGAACGCTGAGTGCGGCGCTTGTGTTACAGTTTACACACCCCTGCCCTCTGTTTTTGGGTTTGGTACAGACTCTATTATCAGAGTCCACGGCAGTGACAGCCCTGGCCGAGGAGATTCGTTCTCTGGCAGCGAAGCAGGCCGTCGTCGTGGTCCCATGGGAGGATGCAATGAGCGGCGTTTCCTCCCGATATTATCTGGTGCCCAAGAAATCGGGGGGGGGGGTCAGACCCATACTGGACCTGTCCCATGGAAGGTTCAGAATGTTGACCGTCACCCACCTGTTAAGCGCTGTCAGGTCGGGGACTGGTTTACCTCCATAGACCTGAAGGATGCGTATTCGCATCCCGATCTTCCCTCCTAGGCTGCCATTCGGCTACTCTCTGGCTCCTCGCATCTTCACCAAGTGCGTGGAGACCGCGCTGGGGCCTCTGCGTCGTCAGGGGATACGAATTGTATTCTACCCTGGACGACGTTCTGGTCCTCGGCCGGTCAGAGAAGATCGCCAGGTCTCATACCAGGCAGGTGGTGGAATTCCTCACCAGCCTGGGTTTTGCTGTAGATTGGAAGAAGAGTACTCCTCTTCCCAGTCAACGGGTGGAGTACTTGGGCTTATTTCTAAGCGCAAGGTCTATATGGGCATCCCTCTCAGAGTGGCGGCGAGTGGATGTTCTCGGCACGCTCGGGAGGTTCCGTCCTAGGCCGGTTACGGCGCTGTCCATGATGCGCCTGCTCGGTATGATGGCATCTGCTCACTCTGTGGTCCCTCTTGGCCTCCTCTTCATGAGGAGGATACAGAGGTGGTTTTCCATTATGAAAATAGACCCGGTGAGAGACAAGTGGAAGCGGCTGAAGGTTCCCATGTCAGTACTGAGGGACCTCGCCCTCTGGGGGGAGCCTGGGGCCCTCACCAGCGGGGTCCCCATGGGCAGCAGGCTGTCACACGTCACTGTCTTTACCGACGCCTCCCTCACGGGATGGGGGGGGACGTGTCTGGCCAACGCAGTAGGGGGCAGCTGGCAGGACCATGCTGCCCGGTCTGCACTACATTTCAATATGTTGGACTTGAAGGCAGTCCTTCTGGTCCTCAAACGGCTCGGCCACCTTCAAGTTCAAGTTCTTTAATAGTTGTCATACAGAAGTACAGAATACTTTCATACAAAATGCTTCTTACTGTTACGCTCCAGAGACTGTGCTAGACAAGATAGTATCAAATAACATAATAACATAATATAGCATGAATTTAGAAGAAGAATGAGGTCACAGTTGTTCGGTATAGACATATGTACAATGTTCTGAGTTACCATATAATATACAATACACAATACTATGCAGTGTACTAATGTACAGTACTATCTAGTGCAAAGCAGAAGTGGGATGAGGTACAATTTTAGGTACAATTTACAGTAAGGTGTACGAGTTGTAGTGCAATCCTTCATCCATAAATATAAAGTGTGGGGAGTGGGTGCTACAGTGTGTTTGTTTAAAGTGGGTGTGTGCTATAAAGTGTGTGTAGTGGGTGCTACAGTGTGTTTGTTTAAAGTGAGTGTGTGCGTGTGGATGTGTGTGCTATGTGTGTTTGGTGGTTGTTGTTGTGTAGTGTTCATTCATTGTTCGTTTAGCAGCCTGATGGCCTGGGGATAGAAGCTACTTCTGAGTCTTTCTGTGCTCGCCTTGAGACTCCTGTGTCGCTTGCCTGACGGCAGCAGTTCAAAGAGGCAGTTGTTCGGGTGGCTCGAGTCCTTAATAATTCTCTTAGCCTTCCCCTTGCAACGCTTGTTGTAAATGTTCTGGAGAGTGGGGAGCCCCCCTCCAATTGTGCGTTCGGCTGAACGTGTCACTCTTTGTAGTCTGCTTTGGTCTTTTGCAGTGCTATTCCCAAACCAGGAGGTGATGTTGCCGGTCAAGATGCTCTCTATTGTACATGAGTAGAAGTTCTTAAGGATCTTCTGGCTGACTTGGAACTTCCTTAGGCGCCTGAGGAAGTAGAGGCGTTGTCGTGCCTTCTTCACCACACTGTTAATGTGTATGGTCCATTTCAAGTCCTCGGATATGTGGGCTCCGAGGTACTTGAAGCTGTTGACTCTCTCAACCGGTGCCCCGTCGATGCTGAGGGGGCTGTAGTCCTTGACCCCCGACCTCCTGAAGTCCACAATCATCTCTTTTGTTTTGCTGACGTTCAGGGAGAGGCTGTTTTCCTGGCACCATCCCGCCAGGACCTTGACCTCTTCCAGGTAGGCCCTCTCGTCGTTGGCAGAGATCAGGCCCACCACCACTGTGTCGTCAGCAAATTTGACGATTGTATTGCTACTCCGCTGAGCCACACAGTCGTGTGTGTACAGGGAGTAGAGGAGGGGACTCAGAACACAGCCCTGGGGGGCCCCTATGTTGAGGGTGATGGATGAGGAGGTGCAGTTGCCTGCTCTCACCACCTGGGGTCTGCCAGTCAGGAAGTCCAAGACCCACTGGCAGAGGTCATAGCCCAAGCCCAGGTCCCTGAGCTTGGCTATGAGTATGGAGGGGACTATGGTATTGAATGCCGAGCTGTAGTCGATGAATAGCATTCTCACATAGTTCCCCTGCCTCTTGTCCAGGTGTGATGCTGCTGTGTGCAGCACATGGGATATGGCGTCCTCCGTGGACCTGTTGGGGCGGTATGCAAATTGCAGGGGGTCCATGTTGATGGGGAGGGAGGAGCAGATGTAGCCCTTTACTAGCTTCTCAAAGCACTTCATGGCTATGGAGGTGAGAGCTACAGGGCGGTAGTCGTTGAGGCAAGCAGGCTTGGATTTTTTGGGTACAGGGATAATAGTGGACTTCTTCAGGCAGGTGGGGATGACAGCCTGTTCTAAGGACAGGTTAAATATGTCAGTGAATACTGGGGCCAGTTGGTCGGCACAGACTTTTAGGACGCGGCCGGGGATGCCGTCCGGACCTGCTGCCTTCCTGATATTCACTTTTTTAAAGGTCCGCCTCACCTCATGCT
Source organism: Notolepis coatsorum (assembly GCF_963971535.1). NCBI lineage: Eukaryota > Metazoa > Chordata > Actinopteri > Aulopiformes > Paralepididae > Notolepis > Notolepis coatsorum. Next base: position 150,645,015 of record NC_140165.1, on the reverse strand, counting down.
CTGTTACCCTGAACACTGCGCCTCCATCAGCAGCCGACCCCCCCCCCCCCATTGCCGAGGCTTGTGAGCTGGTGTTGTTATTACCAGCATCAAACCTCGCATAGAAGGTATTGAGGTCGTTTGCTAAGGAGATGTCATTGTTCAGTTTGAGGGAGGCGCCTTTGTAGTCTGTCATCGTTTTGAGCCCCTGCCACATAGCTCTAGAGTCAGCTTGTTCAAACTGGAGTTCAATTTTATCCCTGTAGCGCCGTTTGGCCTCTGACACTGTCCTCCTTACGTTGTGTTGCGCCACCTTGTGGTCATTCATGTTGCCTGCCACTAGGCCGTCATTGTATGCTTTGGTGCGCTCTCTCAGAGCTTCACGGACGGATTTGTCTACCCAGGGTTTTTGATTTGGGTAAACTTTCATTTTGGTAGTGGGGATTGTTTCTTTCACCCTAGTACAGACATAGTCCAGCACTGTCTCCGTGTAGGCATTAATGTTATCTGTGTCGCGGAATACAATCCAGTCTGTGTTGTGGAACACTGACCGGATCGTGTCCTCTGACGTCACATCCCATTTCTGCACCTCTCGCGAGACTACGGGAGTACTTTTAATTCTTTGTCTGTACTTTTGTCTGTACTTTTGTGGTGGGAAAGCATGTTTTGATCAGGACGGACAACACGACGTCAGCGTCGTATATCAACAGACAGGGAGGAGTACGCTCCCCCCGTCTGCACCGGTCAAGCTCTGGCTATGGGCGTCTCTCAATCTGCACAGCCTGAGGGCTCTCCACATCCCCGGTAGGGAGAATGTGGGTGCAGATGTGATGTCGCGGGGTGGTCCTCACCCCGACGAGTGGGGACTACGTCCAGACATAGTCAGACAGGTCTCGGACCAATTCGGGGAGGCCACGGTGGACCTTTTTGCAAGCAGACAGTCCCACCAGTGCCCCTTGTGGTTCTCAGTCAGTTGGAAGGACAACCCCTCTCTGGGGGTGGATGCCTTCTCGATGTATCCGTGGCCGCCCGGGATTCTGTACGCGTTCCCCCCCCATACACCTGATAGCTCAGCAGTTGGAGCGGGTACGTCTGGAGCGCAGGACTTTGATCCTGGTCACGCCAGACTGGGCCACGGCTGTGTGGTTCCCAGCCCTGATTCAGCTCTTGGTGGCCCCGGCGTGGCCTGTTCCGAGGTCGTCGCGGGCCCTCTTCCAGGCACACGGGACGCTGTTTCTGCGTCCTGTTCTGGGGAAGCCATTGATGGTTTGGCTGCTGAAAGGGTGAATCTGGAGGAGATGTGTCTGAACCCTACTGTGGTTAACACCATCCGGAACGCGCACGCTCCGTCCACTACCGCGGTTTACGCTGGGAAGTGACGTATTTTTCAGGAGTGGTGTGAGGTTGGGGGCCTGGACCCAGTGTCTTGCCCTCTGGACTCGGTTCTTTCCTTCCTCCAGTCTATCCTGGATAGGCTGTCGGCCTCGACGGTGAGGGTATACGCCGCAGCTATATCCTCTTGTCACGTGGGCTTTGAGGGCGGTACACTGTTCAGCCACCCTCTAGTGAAACGTTTCCTGCTTGGCGCTCGGCGTCTCAAGCCTGTGGAGCGTTCTCTGTCTCCGAGTTGGGACCTCCAACTGGTCCTGGGTCGGTTGTCGGAGGCCCCGTTTGAGCCTCTTGAGCAGGCGCCGTTGGATCGGCTGTCTTTTAAGACTGCGTTCCTTTTGGCCATCACCTCCGCTAAGCGCGTGGGTGAGCTGTGTGCTCTCTCGGTGCGGCCTGAGTGCCTGTCTATTCGGGCTGATAGCGGGGCAACTCTGAGGCCTAATCCGGTCTTCGTGCCAAAGAATATCCGGAACTCTTTTCGCTCCAGGGATATTGTGATTCAGGCGTTTCATCCTCCTCCTCACGCTAGTGGGTTGGAGTCGAGCCTTCACCTGTCGTGTCCTGTCCGTGCACTGGGGGTTTACCTTAGTCGCACGCAGGGTCTCAGGGCTTCCGATCAACTGTTTGTTTCTTACGGTGGCCCTCGCGCGGGTGAGGCGCTGTCCAAGCAGCGCCTGTCACATTGGTTGTGCTAGGGCATTGCCCTTTGCTACACGTTGGCTGGACAGGTTCCCCCCGGGGGCATCATGGCGCACTCCACTCGTGGTGTGGCGGCCTCTGCTGCCCTGTTAGGGGGGGCCTCGGTGGAGGACATCTGTGCTGCGGCCTCCTGGTCCTCCCCAAGTCCTTTCGTTAGGTTTTACCTCATGGACATGACTGGGGGTTCTGTCTCCCAGGCGGTCCTGAGGTCCGGGACCTCTCCTGCATCCCGCCATCAGGTGGGCTAGCAGGGGTGTGTGGGTGTGGATCGCGGGGTGCTGTGTCACACGTGGTTCTGCTTGCGCTGTGCGTTCGGGGGTGCTTGGTTCCCCTTTTTTCGCACTTTGGTGGAGTTGACTGCCTCCCCCCCTTCGTTAGGACGGGTGGGTGGACGGGACTCCCCTCCTCCCTGGCTGGGGCTTACGGGCCCTCAGGTGGTGCATTTGTCGGGGCCACGCGTCCGCTCTGCCCTTTATCTCAGTAGGCAGAGCGAGACGCAAAGCCAGATGATATATAACGTAAGGTTATCCTATAACCCTAGTTATATGAATACTGGCTGAGCATCTTGCTCTTTAGCGCCCTGAGGTCCCTTGGATGTTTTCCGCTTATGGAAATCGAACTGGGAAGGGTGAGGCGTGACCACTTCCGGCGTAATATAGAGGACACATGGGAGTGGCGTGGTCACGTGCAAGTGGGTGCATTTGTTTTGTTTCCCAGAGCACACTAGGTGCTGGAGATAGTGATGTATCTCAGTAGGCAGAGCGAGACGCTCAGCCAGTATTCATATAACTAGGGTTATAGGATAACCTTACGTTTTGTGGTTTATTATCCCGAGTAATAAGATATATTAAAGAAATTCATACCAAAATAATTTGCTTGAAACCCCATAGAGGCCTTTGGGAAGTGTCGTTCGAAAAAATTCCAACGCTCATCAACAGCTCTCGGTGTCCTCTTAAAAAAAAACTACAATTCTCAACGTTACATTTTTCCAAAATGGTCGACTTTCGTGAACTAAACAACAGCTAAATGAAAACGAAAATCTATCTAATAACACTTTAACCTATTGGTAAACTAACGTATTGATGATAATATACATTATAACTGCTGTTGTGACATGGTTATGATGTTTATACTTGAATATGTTTGAAAAATAAAACTATACTTTTGTCCGACAGTCTAGACAGATTGATTTATGACGTGATGTTGTTTGCGGTCCGCCGATGGACCGCACGGTGGAAGAGGTTATAATTGCCTACCCTTTTTACATTACATTATTTACACAAAAAGTATTCATAATTCAGTACATCATTTAGCAAAGGTTTATTTTTATATATATCGCTTTTTTTCTTTTTCACTATTTGAATACAGTTATGTTATAGATAAAATATAATTAGGATAATAATAAGGTTTTATATTTATGTATCACCTTATATTTGAGTAATTTCTTAAATGTATGTAGCGAACTACACATTTTTACATCTTTGTCAAAGTTATTCCATAGTTTTGCCTCTTTAACAGATATACATCGACTTTTTATATTTGTCCTTGCCTTTGCGATACTGAATACACAAGTCTATACCGGCTCTCTCTAGTTTGGAACAACTCCTGAATGCAACTTGGAAGTGAGTGCTTATGTGCTTTATACATTATTATTGCTGTGCTAAGATCGACAAGATATTCCAATTTTAAGGTATTAGATTTAATAAAGAGTGCGTTTGTCGGTTCATAGTAATCAGCTTGATTCACAATTCTTATGGCTTTCTTCTGCATTATGAAAATTTGGTTAGTGTTTGTTTTATATGTTTTTCCCCATACCTCCACACAGTACGTTATGTATGGAACTATGAGCGAACAGTACAACAAATAGAATGAGTTCTTGTTTAAGATATATATCATTTTATATAATAGTGCAATGGTTTTGGATATTTTTCTTTTTACGTTTTTTTATATGTGATTTCCAGTTTAGTTTCTCTTCAATTGTCAATTGTCATTGACATGGTCAGCAGGGTTTCCCCACAGATTAAAAGAGTGCCAGGTGCCTCCTTCTCAAGCAGATGATCAGGCACTGGCAACCAATGCTCCTCTGGGAAAACAACTGCCTGGGACCACCATGCAGCACCCAAGAAGTGCAAGTGAATGTAGGGGGGAGCCAGGGCAGTTGATTGCAGTCAAGATGTTTAGAATGCTCATTCTGTCAAACATTGGACTGGTTCACATCTATAGACTTAAAAGATGCCTATTTCAACATCCCCATCTTTCCACCCTGCAGGAAATTCTTCTGCTTTCCTTTCCAAGGATTGGCATACAAGTACCAGAGGATCCCATTCGGATACTCTCTGGCACCCTGCACTTCCTCCAAGTGTGTGGAGATGGCTCTCGAACCTCTGCACCACCAGGGAACCTCTATGTCAGGGAAGGATTTAATTCTACCTGGATGACATTCTGGTTCTCAGTCAGTCATTGGAGACAGACATTATTCACTCCAAGATCCTCTCAAGGGGTGTTCCCATGGACAGGATACCATCCCACATGACAGTCTTCATGGACGCCTTCCTAGCAGGCTGGGCAGGGACGTGTTGGTCACAGGCAATAGGGGGCAGGGCCTCTACTCCTCACATAAATGTGTTGGAGCTCAGAGCAGTGTTGCTAGTGCTCAAACCCTTTCACAGCCTAGTGAAAGGTTGGCATATCTTGGTCAGGACAAACAGTTTAACCTCTGTAGCCTACATAAACAGACCGGGCAGAGTTTACTCCCCCTTCTTCACAGTAGAGCAAGGAGTGTGGACAATGTGGGACCGGGCCACATGTCTCAGGGCGGTCCTCCTTACATCCAGTCATTGTAAAATGGATCTGCAACCAGTTCTGGGAAGCTCTAGTCAACCTCTTTGTGAATACTGTCCCCTGTGGTTCTCCAACAGGCTGAAAGACAATCCTCCACTGGGAGATACCAAATACATCAACCGTACTGACCTTAACCATGACGAAATTGAAACAGTTTGGATTGAAATCTTATTAGACAGGGCGAAACCAGTACTAGTAGGCACAATCTATAGACCGCCAGAACAGAGTGGCTTTTATGACACACTTGATGGGTGTTTAGCTGGGGTGGAGGAGGTAGGAAAAATTCTTATTGGGGACTGGAACACGGATATGCTGCGTAAAGCAGCACCCGTCTTCAAGGCCTTCAGTAGATTTTCTGATCTGCACGGTTTCAGCCAGCTAATCACCCAACCCACAAGGGTATGTGATTCGACACAAACCACCATTGACCTCATTTTGACCTCTGACAAGTCCATGATCTCCAATAAAGGGGTGATAGCATGCGGGTTAAGTGATCATTATATGATTTTCTGTACCCACAAAAAGCTAAAACAGAAGGCCGGCTGTCACAAAACAGTCACATCTAGAGACCTCAAAACTTACTCTAGAGAGGCCTTTAACCTAGAACTGGGGAGCTTGGACTGGTCAGATGAACTCAGTGGTACACAGGTTGAAGAAACATGGCTTGGATTCAAAACAAAATTCACAGCAATACTCAACAACATGGCACCCATAAGAACCACCAGGGTTAAAAATCGCGCTGAGCCATGGATACACACTGAAATACTGGCCGCTCTGAACTTCATAAAAGTCAGACAAAGCTTTCCAAAAGCTCAAACAGTGAACTCCAAGCCCACGTGGTTGAACTAAAAATGCAAAGAAACAGACTAAGAAATGACGTAAACACCATGATCAAAACCGCAAAAAGAAATTTCATCAACGACAAAACTGAGGAAAACAAAAACAAACCCTGCGAACTTTGGAAATTACTCAATAATCAACTAGGCTGCAGTAATAAACTTAAAACCAGATTCTCAAACATAAACATAAAGACAGACAACACGCTCATCACAGACAAGCTGGATGTAGCCAATTACTTAAACATCTTCTTCACAAACATAGCCACAACACTGGTAAACAAACTACCCTCCCACTCAGGGCATTATGGGGTAGAACACATAGTAGCATACTACAAAAACCTAGGGGTCCACAAAGACGACTTCAAACTTGAAATGGTAACAACCGATGAGGTACTCAAAAAATTGAGCGCCCTCCAACCTAACAAGGCCACTGGCCATGACAACATCCCCTCCAAATTCCTCAGAGACGCAGCAGCCGCCATCACCCCAGTCATCACTCACATAATAAACCTCTCTATAAAAAAGGGACACGTCCCCAAGGACTTCAAAATTGCGAGAGTGACCCCTCTGCACAAAAGGGCAGCAAATTAGACCCAGGCAACTACCGCCCTGTTTCTATTCTTACCTCCATCTCGAAAGTCATGGAGAAAATAGTCTTCGAACAGGTCGAAAAGTACCTGGCGGAATTCCAATCTGGCTTCAGAACGTCCCACTCCACTGACACATGCCTCCTCTATTTGAACGACCACATCAAACAAGAGGTGGACGCGGGCAAATACTGCGGCATGGTCATGCTGGACCTACAAAAGGCCTTCGACACTGTCAATCACTCCATTCTGATTGACAAGCTAAAAGCAATTGGTTTTGCTAGCTTATCAGTGAGCTGGATGCAATCCTACCTGGAGGGGAGAGAACAGATGGTAGAGGTAAACGGTACTCTATCCCCCCCCCTCACAGTGAGCTGTGGTGTTCCACAAGGAAGCATACTAGGACCGCTACTCTTCCTAATTTATGCAAATGACATGTCGTCAGCCTGTGACTGCAACTTGTTCCTGTTTGCGGACGACTCAGCCCTGCTGGTCTCTGACAAGAACAAGTTGCAGGTTGAAAAAACCCTCAGCTCGGAACTAGGCAAAATCTGCATATGGCTCGCTGATAACAAACTATCATTACACATGGGCAAAACAGAGTCCATTCTCTTTGGTTCAAATAACAAACTCAGCAAGACCGACGGCTTCTCAGTTGCAGTGGGCGACAATATTGTCACAAGGAAAGACGAAATTACCTACCTGGGTTCCATCCTAGAGGCAAATCTTTCCTGTGACAAAATGGCATCCAATGTAATAAAAAAAGTCAACCAACGAACTAGATTCTTGTACCAGATCTCCTCTCTGGTAAACAAGAATACCCTGAAGACTCTGGCAGGAGCACTCATTCAAGGGTACTACGACTATGCGTGCACCTCATGGTACCAAAGCACCTCAAAGGCGCTTAAAACAAAATTACAAACATCACAAAACAAACTGGTCAGACTACTACTTGACCTTACCCCCAGAACCCACCTCACCCCTGCCCACTTTGACAACCTAGGATGGCTTAGAGTAGACGACAGAGTACAGCAACTTGCAATGGGCCTGGTCTACAAGATACACTATACGACTAAGGTACCCATGTACATGTCAAAATACTTCCCAAAGGTCAGTGAATACCACAACCACTACACCAGAGGAAGCTCAACAAATCATGTTAAACCCAGATTCGGCTCAAACAAGGGACTAAATACGTTTAGCAATTATGCCACATCAATGTGGAACGCCCTACCCAAAGCTGTAAAGGAATGTGAATCCCTACCCACATTCAAAACCGCTCTTAAAGAGCACCTACGGGCGGCTGCAATTCGAAACTGGCCACCGTAAATGCCCAAAAACCCCACCACCTCCTAATAGACAGTCTCCTCCCCACCGCATGTATATATTCCCTCCCTGCCGTATGTATATCTCTCTCCCACCCACCCACCCACCCCCTCCTAATGTACAGTCCCCTCCCCATCATATGTATATACTCTGTCAGGATCTAGGGGTAACAGTACTGTATATTTGAATACCGTTTATGTCACAAATGTATCAGTACTAAATACCTATATGTCCCTATGCCATAAATGTCATGTATGTTGTGTATGTCATAAATGTCTATATGAATTGAAAATGGGGGACCCTGATGGAAACAAGACAAACGTCTTTCTCAGGTCTGCATCCCCTTAACAATTGTGTGTATTGAGCCGTACTGTATTGTACCCATTCTGCAATCTGTTAAATAAAGTTTTCATTCATTCATTCATTCATTCATTCATTCATTCATTCATTCATTCATTCATTCAGTCAATGGATTCTCACTGTTCCTGTGGCCGGATGGGCTTCTCTACGCATTTACCCCATTCAGCTGATGGATCAGTTGTTGGAGAGGATGAGACTAGCGCTGGACTCTCATAACCTCTGCATGCAGGTTCCCTGACCTGATTCCACTTGTGGCCCATTGATTGATTGATTGATTGATTGATTGATTGATTGATTGATTGATTGATTGATTGATTGATTGATTGAAAACTTTATTAACAGATTGCAGAATGGGTACAATACAGTACAGCTCAATACACGCAATTGTTAAGGGGATGCAGACCAGAGAAAGACTTTCATCTTGTTTACATCAGGGTCCCTCATTCTCAATTCATCAGGACATATATGACATACATGACATACAGATAGACAGTACTGCTACATCTATACATTTATGACATACCAGATTTGCAAATACAGTACTGTTTGTGATACAGAAGGAGTCAAGAAAAGGGAGTATATACATTTGACGTAGAAACTGTACATTGGAGGAGGTTGGGTGGGGTTGGGTGGGGGGGGGGTTGGGTAGGAGGGGTTGGGTGGGGAAACACTGTACAACTGTACAAGCAAAACTGTACATTGGAATATTGACAACCATACTAGGTAATTTACTGTACACTGTACAAACAAGCAAAACTGTACATTGGAATATTGACAAGGTAAATTACTGTACATTGGAGGGGGTTGGGTTAGGACATTTACAGGGGCCAGTTTCGAATTGCAGTCTCCCGTAGGTGTTCTTTGAGGTGTTCTCAGGAAGCCCTGTCCCAGGTGAACCATTCAAAGCGTGCAGACTTCTTACAGTACCTTGGTTGATGCAGGGCTTTTTATTTAATTTCAAGTGGCTTTCATTCCAATTATTGGTGTGAAGCTAGGTCTCTGGACCAAATTCCCTGTCCTTTGGAGTAAGTCCTCTCTTTCCTCCAGTCTCTGTTTGACAATTTTCCTTTCTTGATTGTGAAGGTCTATGAGTTGTCTATCTGCCTGTCACCAGGGTGTTGATAATGAGCCACTTTTCAGCCATCCTCTGGTGTTTTTTACAAGGGGCTAGGTGCCTTACACCAGTGAAACACAATAGGACCCCTCAATGGGACTTTTCACTAGTATTGTGTCTAATGAGACCCCCTTTCTAGCCTTTGGAACTGGCTTATTTGAGTCTAACCCTGCTTTTGTCCCAAAGAACATTAGGAACTCTTTTCAGTCCAGGGACATTGTCCTGAAGGCATTCTTCCCTCCTTCCAATTATAATGATGAGGTGAGGAGTATGCATCTGCTATGTCCTATCCGTACGCTCTCCATATAGTGGTACGCATGGCCAGCTTCAGATCAATGTCACAGTTACTTATTTGCCATGGCGGGGCTGCCAAAGGCCGGGCACTGTGTAAAAAACGCCTGTAATTTTGGCTGTGTGAGGGCATTGCTCTCTGCTACACCCAAGCAGGACTGTCTCCACCTGTCAAGGTAACGGCCCACATGGCTGCCTCCTCTGCCCTGCTTGAGGGAGTCCCAGTGGAAGACATCTGCACAGCAGCCTCTTGGTCTTCCCCTTTTCCTTTCATCAGATTATATCCATTGGACATGTCTGAGTGTTCCATCTAAGGACCCCCCCCCCCCCCCACCATCTTCTAATTATAAAAATGTTGTATCCTCTTTTTCTCCGCCTGATTTTCTATGCTTTTCCTCCCATCCCAATTTAGTCGTTATGCCAATTACCCCCCTCCCCTACCTGGTCGTTGTGCGCATGTTCCCCCTACTGGTCGGTACAAGGGAACCCTGAAGTCTACCACATGCTTCCTCCGACACATGCGGAGACAGCCAGTGGCTCTCTTTTCACCTGGCAGCGAGGACTCTCATTGGTGAAGTGTAACGCGTGGGAGGTCACGCTGCCTTCACCACTTCCTGCCTTTCGCTGAGCAGGCGCCCAGACCTGACCTGTAGGTGTCGCTGTCCACAACGCCAGATTACCACCCACGACTTCCTTCCCGCTAACTCAGCCAAACGAGTTAGTATGGCGATCGGCCCAAGCCGCAGGCAATGCTGACTCCGGGAGTCGAGACCGCAGCCTCTTGCATTGGTGACGAGCGCAATCTCCGCTACGCCACCCGACCGCTACGCCACCCGACCGCTACCATCTTCTAATTCTAGCTATCTGTAGGGGTTCTTCATACATAATTTTGCACTGGAATGCCTGTCGCCCCACTCAGGTTACAATTTGTGACTCGTTCACTGAGCCTCTAGTAACCCTAACCTCTTCCTGTGGGTTGAGAACATTTCATTCAGGGTTAGTGCTATTCTGCATGTGTAAAGTGGGTCCCCCATTGTGCCCATTGCAATTCCTAACTGGTCCTTTAGGCCTGCTTTCTTATCCCCTACCCCTTGTCTACCCTTTTAGGCTAGAATGAGGCTTTTTCAACAGGGGTTGTGCTGATCAGGGCTACGTGCTTCGACATATTGTCCAATAGGTAAAGCAAGATGTGCGTATAATGTTATATAATGAAGGTTATGAATTATAACCCTAGTTATATTAATACTGGCATAGCATCTTGCTTTCACTCCCTGTGACCCTAGTTTTATTTTGCATGCAAGGAATTACAGAAGGGAGAGTGCCTGCCACTGCACCTGCTTTACTAGCAGAGGGAGGTGTAGCCCTGGTCAATGATAGGTGCATTGAGTAAAATTATTTCAGCGGGTGGCCATAGGTTAAGAAAGATGCTATGCCAGTTTAAATATAACTACAGTTATAATTCATAACCTTCGTTTGGTTAATGCAAGCTAACTAGCAAAACAGGTCTAGTCGGTGCATACGAGTTCTATGTGGCTTTTAACACGTAAGGAAATGGCCACTACGATGGGTTGATCCAATCACATGACCTCCAACTTCCTGTTTGCACCTGCCATCCATGGTAAATGGTAAATGGCTGCTTTTTTATATAGCGCTTTTATCCAAAACGCTTTAAAAAAAATTACGCTTTACACTTTACAAAGCGCCATTGCCTGAGTAAAAGCATGATTTTAGCAACTATGTCATATTTAAGCAGGTGATTGCTATTGCACATGCTTTGTTAATGACGTGAATGACATGCATTGAGTTTTCAGTGAAGACATTGCCTCCTATTCATTTTCCCACCTGTGTGCCATCTTCCTATCTAACCTCCAGCTACAACCTTAGCAAGAAGGAGCTCTGCACTGGCAGTTGACTGAAACAGATTTATCTCTCTCTGTCCTAGAGCTGCCGCGATTACCGCATTACCGCGGTATCGCTGTTACATCACGGCCACCGCAGAGTAGGCTGAATACCGCATCACCGCTGTTTTTTATAATAATAATAATAAAGTACCCTCCTCTCGTTGGGCTTGCGGCTCTGCAGATATACCCTACTCCTCTATCGAGGTTCCAAGCGACCCTATTGGGTACCAGAAAAGTCACGTGAAACATTGCAGACCACTGATTGGTCAGAAGAGAGACGCGTCACACGTTGGGAGCGTCCTGCAGTTTTTTACGTCCTGAATGTCAGCCATTGCTCATCACAATACGGCTAATAACGTTAGCTTTAGCTCCCCGCCGGAGTGGACTACCATCGCTCCTCAGGAGTACTAAACGAGACATAATGATTTTACTGTCTGCAACGAATGTTATAATAAAAGCCCTTCGTTCTATACACTTGTCTGATTGAAAACGTTATTAACAGACCGCAGAATGGGACAACTCAGCACGCTCTGAGCAAAGAAAGGAATGGTCCGGTAAATACGCTGATGTTATTGAACGTATAACTATATAATGTTAATGCCACAAAACGAATGCCTTTATTATAAAGTAGTAACTTTATAGTAATAATAATAAGAAAGGGTCGGGGGGGTAACTAATGCGTGCTTGCCGAATCCCAAACAATATTCATGCTGCAAAGTCATCCTCTAAAGATAGACATTTAGACTAGAGGCAGGCTATATGCTATAAAGAGTAGACTACTACTAAAAAAAAAAAATGCATTCAATTTTTTATTTTTTTTTGTACGTGCGGTAATAACCGCGGCGGTAGGAAATATTTTGCAAATTTGTGCGGTAAGGAAAACATCAATACCGCGGCAGCTCTACTCTGTCCTCTCTCTCTGTCCCTCTCTCTCTCTCTGTCCCTCTCTACCTTTGGCTTAATTCGCTACAGGTCCTTGCACCTCCCATGTGTAGACACCTGAATATGTCTAGCGATAATTCAATGTGCCTAACCTAATTCCTTTTACTCTACTGTGCCCACTGACCCCTCTTGATCCTCCATATTCGAACATTGACAGTGAATAGTGGAGCATGCACTGGAGTGCCGCCAGGGGGAGCTGGTGTGACGTTGGGCAGGACAGACAGCAGAAGAGGAAGAGAGGGCTGAGGGCGGAGCTCAGACAGCGGAGCACTCTCTTCGTCGTTTTCCAGAGAAGGAAGAGGTTGCGTGGAGCAGGAACTCCGGACATCAAGCACGCAGGATATAAACCCAGTTACGAGGCGGGTTATTAATGGAATACGCGATAGCTTAGCTTTCAGTTAATGCTAAAGAGACATTGTGAACGAAGAAGCAGACGAGCTACCGCCGAAGAGTGTGCTAGATATTGCACACGTTGCGTTTTAGCTAAAGTATAGGCGTCATGACAGGGGGTCGTCCCGATCCGCAGATTAGCTTCAGTTAGGCCTAGGGCACAGTTTAGTCCGCGTGTCGCTTCACCTCTCCAGCCGAGCAGTGGACTACTCAACGGACGTCGCGGCACTGCACGCACCTCCAGCAGTCACCTGCCTAACGTCCACCCAGCCCTGCCTCCTGGTACCACGGGACTTCTCGACGGCCATCTCACCACACGGACGTTCGGTGGTGGGAGCGGGCCAAGCTTCGGTTAAGTACTCTCCAGCCTGTTACCGTGAGCGCTCCGAGTGCTGGAACTTTATCGGTAGACATTCTCGTTGTGCGGAGCGTGCCCTTTAAGGGCGAAGAGAGTAGGTACTTTGAACCGACACTGGTAGCAGTGCTTAGGGGCGCCCCAACATTTATTATTTTGGGGAAGCCGGCTATAGATAGGACTTTTGTTTTCACTGTGGGCCCACTGTCTTTTGGTTAAATGTGTGGTGTGATAACGTGTGATCCTTTATAAAATCCCATTCAGTAGCCCCATACCCCTCTCCCTCTTTCTCCCCTCCCTCCCCACCTATGGGTGAAAGAACAGGTATTTCAACCCTTAAAGGGACGGGTGTCATTACTGTATCTTGACTAGTGTGGGAAGAGCTTTGGTTCCCTACCGTAGAGTGAGAGCACTAGGTGCCTAGCATTTCAACCCTTAAAGGGACGGGTTCCATTACTGTATATTGACCGGTGTGGGAAGAGCTGTATTCATTGGGTTGCGTAAGCGGGAAGAGCTTTAGTCCTTGTGCCTTGTGTAAGCGGGAAGAGCTTTGCTCATTGTGCCTTGTGTTAAGAACCATATAATTTCTTCAGTAAAGAACACTGAATGGGAACACTGTGTGTGTGTCTGTTACTGTGTCTGTTGTATTAACCCCTTTCTGCCTGGGTAATGCATTTTATTGTTTAACCCTTTCCCCACCCCCTGCCTAAGCATCATTGGGACAGGTCTCTGCTCATCAGCAAGGAAAGGTACTGCTTTGGGGAGGAAGTATATCCTCTATCACTACTGCCACCGGGTGTGGGAGGGTGCGGGAAGTATTAGGAGAAGTGTGGGTGTGTGGGGAATTGCTGCGAGTCGCCCTGGAGGGCAAGAAGGACCAGCGCACCACCCCTAGGTTAGTAAATCCTAGGCCCCATCCACTCCCTCTGCTAAAGCTCCACTCTAATACTCCTGCACTACAGTCGGGGATTCAGCCGGACTCAGATCTGCTGCGTTCCCACCAGTGGCGGCCGGCCGATAGTGGGCGCTAGAGCGCCGCCCTCCCTGGTTAAAAGAAGAAGAAGAAAGAATTATTTGCGAGGAGGAAGCAGCCTATTCACCCCCCAGCCGGGCCGGCGCCTAGCCCCCTCCACTCCGTTTTCATGGGCGCTCATTTCTGCTCCGCCGTAATTGCGCATCTCACAGGGCAAAATGCAAATACGTAAAAATAAATACGTACGTACAACATAGCGCTGTCAAATACGATACCAGAGGGCGCTCGCTCGAGTGCCCGATGTAGTCACTATTGGCTGAGAGTGGCACGTGACATCACGTCCCCAGACGTTGGGCTCTGGCTCTGCAGATATTATGCTATTCGAGGGGCTACTAGGAAATAGTAGCTGTCGGAAATTGATAATAATCACAAGATACTGTACATTCAGACAGTGTTGGATCTAACTAAATGGATTATATGGACACTTTTATGGAAAGTTCAAGCCTGGAGTCTGGACCACAAAGCCTCTCGAAGGGTACGCTATACTCTGTCTTAGCTGGTTCGACAACAAACAACAACACGCTATAATGGCTAGCTGGATGCAGTCTGGACAGTGGACATATACATCAACAGTCTGGGACAGTGGATATATACATCAACAGTCTGGGACAATACACTTTATCAAGCCCTCCTGGACCGCGTTTTTCAACTAAACAAAGTGAGTTGCGGTCTCTCTCTCTCGCTCTCTCTCGCTCTCTCTCTCTTGCTCTCTCAACACAGCCGCTGTGTTGTTGTTGAACTATAACTAATTAATTTCGCCGCGGGTGATGCATAATGGATGAATGAATGAATGGTAACTTGTTTAAAATGACAAGATATACATATGTGTTCATTATTGGATTGATCAGAGAGAGAGAGAGTGGAGTTTCTTTTGGATTTAAAAGAAGTGGATTATGGCTTGTTCAATATCTCGCCCAGTCTATGTTTGAATGAATGAATGAATGAAAACTTTATTTAACAGATTGCAGAATGGGTACAATACAGTACGGCTCAATACATACAATTGTTAAGGGGATGCAGACCAGAGAAAGACGTTTGTCTTGTTTACATCAGGGTCCCCCATTTTCAATTCATATCGATAGTTTAATAGCTAGCCTTGGCTCGTTTAACAATATGCAAAATATGTGTACAGCCCTGTACTCATACTGAAGTTATTCTTGGTATATACTACACATACTACTAGGTCTGATTGTGTAACAAATCGATTCCACGTCGCGCTGTGTGTGAGTGAGAGAGAGAGAGAGAGGAGAGATAGAGGGGGATACTAATTAATTCCGCCCCCCCAAGGAGGAATTCACCAGCCGCCACTGGTTCCCACTACCTGGTGGCAGCGTACATCTACTCTCATAAAGCAGGGATAATCCACCCTGCTACACATGAATAAATGTGTTTATATTTGAGAGGTTTGCTTACTGGGAGCAGATAGTACAACCATAACCAGATGTTAAATCATAAGCCTACTTATTAATTTTACATGGCGCACTATGTAGCCAAGTTATAATTTATATAACCTCAAATTGATAGCCTATAGCCATACAACAAGTATTATAGAAATAGTCCAGATTTGACAGATTATTGATTGCGTATTGCTATTATACAACTGTTTAGATTATATTGTATAAGAGTAACTATCTCTAATTATAAGAACTAGGGTACAGTATATATTCTAAATCTCCAAATGTTATAATGCAAGTAAATACAAATATAAAATGAACAATTACTCAATTATTCTCAATTACTAATCGATTTCAACTTTCAAAACATGCAGACATCTAATAATCATTGGTCATGATTTTTACACATAAAAATGATCTCATGAAAAACTATTTAATAAGTGCATTTCTCCTTTTCTACATAATTTATAACACATTTGGTTGGACAGCCAAAAAACGTTGAAGCCATTTTTCTGAGTTTCAGTGTTAGCATACTGTAGTTATACGGTTAGCCTTTCTACGTCCTTTGTTGTGAAGTGTAATGTATTGTGTCCTCGAAGAAGAAAACCCAGTTGAGACTGCAGAAACAGTACAATACCCTTACAAACACGTGGTCATTTCAGTTTTACCATGGTACCGGCCGTTGTATAAATAATTGACCATAGTAGGTACATAGGTAAAAGTCACCAGTATCACCATGGTACAACTTTTGCACTTAAAGGACCCTATTGTGCTTTTTGGGGCTTATATTGTAGTTCGAGGTGCATGTAAAACGTCTGCAGAATTACAAAGCCCAAACTCCATGCCAAAGGGACATGGACAGAAAACACTGCTTGTGAATTGCCTGAAATGCCTTGTTTGTTGTCCAGCCTTTTCCTGAGACAAGGAAAGGACTACACAAGGACTAATAATCTGTCCTTGTCTTCCATGTCTTAGTTTTTCAAGATGGCGGCTCGTTTGTATACTTTCTCTATTTTTTTATTTCCATCATTTTCTAGTCATTGTAGTGACAAGGAAATTATGAAAATACCATGAAACTTTCTTTGGAAATACTATGATACTTTTTCGTAAAGGTTAGTTAACAGAGAAGGAGGGGTTGCATGGAGTAGTACAGTACATGGCAACAGCCCTGCAGCCTGATCAGTGTTGTCAATAAATCCTTCCCCCTCTCTCCCACCTTCATCCATTATTCTCTGCCTGTTCTGTAGTGAGTAGTGAGCTATCTCTCTCCTGCTCTCACAAGGCGCTTTCCTGAACGCAGACACCTGAATGCGATCAACTCAAAGGCTGCTCAGCTCCTCTGGTAACGGAGAGAATACATCAGTGGCTTGTTTATTTACTTCTTCCACACGCCAGAAAAGGTCAGAGTCAGATGATTATGCCGCATGGCCATGGTAAAACTCAATAATAAAAAAATTAAAAATTAAAACAGGCAATGAAAACAATATCATCCATATTTGAAACAGCTGGCAACTAACAGGGAGCCTTCCACTAGGGTGCCAATTACTCTACTTCTCGGTTTTCCTTTCTTGCAGCAAACCACAGCAGCTCAGGTGTATTTCTCCTCAATAAACATCCTACTTCACTGATATGGTAGCAGATGACATGGAGGATTAGCAACCAAATAGCTATAGTACAGTAAACATGTGGATGTGTTTTAACTGCACTTACTGCTTCATTACTGTTGGGTGTGGGTGTTTGTGTGTGTGTGGGGGGCACATTTACTGGTGCCTAAATGCAGATGTTTTTCAGATGGCTGGAGTAGTTGGTTGTTTTTCTTTAGTCTGAGTCTGTTGTTCCTCTATGCAGGCTTATTAATGTCAGAGCTGCACATCCTGTTCTCTATCCTGATGCATTATTAATCATGTCTTCCTGTGCAACTCCAACAAAAAAACGTAAGTTTTAGATTTTTTTTACCCGAAAGTGCACTGAGCCAGGTCCACGGGTGACAACATGCTTTGTCTTCTTTCCCGTTACAGCATCCCAAGCCAGAAAATACAATAGCAGCATTGTATCCTGCTGTTACAAATGGTGTTGGCACAGTCCAAGCCTTGTCCATGTAAAATGAGCATGGGAGATCGTCGGTATGGGTCTACTATAGGGTAAGTTCACAGGTTATTGCATGTCTATTGTAGGGTTAGACCGATATGGGCTTTTCAGGGCTGATACGATTAGCCTATTAGTAAACCAAGGAGGCCGGCAGCCAATAGTATAGGCTAACACAAACGCTAACACACAGCTGGCTTTACATGGACAAGTGGTTAACATAATAACTCCATAAAACATTTAGAAATGCATGGAGTTCTCAGCAGGCACTAGACTTTGAACAAACATTTAAAACTTATGTTTTAAATAAACAACTCCTCAAAAGATAACACATTTGAATGATACACTGAATAAGTATATGGGTTAATTGGGGTGCATCCAAGCATTCCATTGTCTCAATTAATTAACTGCCTTATTGAATGAATTAATGAATGACATCCTGATGATTATATCTTTGTGATTATTCTGTTTAGTTGCTAGCCTAAATAAACATCGAATTAGCTTAAATGTAGCCTGCCAAAATATTCCTAACCTATGGATATAAACTTCCCCTTAAAAATATCTGTGAAATGTGGAGCACTATTTAGTCCCTTTCCGGGTAGGCTAGCATGAAATGACTGGTATCAATGGATTCCTTATGATATCTAGTTTCATATGATACCATAAATGTCACAGAATTTTACTAAATCATTCTAGCATTAAAATGTTTCCCATGAAAGATGGTAATGTCTGCGGTTCCATATTCATAATTCAATATCAGTCAATGACGGTATTTTTTAAATAGCCAATATCAGCCCAATATTTCAGTCGAACCCAAGCATATTGCACATCTAGGAAAGGTTAGCCAGTTATCAAATTCTAGTGAATAAGGAGGGATCACTACCTGCCAAAATATTGCCATTGCTGCTCACTGGTACACCAGGGCATTTTTTGTTGTTGCAAACATTTGTGTGTTGTTTTTAGAATTGTCATAAAACTAAAGTACACTTCAATTTTGTTAATTAAAAGGCTGCATACATCATTGCTTCAGGGATCTAATGAGGCATTTAATTCACTTTTGGCCAAATTCCATTTGAACTTTTCTAAATGCCACCAATTACTGTGCAGTGGGGCAACACTGCACTAAGATTTAATTCTGATTCATACTCTAACAAGGACGCTGGGACCAACATCTCTATTGTGTTTGTTTGAGGTTCACCAACTGTAATAGAGATGGCCTGTAATAGAGGAGCTTCACAGTTCATCTAAAATATCAAAACATAGGAAATATCAAATGTGCAGGTTTACAGTGATACGTGTAGTCACTCCAAATATTGATCTCTGATCTTGAAACACTGTCTGTTTGAAGGACATTCATTTTGTTCAAATAAGAAAGCGGACACCAACAAGAATGAAATAAAAACTGTGTGTATCTTTAGTACTGTTTAGGATATATTGTCTATCAAGAATGTGAAGAGAATACATAGTGATCCAGGGACGCGGGAACAGGGGGTGCTGCAGCTACACACCTGGCAGGGAGTGTAACTGCAACTGCAAGGTTGTTTTGGCTTTTATTCCATTGTAATACCGAGGCTACTCAATGTCACAAACAGAGCGGCACTGCAGATTTACCCTACTCTTGGAATTCATTACCGGCCAGATCCTCATAGGGGCGCTGTCTCGATAATGCAGTGTTATTAAAGCAGCGTGTAGCGGAAGCATGAACCGGTTAGGCTTCGAATAGACGCAGCCTGGAAGCGTCAACGCGGAACTGGAAATCGGTTGGTAAAAAAATAGACGCGGCCTGGAATAGTTTTTGGGACGCTGAATGGATGGCGAACAAGCCAGCAGAACTATCCGAGCCCCCGGGAGGGTGGTCGAAGACCTTTTGCATGTCGGCGATGTATGCGGGGAACGAATTGCAGAGGGAGGACTGACAGTAGTGGAGAGCTGTCGCCCATTCTAACGCAGGACCCTTGAGCAGACCCGACAGGTAAGCGATTTTAGATGTATCACTTTGGAAGGTGTGCGGCTGTCCGAATACTAGTGAACATTGAAAAATAAAGGCACAACATTTAGAGACGTCCCCGTCGTAGCATTCTGGTGCGGGGACATGGGGCTCCCTGTACGGGGGCGCGACAGGTGGGGTAGGCTGGGCAGAGATG
Organism: Notolepis coatsorum; assembly: GCF_963971535.1. Lineage (NCBI taxonomy): Eukaryota > Metazoa > Chordata > Actinopteri > Aulopiformes > Paralepididae > Notolepis > Notolepis coatsorum. The sequence continues at coordinate 150,625,346 of NC_140165.1, read as the reverse complement.
TATGCATCAAAACGGTTACATTGTTTGTCGCTCCGCAGAGCTGAGTGTGAGCGCGGAGTTGGGCAGTGGTCTCCCAGGGCTGTACGCTAAGCTTTTTCACTAGGGGCACACTTGCCCCTAAATTAGAAATTTAGGGGCAAAAAATATGTTTTAGGGGAAAATTTTTAAATAACAATTTTACCATTATAGTGCAAAAAAATATGTTCCTCCTGCCTCATTACTGTGTTCCTTTTATTTAACATTTAAGTGCTTTTGTTGTCAGGTTTGTATCTTTTATAATGAACCAACTAGGGCTGGGCGATATGGCCTAAATATGATATCACGATATTTTTTGACCTTTCGACGATACACATCACAATGTTTTTCTTTTTTACCCCAAACAATTCATTATGAGGCTTACCAAGACAGTATGAGTTTGCAAGCTAACATTAAAGACAAAATAAAATACCCATGCATTTAGCATTTTTATATTATATATTAGATTTAGATTATTGGATTATTAGATTATATATTGCATATATTTAGCAATGAGATATTATATGATTTAGATATGAAATATGATGAATTGAAAATGGGGGACCCTGATGTAAACAAGACAAAAGTCTTTCTCTGGTCTGCATCCCCTTAACAATTGTATGTATTGAGCTGTACTGTACCCATTCTGCAATATGTTAATACAGTTTTAAATCAATCAATCAATCAATCAATAGCATTTTAGCATTTTTATGAAACTACTGGATATTTGTATGTCTCTAAATGTTTTGATGAATTGAAAATGGAGGACCCTTATGTAAAAAAGCCGAAAGTCTTTCTCTGGTCTTCATCCTCCTGTACTGTATTGTACCCATTATGCAATCTGTTAATAAAGTTCTCATTCATTCATTCTGACGGAAAACAGAATAATTTTGATTGACAGTAGAGTCTGCCAATTACGTCACAACGCTTGCACCCGCCCTGCTGTTCTTAGCACCAATCGGCAAGCGCATTAGTTTTTGACTTCCTGAATGCCCTGTGTGTTGACAACAACAAAGCTACTAACATTAGCTCCCCGCGGCCCACGAGTAGGAGACCAGTGCTCTGCAGGATGACTAAATGAGGCATAATGATTTTACCTCAACGAATGTTATAATAAAAGCCTTTCCATACATCTGTCTGATTGAAAACTTTATTAACAGACCGCGGAATGGGCATATCTCAGCACGGGCTGAGATATGAACGAGTAACGTGTGGACCAGATTGACGCGACACAAGGTTTACACAACAGCCCCCACCCCTTGTTTTATTGTATTTGTACCTGTACTACCTGCTGTCAGCTGTTTATCTCTCTCTGTGAGCTTGATTAGCTCACGTTAGCTAGCGTTAGCTCCGCGGCTAACCCTGAACTAAATCAATGACTAGGTTCTAAAGCATTTCGAGTAGTTTTCACTGCACATAGAAGCAGCCAAACAGCGGGAGAATTTCGGGAGCATATGGCCAAAACCCAGTTAGGAACCATCGATTCCCATCCCTACTACTACTAACTTTACTTTTCTTCATAGCTAAATCAGATAGTCAGCCAGTCTATCAGAGTGAGTGCTCAGTTGATTTTCCCCGCTGATCATACCTGAGTGCTCAGCGTCATCACACGCCTTGGATCATTTAGGAGTGAAATGCGAATGCAAGGCTTGAAATCCCTACTCGCAAGCCCGCCCCCAAATATTATTTACCAATCGCAACGGCCAATTAAAGGGGCAATTTGCGACGAGATCATCGCAGCATACAGCCCTGTCTCCTCTAGTGAACGAGAGTGTTGGTTTACCAGAGTGGTAAACCTATGACGTTATTATATCACTTATCTCAGCACCCCCAATGCTGACTGAGTTCCCGCGGCCCTGTAGTGATCAATAGATCTGCAACAGTTTGGGATTCTTTTTTTTTTATCTTTTCCCCCCTCCTTTTTCCTCTGTTTTTCTCCCATCCCAATGTTAGTCGTTATGCCAATTCCCAATCCCCTTCCTGGTCGCTGCGCACCTACCCCCTACAGTCGGTCTGGGAGAGTGTGTAGCCAATCAACCGCTTCTTTTCACCTGGCAGCGCGGACTCTCACTGAGAGGGTGTAACGTGTGGAAGGATCACACTACCCGCCCTTAGATCCTTTCCTCGCTGAGCAGGCGCCCCGACCGAACTGTAGGAGTCGCTGTTTACAACGACCAGGACCCACCCACCAGCTTTCCCACCCCTAACAAGTTCAAGTTTCAAGTTTCTTTAATAGTTGTCATACAGAAGTACAGAATACTTTTATACAAAATGCTTACTGTTACGCTCCAGAGACTGTGCTAGACAAGATAAGTATGAAATAAAATAAAGTAGCATGTAAAAAGAAGTAAAAATAGAGGTCCCAGTGTTCAGTATATAGACATATGTACAATGTTCGATGCAGACTACAAGTAACTGTGTTACCATACAATATACTATGCAATATACTAATATACAATACTATATAGTGCAAAGCAGAAATGGGATGAGGTACAATTTAGGTACAATTTACAGTAAAGTTTACGAGTTATAGTGCAAATCCTTTACCAATAAATATAAAGTGTGTTTAGGTGATCTAAAGTGTGGAGAGTGGGTGCTGCAGTGTGTTGTTTGTTTAAAGTGAGTGTGTGCGTGTGGATGTGTGTGCTGTGTGCATTTGGTGGTTGTTGCATAGTGTTTATTGTTCGTTGAGCAGCCTGATAGCCTGGGGATAGAAGCTTCTTCTGAGTCTTTCTGTACTCGCCTTGAGACTCCGGTATCGCTTGCCTGACCGCAGCAGTTCAAAGAGGCAGTTGTTCGGGTGGCTGGAGTCCTTAATGATTCTCTTAGCCTTACCCCTGCACCGCTTGTTGTAAATGTTCTGGAGGGTGGGAAGCCACCCTCCAATTGTGCGTTCCGCTGAACGTGTCACTCTTTGTAGTCTGCTTCGGTCTTGTGCAGTGCTATTCCCAAACCAGGAGGTGATGTTGCCAGTCAGGATGCTCTCTATTGTACATGAGTAGAAGTTCTTAAGGATCTTCTGACTGACTTGGAACTTCCTTAGGCGCCTGAGGAAGTAGAGGCATTGTCGTGCCTTCTTCACAACACTGTCAATGTGTGTGGTCCATGTCAAGTCCTCGGATATGTGGGCTCTGAGGTACTTAAAACTGTTCACTCTCTCAACCGGTGCCCCGTCGATGCTGAGGGGGCTGTAGTCCTTGACCCCCGACCTCCTAAAGTCCACAATCATCAATCAACACTGCCAATTGTGTTAGTATGAACGACCAGCCAAGCTGGTAGCAACGCCGAGAGCTGGGCTCGAACCCAGCGTATCCTGCGTTGGTGGCGAGCGCCTTGCCCACTACACCACCTAGCCGCTCACAGTTTGGGATTCTTACTCATATATATATATTAAGGCTGTCAAAGTTAACGCGGTATTAACGCAGTAACGCCCGATTCTATTAACGTGTGTGTGTGCGTGCGTGCGTGTGTGTGTGAGAGAGAGAGAGAGCGAGAGATAGAGAGGGGGGTGAGAGAGATGAGGAAGGGGCACGAGAGAAAGAGAGCTGGGAGAGTGTGTGTGAGATTGAGAGAGAGAGAGAGAGAGAGAGAGAGAGAGAGAGAGAGAGAGAGAGAGAGAGAGAGAGAGTGAGTTGTGTGTGTGAGTTCTCAGCCCTTGTGTGGGTGAATGTAACAAGTTCCTAACGTTTTCTTTCCCCTATTATTTCATGCACTTTATTCATCGTTTTAAATTATTATTTTCTTTTAAGTTCTTTTGTGCATCATCACTATGTTTTGAATTTGATGCAAATTTGCAATGCATGAGGGTCATCCTTTTGTGTTAAATGGCTGCATAAAGCAAGCATTTGGACAATCATGCGATTAATCAGATTAAATATTTTAATCGATTGACAGCACTAATATATATATATATATATATATATATATATATATATATATATATATATATATATATATATATATATATATATATATATATATATATATATATATATATATATATATATATATATGTATATATGATACTATACAGATATAGTATATCCATATTATGGCAGGTGCTCCCGGCATGTTTTCCCTCTTTTCCTCCCTCTTTTTGCCTCGGATGGTTAAGATGATAATCCAAGTCTAGTCCGCTGACAGACTGCAACATGATTCACTTGGACAGTGACTGACTGCACATCCAATTTCTTTCAACTCCAGAGCAGCAGCTTATTATCTGAAATGCATGAGATGTCTGTGCGTGTGAGGCGTGATCAGCTGGGGCGTGCGCCGGGGCTTCTGGGAAAGTAATCAATAAAGGATTGTCTCTTCTAGTTTAGGCCGACACATTATGACAGAGCTGAAAATTAAACAGGCAGATATTAATAATAATGGAAATCAGAGGCTCATGGGTGAGGTGGGGGGGGGGGCTCAAAATATGTATCATGATTCTGCTGCGGGTGTTTGTGTGTGAGTGTGTGTATGTATGCTGTGGATGTTTGTGTGTGAGTGTGTGTATGTGTGCTGGGGGTGTTTGTGTGTATGTGTCCTGGGGGTGTTTGTGTGTACGTGTCCTGGGGGTGTTTGTGTGTTTGTGTGTGTATGTGTGCTGGGGGTGTTTGTGTGTATGTGTCCTGGGGGTGTTTGTGTGTGAGTGTGTGTATGTGTGCTGGGGGTGTTTGTGTGTATGTGTCCTGGGGGTGTTTGTGTGTTTGTGTGTGTATGTGTGCTGGGGGTGTTTGTGTGTATGTGTGCTGGGGGTGGTATGGGGTGGTGGGGGGTCCGTGCTCCTCCCCCACAGTGCATGAGGACATGAGTACTATGTGGCCTCGCATACACTTTGAGAAAGTATTATTATAGAGTATTGTGGTATTTTAAAAGACCTTCATTAAAGTATTCCGCTCTTTCCTAAGTTCATTCTTCCAAAACCACAACCCACACACTAACCGCAAGCACAACTCTGGACTGTTTAATTTTTAGAACGTTAAACCTTTTGGCAGATGGTTAGAGCTGTGGGCTGGTCCAGCTCATTACTGGTCAAAACACTGCTTCCAAGTTTGATTAAAAGTGGGGATTATTCACTGCAGTTGTATTGTTTTAATGTGGACAATTTAAATGTTGCGAGAGAAAATGGGATTTGTGGTTGAAAACAAGGCCTGACCCCAATATGACGTATGTGTTTGTTGTTGTTCAATGACAACTCTCTGCCCCTCATGTCCCATTCTTTAGATGTGAAAACAGACACAAGCTCTAGAGTCTAGGATATTGTGTGGCTAACGCAGTACTCTGTAAGCACTGCTATGTACATACTTTTGCTACAGTATGACTTGTACAGTCCAAAGCCCAAAAGATGGTTAAAACAATAATCCAAACCAGGACATAATTTAACAAAGTTGAAGTCAATATAACAATGTAACAATACCTGCAGTTTATGTATGTGTGTGTGTGTGTGTGTGTGTGTGTGTGTGTGTGTGTGTGTGTGTGTGTGTGTGTGTGTGTGTGTGTGTGTGTGTGTGTGTGTGAGAGAGAGAAACAAACAAACATAGCATTGTGGTTGTGTGGAGGTTTAACAAACAGCATTAAAAGCCATTACTGATGCAGTATCATTGATTATTTATACCCTTATAAAATGTGAGGTTCCCTGGTGGACTGGGCTTGCTTGCCTAGTTCTGATAAAATGTCCCCCCTAAATCAGCCCACCGGGGCAAACAACACATTTAAATACATAAGAGAGTTCAGTGACAAAGTCCAATGTGTGTATCTAATAGCGGTGAATCAAAACTGTGCCAGGCCAGAGACCTCATAGCTTAGTGATACCTACTGTATACACACACACGCGCGCGCGCAGTCACGCACACACACACGTGCACACACACACACACACACACGCACACACACACACCACACACACACACACCATTGTTATATTTTATTAAACCAATAATTCTTGGCATACCCTATTTTCTTAGGCTATCTTTGTTTACCTGTGTGTGGGATTTGATTAATTCTAGGTTGAAGATGCAGTTCCATGTAAGAAAAATTGGGTGGTGGATCATTTCTGTCCTGGAGATTATGTTCAAAGTGGTTATTTCGCCTTAGTGAGGGGGAGCAGATGGTTGGCACCATCCAAGCTTATGAAGAAGTCAGCAGTTTCTCTGAACTTTAATGTTCATAGGTGTCTATGTTACAGTGGAGAGCAGGACCTTCTCCACCCGGTCAACCGTGCCATGGGAATATTCCCACAGAGATATTAATGGGTGCCCTTGTAGAGCAGACTACCTCAGCATAATGCCCACTGGGGCATAGCATAGCAAATGCCACACCTTTCAAAGTCTCGCCTCCTAATGACATAACACTACTGCTATACAGCACTTTACCTAACATTGTGACACTGCACAGAGTTACCTTGATAAAATATATAACCCGCTTAGCCAGCTGAAAAGCTGGTGTGTTCATTTTATGTGATGTCCCTTATACGTTAATAGCAATGTCGATGAATGCTGAATTCATACAGAATATACTTCAGAGACAAAGGTGAATTATGTATGTCAATAAACATTATGTTCAAAATAAATATGTAAAATAAATAAATAAATAAAAACATTTAAGAAATATATATATAATAATTAATAAAATGCTGATATTTGATGTTCTGCAATGATAAAATATATAAAAAGAACAATATGCTTGGAATTGACGCATACAGAATAGTAACAAAGTCAAATAAGTCCATATTGGACACACTTCCCAGAACAGGGAACACGTGAAAGGGAGGACGACATCTTGCGTCATCTATCTTCCTTAAATGCTGAAGCTGTGACAAAGTGGATGGAGAAATTATGATAAATGATAAGATGTATTTAGTCAATACCTGTAATTCTCTTTCTTCGCCTCACTCTGTTTTTATTCTCCCATGGTTTGGTAGAAATGACATCCTTTTATTTAAATAAAGCTCATTGAAGGCCAGATTGGAATACAATTGAAACGGGCATCATACATAATATCAATATCTCCATTAAGGAGCTAGATCATTAAGATGTCCTCTTGTGAAGTTTGTCTCTCATTTACCTTGTTAAAGAAAATACACCATATCTGGTGGCCACATCCAACTGTTTTCCTGGCAATGCATTAAATGCAAACCACATACATTATGACATCTTGATTTTGGTGGCTTGATGGAATTCTAACAACCCACTCATTTGAATGGCAGGTTTGCTTGGAAGATCACAGAGACAATTCTAGGGTTTACGCTAAACATCATAGTGAATCAAAGATGGTTTAACTTGACCATATAAAATATGTAGTCAAATATAAAGTCAAACCTTGAAGTTTATGGAGTTGGTTTTCCAATTTAGGGGATATATTTTCCAGAATATGATCACAAAATCTAATATTAATCTGGAAAACATGAGTACAGAGGAGGTTTACTGATTTGTCTCCAGACACAGAGCGTCTTATTAGAGACTAAGAAATCACTGAAGAGTCTGAGTAGGCTTTGTGACGTTAGTGGTGTCAGTCAGCACAAAAGCAACAGTTGTGAAGACTTAGCAAGGTGGCTACCTAGCACGACTTGTTTGAAATTTGTTTATTACAGGCAAGCATTTCCTCTCCTGAATTGATTTGGAGACATTGTACATCTGCCACTATTCGAAAGTCCACCTTCATGGAGTTTATTCCATTCATGTGATTTGGGACCATTACCCATCACAGGAGGGGTGGCTAGGGGATGTTAGGAGGCAGAAGCTAGAACACATTGTTTTCAGGCTCTTGGGTGGGACCTTAACCCTTTCACTACCACACTACCAAATGGTTAACCCTTTCACTGCCACATGACACAGGGTTAACCCTTTCACAACCACACTACAGGTTAACCCTTTCACTACCAAAGGCTGTGTTTGGGATGAAAGGTTAACCTTCTGTAGTGTGGTAGTGAAAGGGTTAAGGTCCATGCCATTACCATAAAACTAAAGCTCTCTCAGCCATTACGAAGTGCTAGAAATCTTAGAAATGCCAGTTCATAATGTGCATTACACCCAAACATGCACACACGTGCACACTTACACACCATATAACTTTATTTATTGTAACTATTCATAATGCATTTCCATTTCCTAAGCATATTACCTAAGGTAATACCCAACATTTACAAACTCTGCCATAATACCATTAAATATTACATGAGTGATTGAAGAATGACTGAATGCAGGCTGATGTTCTGTACGCTGAGGTTGTAAAAGACCAAGGGAGAAACTGTTTCCTAATGCCATCAATTACTGGGTGGCAGGGAAACGCCGCAGCAACAGGTACAGGTACATTGCAGCGGCGTGAGAGCATCCAACGGCAGGAGAGGAGGACAAGAAGGTGAGCAAAAGTACAACAGGACGATACTGTCCAATATTTTTTTTGCAGAGTGGATATTGAACATCGCTGCTGAGGTTACTATTTATCTCATGCCAGCCAAGTTGGCACGCACATCTGGCGCCGGGTACTTAGTGCAATTATTTATGATTTCCTCCAAGATTTAAAAGCTCTTCGCCCGGCCTTGTAATGCAGTAACTGATTGCACTGCTAATGTAATTAAGGAGAGATTATGATGTCCACGTGGCACACCAGATGGTGGCGTTCACAGCGGTGGGGGAGGGCACAACTGGCACACCACTGCACAAGGGCAGTGAGGCGCAGTCAGTCGGAGCAGTCCAGACTCCCCACCAGACGGGGGAAGGTGTGTGTGTGTGTGTGTGTGTGTGTGTGTGTGTGTGTGTGTGTGTGTGTGTGTGTGTGTGTGTGTGTGTGTGTGTGTGTGTGTGTGTGTGTGTGTGTGTGTGTGTGTGTGTGTGTGTGTGTGTGTGTGTGTGTGTGTGTGTGTGTGTGTGTGTGTGTGTGTGTGTGAGATGTTGGGTGATGAAATATAAGGTGGTAGTAGATCATAAGTGAAGGCATACAGAATGTCACAGAAGAAATGACTTGAGCTTGACAACGACTCTTGTATGAGCTTGTGACGCGAAGGAGACAACGCTATAGTCTCCCTGTCTGTCTGTCTGTCTGTCTGTCTGTCTGTCTGTCTGTCTGTCTGTCTGTCTGTCTGTCTGTCTGTCTGTCTGTCTGTCTGTCTGTCTGTCTGTCTGTCTGTCTGTCTGTCTGTCTGTCTATTTATCTATCTATCTATCTATCTATCCATCCATCCATCCATTCATATGCTGCTAAATTCCAAATGTTGGAAATTACAAGAAAATTCAAGACAGTTCAGTTGGTGGGAAAGGGGTAACTACATTTACAACTTACTGTATATATTTCCATGCTTAGGCAAGAGAACATATGGCATAAAGGAAAGATTTAATCACATTTGGCAAAGTCATCATGTTTCAGGAGATATGTCAGCCAAGGCGACATTGAAACTAGCCCAAACTGACCTTTAATTTAAAAAAAAAAAAAGCATGGATATTATAAAGCCTTTCAAGGCTGTATCCTATGGGGGTACTAAGGGTGGGCTTCTTAAAGCACATTATTATAAGCTATTCAGGAGACACAGGGGTTCTTTATGTGCAGACTGAGGAGGAAGGGTGGTGGTGGTGGTGGTGGTGGTGGGGGTCATATTTGAAATGAGACCTGCAGATTTCTACACAGCCAGTAATGGGTTCACACGGGTGATGGGGACGTTGGAGTGCTATAGATTTCCCAAGTTGAGATAGGGATATTATTACTCTCGGGGTGGCAACACAGAAATCTCCATCTTCCCTCCCTAGACTAGTGTCAGCAAATTACAAACATGCCAAATGACCTTTACACACGAGAAGCAAACCTTTGGTGTTTGTATCAGTTGGGGGAAAAAGTCTAAGGTGACTCACTGAAGCATCATTTTTATTCCTGGCGTGACGGAATACTAGTGCTACCCGCTACCACATCTGTGCCACATCATGAAGATCCAACGATAAATAAAAAAAAGTGGAGAATATTTTATACATTCTATGATGATCAAATAGTCTTTGTGCCGACTTTAATTGAGTGATGCCGTAAAGCATGAACAAAGGAATCCCAGTTTTAATGAACCTCTCCCCCCAATGCCAGCTGTAACGTTATGCATACTTCCTACATGTGCTGCTCCCCCACAGAAATCTGCCACGGCCCATCATTCATCTTACCCCACAGTCCTCAGCGTGTGTTGTGCCTCACATTAAAACACTGTAATAGCTGATGGCTTTCACAGTTAGCATGTGTTGCTGATACCTCCAGACTCTTGCAATAAGCGTTTCATCACCTTTTCCATAATTAGACCATTACCTTAGCAGGTGCACCTCTTCTCAGCCAGAGCAGGGTTTTCCCCCTTCACTTTGACACCTGAGATTTTATCTTATCAGCACTGCCGTTAAATCTAGATAAAGTGAGCACGTCCTATTTCAATAGATTGTCAACACCCTCATGTCAGAGTGAGAGCAACTGTTAGCTGATGAAACAACACTATAGCAAGGAGGTTTGTCTATTTTAAATATATAAATAAATAAACCTTTTTCGACTATTTAAATGTCTCTCTGCCGGTGTCACTGTAAAGAATAGAAAAGCTTGATACAAGGGTGTTAGCCTGGGATATGAACCAGAGTACATTGTCTGACAGTATCTTGGGCCTCTTTACAGTTGGTGGTCTGCCAACCGTACACAATAATGTTCAGTCTCAATGACTGCCACCATCACTCTCTCATGGACACACATGACGGCGATACAGCAACTCCCTGCTCATATGAGCTATGGGCACTGACTTATTGTCACTTTGTCATGGATAATGATCAACATAAGAGGTCTCATTACCTTATTACATTCTTTATATCTTGCTTAATTCATGCATGCTTGATCTCATTTAGCATCATTAGGCCTAATTCAAATACTGTAAAATGTTTAGTCTGTATGCAGCTAAGGTATGCCTACTCTGGCCAGTTCTATAGGGGTCGGAGGTAGACAGGAGGCAAAATTAAGCATTCTCATACCCCTTAACTGGCTGCTGCATAAGTATCTTTCCCACTTGGTGCATGTGCCTCAGTACTGTAAATTATGTTTATGGCAAAAGATCATCAAATAGTTTCAAACACCAGTCAGTTGCAAAGTAACTCTGGCTGGAAGGTGATCTCAGAAATCTCAGATACTGATGTTGACCAGTATTCATACATTCATCATGACCCCAAGAGGAAGCACCCTGTTGAGTGTTTCAAGACCTTTGGTCTAGTGCCAAGTGAGTGATCAAGTGTCAAGTGATCAAACTCCGCCTGGCCAGTACGTTAATGCCCGGTCGCCCGGGAGTCCTTAAACATGTGCACCTGCTCTCAAGCCCTGCACATTTCTGTGTCAACCTAAAGCGTGTTGATAGACTTTGGAGCCTGCTTGCTAAAGGGCAAACAAATTGCAGATTTTGAACCTGAATCCTATTATTCTGCTCTGAGGACGACATGTGAAAATGGGACATAATGTGTGATGGGGCTGAGCTCTCGAGAACTGGTAAGTTGGTCCTGCTAAGTCTGTTTATCGCATGTGCTCCTCACAACAGAATGCTAGGCTTCAGGTTGAAAGTCTGCTAAATGTCCCATTAACTAAGTTAGCTGTGAGCATTCACAGGGAGTCAATGGGTCATCACATGGCCTTATGGCCCTTTCAGATTCAACGCCACAACGGCACCACTGCTGTCTGAAATCCATTACTTGCACCCAGTGTTAATTTATTCAACGAAAATTATGACTAAATATGGTCGTCAACGAAGCTTTTTCCCCTGACGAAAACGAGACAAGACGTCACGTTAATGGTGATCATGTGACACTAACGTGACAAAATTATTCATGCAATGTTGTTGACTAAACACGATGACACAAAATGTAGTTTGCTCAATAAAATCTTGCTAAATGTAGGGGATGCAAATAGATGGTTATCCTACCATCGTAATTCTACACATAGTGGAATCATTATGAACAGGTACATGGTCCTATCACAAGCGGGGCGGGAGTTTTCAGAACCAGCCTATCAGAATGGAGTACCTGAGAGGAGTCCCACAGTGACGGGCGTGTCCAGGCATGTTGGAACAAGACGGGTTGTTGAGACAAGACGTTTCCCAAGAGAGAAGCGCGGAAAGATACTGTCTCTTCACGGAACCACTAGAAGTTGAGGATTAAGCCAACACAACTTCTAAGAAGAAGTACCGGACATTAGAACGGACAGTCTAATAACGTGAGTTTTATGCGACAAGTACCCTCGTGTCTGAAGAGAATATCATGCTAACTACGACAATGGCAGCGTTTGTTTCTGAAAAGTAACATTCGACTGAGAGCGAAAGAGGCTTCGTCAGTGCTGTGAGTTTCAAGAAATTGAATGACATTGTTGAAGAAAGGAGCAGATGAATATTCTGTGAGAGTTTTGATGGACTTTTACTAAGCTAAAAGTCAGTAGCTACCGCCGAGACTTGCGGTCAGTATGTGAAGTGTTAGCGTAAAATGTAGCTTCGCGCCTTGAACGGCACGCGCAGTAAATACCAGTGAGTGCGTTATTGCGGTCGTGTTCGTTGATGTTCCTATCGTATCGAGTACAGAAGATGAAAGACAACCTCAGCAAAGACTGAATTGTGCATTCGTTCTGGATTGAAGAAGACGTGGTGCCTGCTGTCCAGGCAGTTCCAGGATTTGATGGAGACCGGCTTGTGAGGATTCGCCTGTTTCCCTGGACCTTTTTCCCCTGTCCTCTCCTCACCAGCCCCCACCTTTGGACATTCCCTGTCTACTCTCCTTCACCAGCCCCCACCCTTGCGAGAATTTTCCCTGTCTACTCTTCTTCACCAGCCCCCACCCTTGGACTACCTTCACGCAGCTGTCATAGTTTATGATTAGCGCCCCAGAGGGCTTTTTATACCTGGACCTCCCTTCCAGTCCTGGTCGGGTCGTTCTGTATCTGTATCTGTGTCTGTGTTCATGGAGTTCTGTACGTTACCATTCTGTACGTCACCATCACCTGCCGCGTCTCCGGCGTGAGACGACGGCCCAGCCATCACCACCTGTCGCCGTTTGCCTGGAGTGGGACACCGTCTTCGCTCTCTAATTCTCTACGGGAGGTTTTCCAGTGTTCCCACTCCAGACGTCAAGGCGGCACGCCATCGCTCCCGATTCCACGGGAGGAAGGCGTCTCTTCGTGATCCTCGTTCCTGGGGTGAGGCTCGTCGTCGCTCCCTAGTATTCCACGGGAGGACGGCGTGTTCCCATCCCGGTCCCCTGGGACCCCCTTTGTTCTGCGCTGCCCGCCTGCAGCATCCGAGGAGGAGGAGGAGGATCTCCGTGCCCGGCCCCCGCTGTCGGGCCCCTGTCTCCGTGCCCGGCCCCCGCTGTCGGGCCCCTGTCCCCGTGCCAGGCCCCCGCTGTCGGGCCCCTGTCCCCGTGCCAGGCCTCCGCTGTCGGGCCCCTGTTCCCGTGCCAGGCCTCCGCCGTCGGAACCCTGTCCTCATCCCTGTAAGCAGCTCTGGCCCTCGCCCTGTCCAAGGCCTTAACCCTGTTCTCTGTCCCTGTCTCCAGCCCGCCTCTCCGGGCCTCTGTCCCTGTCCCCCTCTCCAGTGCCCCTGGTCCTGACACTTAGCCCTGGTCCTTAGCCCTGGCCCTTAGCCTTAGTCCCTTAGCCTGTTCGCCTCTTAAAGGCACAGTGCCGCATTTTCCAGACTTCCTTGTCTCTAGTGTTTTGTGTTCTCCCTTAAAGGGACTGTGCCGCTTTTTGTTCTATAATAAATATTTGCCCTGTTTTGGCTTACTCTCATACCTGTCTTGTGTTGTGCGATTGGGGTCGGTTACAAACCATAACACCGGCTGGTGTCCATCAACAGCTTAACACACACACACACACACACACACACACACACACACACACACACACACACACACACACACACACACACACACACACACACACACACACACACACACACACACACACACACACACACACACACACACACACACACACACACACACACACACACACACACACACACACACACACACACACACACACACACACACACACACACACACACACACACACACACACACACACACACACACACACACACACACACACACACACACACACACACACTATCCCACACACAAACAGACTGGAATACATGCACACACAAACAGACTGGAACACACACACACACAAACAGATTGAAATATACGCACATGCTCAGTGACCAAGCAGTCACACGCATTATTTAGAACATTAGAGAAAGAACGTTTCCCTGCCATCAGAAGACATCTTCCAGCGATTCAGCTCATCCCGTATGCAGTCTACAGGAGTGGTAATTGTATCAAACCTGTACCAAACCTTTTCCAGTTATAACGTAAGGTTATGTATATAACCAAGTTCTATGAATACTGGTGACACTCAGCGCCATCTGCACTAACCTCACTTCGTGCACAGCACTGAATAGAAATCCACAATGTACCTTTACATACCAGCATCCGTCTGGCCACACCCCTATCCGCTACCTTCATAAGCAGGTGTGTGGTCACCTACTCGCCTCCTTCCCAAACTTTCACCACAAGGCGAGGTCAAGGGCCGCAGTGGCGTCCCGATGCTGAGCGTCACCAGTATTCATAGAACTTGGTTATATACATAACCTTACGTTCTATATCATACTGGCTGCCGCTCAGCGTCATCTGCACTACAGGAGCTGAGCGGGAGCCTGAAGCTCGACAAATGTACCCCGCTGAGGCCCCCCACAACCATCAGACCGGAGAGGACCGGGATGTTGGGCTGGATGTTGGGCTTTAAGGTGATTGGTTAGAAAAGCATGGTTTCATGTGTCTTCTAGGTACAACAAAAGAGTAAAACTGCAGTAAATACTGTTATAATTTAAAAGCTATTATTAGAATATATAGTCTGTAATGAAAACAAGGCAATTGTATTTTTACAAAGTATAAGGTTAATAGATATTCATGATAATGTTGATTGAAAGTGCAATGGTTTGTTTTAAAGTATTATAAGGAAAACCCAAGCTAATCAGGCTCATTTAAAATAATTATTTAGAAAGAACTGTTTTAAAGAGGTTATGACTTATTCTGATCTTAATAAGGAATGTTTTATATTGAAATGTGTGTTCTTGAAAGAGGAAGCTGGAAATTAATATAACATGTGTATTAAATGTAAGAATAACACTGTTTTTAGTCTTAAAATGAATTGTAATGAATTACTATCTGTAGCCTGGCAGTTAGATAAGCCACGCCTACTTTTTCAAAGTCAAACCGAAACCATTGTGGATTGTAGGAAAACCTGAGCTGAGGTCACTGGCTATGATGTCATCACCCTGGAATCTGCCCTTTTATAACTGGGGCCCCAGGACTGTGAAGATCAGATGATTGAGAATGCAGGAAGAAGATTGAACACAGCCTCGACCACGCTACACATCTACGCCGCTATACAGAGAACGAGATCACGGACGACGGTGCTGACCATACCAATGAACATTCTTGTAACAGTAGTTTGGAGATCCAATGCAAACCTTGGGTTATTGTAACCATTCAGTGTTTTTGAGCAACAGCAAGAGTTATTAAGAAGCAGTTACTGTGTGCTTTGGTTAATAAACTTGCAAGAGAAACCAGGAGCCTGTCTGGACATCCATTTCTACCAAGGGTACAGTTGGGTTAATACCAACTCGGGTACATAGAACATTTTACCTTTAAAAGGGTACTACAATACTTACACACGTAGGTAGTGAGGCTAATTGTATTGGGGACGGGGACTTAGCTCCTTCCGTCGTCTCAATCTTCCAAGGTAAGAACACACCATATTAACCCCTACAAGGGCGGGCATACTTACCCCCGCTACATAAACATTTATTCTACTTCAACTTGCTACTTGCTAGCTAACAGGAACTCGTTTGCCGACAGGAAAGTAACAAACATAATTGTCCGTGCGGAACCCTTATCCCCAACACATCGTTCCGTGGGTGAATTATTGTAATGTTCTATGGTTTTGTGTGTCGCTCTAGTTGGGTGTTGTTTTTCCCTGGGAGATATGGGAGGACGGACCGGATGTTACATTGTTGTTGTGAAGCTAGCATAGTGTTGTGTATGAAAAGGGAAGTATCAACTTGTAAAACCCCATATTGAGCTGGAAATAAAGCACCATACAGAAAAGGAAACTCTCCTCTTTCTTCCCTACATTACTGCATGACGGATCGCTACATTATGTTGATCCAGGCACCACAATAGAACACATTAAATAGCTTACATAAGTCTAACCAGCTAGCACTAACGTTAGCTTTTTTGGTTTAAAAAATACTCACACCAACTTATGAGGCTGTAATTGATTGATTGAAAATTGTATTAACAGATTGCAGAATGGGTACAATACAGTACAGCTCAATACACACAATTGTTAAGGGGATGCAGACCAGAGAAAGACTTTCGTCTTGTTTACATCAGGGTCCTCCATTTTAAATCCATCATAACATATGACATACAGATAGACAGTACTGCTACATCTATACATTTATGACATACCAGATTTACAAATACAGTACTGTTTTTGATACAAGAAGAGTCTAAAAACAGTTGGTAGGTGGGGTGGGGGGGAAACTACATTGGAGGTGGTGGGGTGGGGGGGGGGTTGGGTAGGCGGGGGGGGGGGGGTAAGTGTACATTGGATTATCGACGAAACCTTACTTGGTCCCAAGAAGAGGGTCTTGTGTATTATTGGGTTTAATAGGACATTTATTGTACATTGGAGGGGGTTGCATTAGGACATTTACAGGGGCCAGTTTCTAATTGCAGTCTCTCGTAGGTGCTCTTTGAGAGTGGTTTTGAAAGTGGGTAGTGATTCACATTCCTTTACAGCTGTGGGTAGGGCGTTCCACATTGATGTGGCATAATTGCGAAACGTGTTTAGTCCCTTGTTTGAGCCGAATCTGGGTTTGACATGATTTGTGGAGCTCCCTCTGGTGTTGTGGTCGTGGTATTCACTGACCTTTGGGAAGTATTTTGACATGTACATGGGTACCTTAGTCGTGTAGTGTATCTTGTAGACCAGGCCCATTGCAAGTTGCTGTACTCTGTCGTCTACTCTAAGCCATCCTAGGTTGTCAAAGTGGGCAGGGGTGAGGTGGGTTCTAGGAGTAAGGTCAAGCAGCATTCTGACCAGTTTGTTTTGAGATGTTTGTAATTTAGTTTTTAATGCCTTTGAGGTGCTTTGGTACCATGAGGTGCAAGCATAGTCGTAGTACCCTTGAATGAGTGCTCCTGCCAGAGTCTTCAGGGTATTCTTGTTTCCTAGAGAGGAGATCCGGTACAAGAATCGAGTTTGTTGTTTGACTTTTTTTATTACATTGGATGCCATTTTGTCACAGGAAAGATTTGCCTCTAGGATGGAACCTAGGTATGTAATTTCATCTTTCCTTTCTGACAATATTGTCATTTGTCACCCACTGTAACTGAGAAGCCGTCGGTCTTGCTGAGTTTGTTATTTGAACCGAAGAGAATGGACTCTGTTTTACCCAGGTGTAATGATAGTTTGTTATCAGCGAGCCAGATGCAGACTTTGCCTAGTTCCGAGCTGAGGATTTTTTCAACCTGTAACTTGTTCTTGTCAGAGACCAGCAGGGCTGAGTCGTCCGCGAACAGGAACAAGTTGCAGTCACAAGCTGACAACATGTAATTTGCATAAATTAGGAACAGTAGCGGTCCTAATATGCTTCCTTGTGGAACACCACAGCTCACTGGGAGGGGGGGGGGGGATAGGGTACTGTTTACCTCCACCATCTGTTCTCTCCCCTCCAGGTAGGATTGCATCCAGCTCACTGATAGACTATCAAAACCAAGTATTTGCCCGCGTCCACCTCTTGTTTGATGTGGTCGTTCAAATAGAGAAGGCATGTGTCAGTGGAGTGGGATGTTCTGAAGCCAGATTGGAATTCGTAGATTCGATTTTTTCCCGCGAGTGGCGAGACTAAACAAAAAATACTAAATCGAGACAAAACGAAGACTAAAATGCTCAGACCTGTAATTGACTAAAACTGAAAAATAAATGAAGGTGACTAAATATGATGAAAACGAAAAAGAGCATTTGACACATTTGACTAAGACTAAAACTAAAATAAAAAATGTTTATTAACACTGCTTGCACCACGCCACAACTGCTAGGTTGTGTGTGCTGTGACAATCCCTGCACCTCCAATGGAAATGAAAAGCAGCCAGCCAGGCGGAGAATTAAAGATTTTGTGATGGTTATAACAGGATAAGTATTCAGGCAAAGTGGTGTTTAGTCTTTTATACCGAAGGTGTCGGGACAGACACATTTCACAGGTTGATAGCTCAGGCCTGTCCTGTGAGGAGAGAGACGTGGCAAGTTTAGACTGAGCTCCAAAGGCTTCAAGGCCACATTATTTTAGAGATAAGAACACCACACTCTACAGACAGCGGCCTGAACGGGGGAGGGGCGAGGTTGAACATACAGAGAGATAGCCGTTGCCTAGGTAACGAGACGGGTAGATAACAAATTACAGAAAGGCAGTGGTGGATCGCTTATTACAGTTCAGTAAATGTATTTGCTACTGGAGCAGACAGTCACACAGAGAAAGGGGAAAGAGCAAACCACGAGCGAGAGAGTGAGCTAGGAAGGAGATAGAATGGAGCCGTATTCATTTAGTTTCTTCTCTACCCGGTACGCCACGCCTGTGGGCGCGCACGTTGCGGCACTTTGTGCTTGTCTGCTGGCTCCAGGCTGCATTTTCCGCAGATCAACCAATACATTGTTTGAAAGTTGAATTTGACGCCTTTCGATCATCAACACACTCAACCTATTGCATGCTTTGGTCTCGAGTTACAAGACGAAATATCCAGCGAGCGTCTTTTGACAAGCCGTTCCGACAAGTGACCACGTCCGGTTGTAAACAGTCCTGAACTGACCAGTCACAGCTGATGGAGAAGATTATTGACCAGTGACCAGTGTTTCTCAAAGTTGGGGGCGCGCCCCCCAGGGGGGGCGCAGAGGCATGACAGGGGGGGCCTTGAGATTAAAAAATAATATATATTTTTTTTTTGGATTACAGAAGATTATCACTAAAGTGCTATCTGTTGCAGCTGCACTGTTCTCCATGAAAATACCATATTTGGATAAGTTTGACCATTTCTCAAAATCTGAAAATCATTATTTAATAAAACACAAAAGGATCACCAAGTTACTCTCGATAAAAAAACATTGAGACAAAGCTTCCTGACACATCTCCATCCAAACTCTTGGAAGAACTCATTGAAATCTCATCTGATACCACCTGGAGAGCTAGTTTCAGAGTGTGGTGCTGAGTACCAAGTATCTCATGATGCAGCAGTTAAGGTGTTGATACCATTCAGCACCACATATCTGTGTGAAGCTGGCTTTTCATCCATGACAGCTCTGAAAACAAAATATAGGGCCAAGTTGAGCCTTGAGGATGACATGTGTGTTGCCTTGTCAAAGACTGACAGCAATAAAGACTGTTTGCTTATTTCCTATGTTCGCTTTGTAAATTCCCAGTCACTGAGTGAAGATCTGCTGTTTTGCAAATATGTCAAAAACAGAGCGACAGCTGACGAGCTCTTAAAAATTATTGACAGTTACCTGACAGAACATGGACTGAAATGGGAGAACTGTGTGGGCTTTTGCGCTGACGGTGCGCAGGCCATGGCAGGGAAAAGGAGGGGGCTACAGGCGCTCATCAAGGGGGTCTTGCCAAATGCGCAATGGACGCACTGTAAATTCACAGAGAGGCGCCAGCGTCAAGACAGCTTAGCCCTGAGCTGAATGAGGTTTTGACAGAAGTTATAAACGTGGTAAATTTCATCAAAACCCGACCCCTGAAAGCGCGCCTGTTCTCTGCGCTGTGTGAGGAGATGGGAGCTGACCATTCTGCAGTGCTGTTTCACAGCGAGGCAAGGTGGCTCTCGCGAGGGAAGGTGTTGTCAATTTGAAAGGTCACGATATTGGTGTTATTTCAATAAATTTAAACATGGCCCATTTCATGACTATTTTGTTGGGGCGAGGGGGGGGGGGCAAGATATTTTGGTCCGCCAAAGGGGGGCCCGACAGAAAAAGTTTGAGAAGCACTGGTTGTAGCCATGGAGCGTCTGCTCCGAAAGCGATCCCAGACGAGCGCTGATTGCAACGGGAAGGGGGCAGAAGAAGACAAACTAGTTCTGAAAAGTCTTTGAAGGTCTATTGAATTCCTTAATTCTACCGTCTCTCCTGCTATTAGTCCGATGGTGGTTGAGGCTTAGTGGTTAGCCAAAAGCCTTCCCTGTTAGCCGAAGCTAGCTCCCTCATGGCCTAGGAGGGTGGAGGAGCCTCGCCTCCCCCACCCCCACCGCTCCAGCTCACTGCTGTCTCTCTGTCAACGTGTTTACGCGTCAGCTTCGTTTCCTAGTCTGACTCCAAACCAAAGCAAGAGCTCCCATCTATGAAGTGTATTCCCCTAGCAACGGCTGTGAGCCATAGCAACGGCTCTACCTCTCTTGTCACCTCTGACCCACTAACGTCCTTTCTCTATCTCTCCCCATAGCAACGGCTCTCTCTCTCTCTGACCAAATCATCCCTACCCGCGGCCTGCTATCTCCTCTGTTGATGTTAACACCTGGGCCGACGACCTTGGCACGCACACACCCTGCTCTGTGGCTCTTTCCCCGTCTAACGTGGAAACCCACACGAGATTTTAAGATCTATAGATCCGTCAGAGTAGATGCTGTCATCTACAGATATTTACATTATGTACACATTGAAAAACAAGTGCTATTCTTTCACGTGTCTGAATGAATGGAAATGGACGGCCATTTTGGATAATCACGCTGAATTATTACGGTACACACATTACAAAAACATTTGTTAAACACACATTTTAGGGCTGTCTTAAATACTCCGAAGCTTCAAAGCTTTGTTCGATAAGCACAGGATTCGAACAGGAAAATAACATTTTAATATAATTATAATTTTTTTAATACTTAATTTTTTTTTACCTGCTAAATCTTGCGCCTCCAATGCAACAGACGTCATACGCCTCATTACCTCCGCCTCTCTTTGTTAACTACAACAAGCACATGGAGATTCCTCATTAACTCCTCTGTGTTGAATACAACTTGCTGCTTTTATAAAGCCTCAAATGACAGCTTACAATATTTCATAAAAGCAAAGTGTTTCGTTTCGTTACAGCACTGACAATTCTCTATAGTATTTTTAGTTTTACTTGTGTTTGATAAGACACCCAGTCAGCAGCAGTGTCCAGACCCATACACAAACATGTCTTAATAAAACATGCTTAATTAAGTAGAATTCTGCCTTTGTCTCTATTAACTACATATAAATATTTATATAATTGTTTGCTTTATAGACGAAGGTTGCAACATAATTATGTAATGTAATGTCGTTGGCTGTGTAACGGAGAGCATTATTATTAATTTAATTAATCCAATCCAATCCACTTTATTTATAGAGCACATTTAAAAACAACAAAGTTGACCAAAGTGCTGTACAAGTCCCACAACATTTATTTTTCTTTTATTGTTGTCGAAGCTTCGAATTAAAATCGAATCTTGGGCCCGAAGCTTCGACGGCCAAAAAAAGCTTCGAAGGTCAGCCCTACTAATTCTCCGTCGGATTTTTATAAACTTTGGACCTGTACTACATAAGGCTATGGAACCGTTATGTTTTCCAGCTCCTACCTCTCAGCTGGAACCCAAAAACAGGCATCTGGCAACAAGTCAACGCAAAAGTAAGGAGAAAATATTTTATTTCAGTGATGCGTTCTTCATATCAACTATGGTTGCACGGAATGCACGCACGCTAATGACGCCACGTGCACGCACGCTCATGGGCGCGTGCGTGCGCTCCCGCGCATGCGCATAAATGTTCCCTCGCTTAAGCACAGACCAAATACGGTGCCTAATTACCTCCAAGAATGGAATGTAACACATTTCACTCACAAGTTCTGTGTGAATGTATCTGAGAACGTATTTAACACACCTGACGACCGACGCTATTGATATGCAAAGTAGGCCAGGTGGGTACTTAGCGAGTGCAGCGCATTCCTGTGTGCACGCGCGTGCCATGCACATCCGTGCGTGTGCGTGCACGCGCTTCTGCTCACAAAACTTTGGCTGCACGGACTTCCGGACTTGCCCGACCATGGAGTAAGTCGCATGTGGTAATAGCTCCTCTCCCGTTTTTTCTATTTCGCTTTTAAAAGCCTATTTTTACACCACCAATGCGTTTAAACCTTGACGTATATGTCAACTGATATTTTCAACTAACTATATCGACCGAAAGAATCAAGATGGGACTACCAAAGAAAGATAAACAGGCTAAATCAGCCGAAAACGAACCGACTGAGGGTTTGGCTGCCTGTACGTTAATGCCAAGCAAGCAGTGCAAAAATGCTTCCGCATTCGTCACCGCACGCTAGTGCGGTAAAGCGCCCTTCTTTTCAGACAAATGCTACCGTGCGTGCACCGGCGGCGGCGTGCTCGCTCAGGTGCGTGCGTGCGCCGGCGTGCTCGCGCGAGGTGCCCGCGCATGCGCATGAGATCCCGCCTTGAGCGGAGCTCAATATATATAAGTCACCGCCCCTTATTCAGTATCTACCAATAGCTCAATTGGCAAGGACACATGGCTGTGGATCCTATGGCTTGTTTGCTGGCGAGTTCGAATCCCATCGAAAATATTTTTTAACGTGATTTTTTTTTAACGTGTATTATTTCGCCGGTTAAGGTTATTTCGCCGGTTAAGGTTAGGCATGGTTAAGGTTAAGGTTAAGGTTAGGCATTGTTTCGGAGTTGGTTAAGGTTAGAACGGTTAAGTTTAGGCGCTGTTAAGGAGCTGGTTAAGGTTAGAGTTTGTCAAAGAGAATGGCAATATAATTTCTATGGTTAAGGTTAGGCATGGTTTCGGAGTTGGTTAAGGTTAGAACGGTTAAGTTTAGGCGTTGTTAAGGAGCTGGTTAAGGTTAGAGTTTGTCAAAGAGAATGGCAATAGACAGCCTATTTCCGCGCGACCTGGGCGCTGGGCGGCGGAAAATGAAAGGCGCATTACTGCATGCCACTACGTTAAATTTTTGCACTGCTTGCTTGGCATAAAGCTACACGCGGTTTGGCTAGCGTGCGTAGAAGAGCAAGAGAAATCGAGACCAAAGAAGAGGCTGCCACTTCATCTACCACCACTGCAACCCCCGCAGATATAGAATCTGCGTCAGAATCTCTGGAAACTCAGAAT